>NC_090922.1:135999095-136312910 GCF_040938575.1 Ambystoma mexicanum
CCTTTGAGGTAGACCAAAACGGGAAAAGATGTGGTTAATCATCAGGGCAGCTGCAGTTTCTGCCTTGCAATTTGGGGCTGGGAGACATTCCACCCACTTGGTAAACAAGCATGTCACCGTCAACATGTACTTATTCCCCCTAGCAGAGCGAATCACGGGGCCTACAAAGTCAATTTGCAAATCTGACCATGGGAGTGTCATTCCCCTCTTTTGGAGAGGTGCCCAGTGTGTGAGGGATGTTGGCTGAAATTGTGCACACACAAGACAACCCTTCAAATATTGGTTGAGGTCCTGGCCCATGTGTGGCCACTATGCAACCTCTCTTAAGATTTCCAGTGTTGTGTGAAACCCCCTATGACCGGCGGTGGCCGCATCATGGGCGTGACTTAACATCAGGCTTCGGAATGAGGTAGGAACCACCCACTGATCATGGCCAGCTTGGGATTTCCTTACCAACAAACCGTCTTGGATTCGGAACATTTTTGGACATTTCATCAACACTTTTAGGTCCTCTTTCCCAATGTAATCGGTATCCGTCAGGGGAAAGTTCTCAGGGTCCTCAAGGTGTTGGTAAAACTTACCAATAATTGGATCCCCCTTCTGAGCTGTAATCAAATCAGCATCAGGGGTCTCCTTGCTCCATTGGGCAGTTGAAAGATCATTGTGAGCATTTGTCTGGGACCTAGTGATAGCAGTGACCTGGATTTCCCCCAACAGGTACTCTATTTCGATTAGATCCCCTTGGATGGCCCCGGTTTTGGCCAGCTGATCAGCTAAGTCATTTCCAGTTTTGTCTGGTCCCTCTACTTTGGAATGACCCTTGATCTTTTTCCATTAGATGGTCATCCCATTCGATGTGACCAGATCATCAATGTTTTGGATTAACTTCCCATGTTTCAAGGGTTTGTTATTAGCACATAACATGCCTCTGGTTTTCCAATTAACCAGGTGCTCCACGAACCCGTTCCGTACATAATCCGAATCGGTGATTATGACCAGTTCGTGGAGTTGATGTTGGACAGCAGTGAGGATGGCCTGATGCACAGCCATCAACTCTGCCACCTGACTACTTCGGGGACCAATTTTGTATCCAGCGGAGGGTTCTGGAAACTCCTTCACCCAGGCATTCCCTACGCCGGCCACCAGTTCTTTCTCCCCGTTGTTGTCAACATGGTACGAGCATCCATCCACATAGACAGTGGGCATTCCCTCACACTTGTCTTCTTCAAAGACTTTGTGTGGGGAATTAAGGTATGCCTCCGTGTTGTCCTTGATTTTTAGACTTTCGTCCTCGAGACAGTTTTCTCTGGCACAATCATGCAAGTCAGCCAGACCTTGCGCGAGGGGACTCTTCTTGTTTTGGCCATATCTGACCTCCACAGGAAAGCCTTGCATTGACAGAATCCAGGAAGTAATTCGGGAATTACTCACATTTCCGGCCCGGATTCTGTCACTTTGGAGATATTGCAGAGGCTGGTGTGGAGTCTCCACTATGATGTGTTCCCCATGGATAAACGGGCGGTAATTCTTCAATGCCCACACTGTTGCCAGGAGTGCCTTCTCACAATCGTTGAATTTTTCCTCCACAGAGGATAAAGTTTTGCTCGCATAGGAGATTACTTTATTGACCTTGTCATGCTTTTGGTATAATACTGCCGTCAAGCACGTATTAGAGAACCCTGTCTCCAGGAAGAACTCCTTGTTTCTGACAGGGTAAGCTAGGCAGGGCGCTTGTGAGAGGCTTCTTTTGAGTTGTCTTACTGCCTCGGCTTGTTCTGGACCCCATTCCCACTTGACCCCCCCCTTCAGGAGATGAATCAGGGGTCTGGTGATCTCTGCGTAGCCCTCAATGAACTTTCTGCTGTAATTAGTCAGTCCAAGGAGGCTCCTTAGTTCCCGCAGAGTTGTGGGGTCTTTCAGTTTCTGAAGTGCTTCCACTTTCTTTTCCTGGGGACAGAGACCCTGAGGAGTAATTTCATGCCCCAAGAAATTAACACGGGTTCTACACCACTGTGCTTTCTGAAAGGAAAGTTTTGCTCCGGCGGCCCTCAACTGGGTCAGAACATAACGGATCTCCGCTATGTGTTCCTCCACAGATGAACTTTTGATGAGGACATCATCTACATAAGCCAGGTTACCCCTTGCACCCAGGTCGGGCATGGCCTTGTGTAGGAAAATGTTGAATTCATTGCCGGAGTTGAGGTATCCGAAGGGAGTCCGGGTCCATGTGTACTGCTGGCCCCCAAAGGTAAAAGCCAGCTTGTATTGGTCCTCCCTACTGACAGGCACGGTCCAGTATCCATTGGTCAGGTCTATTGCTGTGAATACCTGTGACCCCTGAATCTGGGCCAGCCCTTGGTCAATGTAGGGCAGAGGCCATCGGGAAGTATGGACCCGTTTGTTGAGCTCCCTAAGGTCGGCGCAGAGCCTCCACTGGCCGTTTGGCTTCAATATTCCCAGCACCGGATTATTGAAAGTGCTGTGGACTGGACGGATTATTCCCCGGGACTCAAGGTTCTTAATTATTTCAGTAAGGGACTCCATGGATGCAAGAGGCAAGCGATATTGCTTCACAAACACTAGAGTCATTCCAGGGTCCGTGGGAATTGTTGTGGTGTGGATGTCGGTGCGACCACAGTCATATGAGTCCACCGCAAAGAGATCTTGGAAATCCAAGAAAACTTGTTTCAACTTTTGCTTCAGTTCCAGAGTCACACAGGCATCAGCTAGGTTGACTCTCTCTTCCACCATCTGCCTGAAGCCTGGAAAGACTTCTGGTTTGGCTATCTCAGCGGCCTCCTCCAGCTGGGTGGAGTGGTCCCTGGTCAGAGTGCTGATTTGGACTGGAGGCCTCAGGAGGGAAAGGCAACCCTCATGGACCTGGAAAATCACCTCATCCCTCCTGAAGTCACAAGTCACATCTTCCTTACCATAAGGGCAGGAAGTGTACACCAGGAAGTTCCCCCCATGCCGGGTAAAAATCCTGTCTGGTGTTGTATTGTCATCACTGTCACTGTCAAAACAGTCCTTGGGGATTGGTCCTAACAGTTCATTTCCTAAATCAATGGAAAAATGTCGGTCATCAACTGCCATTCCAATAATGGTGCCTGCGGCTAGAGTAATACTCTTTAAGTCGCTGTTATCCACCTCTATTAGAATGGTGTCATGTTCTATGTTGACTAATGGAGTTGGATTTACCCCCAACCCTTGCTGTTGGAGAGAAGCGTTTAGATGTATGTAAGCATCAGGGTTTTTCAAATGTTGTCCTTTTTTAACTTTCACTTCCAGGGAGAATTGTCGGGTCCTTTCTGGGATGGTGACTTCCTCTTTAATCTGAATTTCAACTGCATAAGGTAGCAATTGAGCTGACCTAAATGCTTTTTCTGGATCATCAAAGCCCATGGGATTATCCGCTAATCGGGACCAAGCTTTGAAGTTTATTAGGTCCAAACTAATGGCAAAGCGATTGAGAATGTCACTGCCTAAGTAAAAGGCGGCAGTGACGTCTCGCACGACCCAACAATTATGGACTATGCTCTTGTTGCCAATGGAGATTTTGAGCATACACCTGCTTGGCATGAGCTGTTTGGAATTAGGTGCTTCCAGGTCCATTTCCCATTTGTCTATCAGTTTGAATGTGGGAATGGCTGGATCTTTTGGGAGTTGGCGGAACATGGCTTCGCTGATGAAGCTCTTACCGTTGTTCACGCACACTCGAGCGAGAACAGAGTCCTTCCCATCATTTAACTGAACAGGGATGAACAACTGCTCTCCAATTTGCTGAATATCAGCCAGGCTCTGAGCTGATTTCACATCTTTCTGGACTATAGGAGTGGGAGTTTCTGATTGTGGATTAGTAAAGAATTTCAGGGTGTTTCCTTCCAGTGTGGAGTACCACCTTAAACTGGAAGGAAGGTTGATTTTCAGAAATAGAGAGGACCCCCCATCACCAGTCTGTTGTCCTACTGCTATTACTGTCACGTCTGGAATTTGGTTGTTCTGGAAGTGAAATTCAGATTTTTGTTCAACCATGTGGCAGGTGCCATTTAAACTAACATGGTTGACACTCTGTTTTAACTTTATGGGTCGGCTAGGCGGGGTCCAGAGGACCTTGTTTACACAATCCATTAGGGGTGACAACCTTCTCAGGAGGTCATTCCCTAGTAAACAAGGGGTGCCCTCTGGAGTCACTACTATGACCGGGTGTTTCACCTTGTGTCGCCCAATTTTAATGTCCAAGTCTGCAGTCCCCTCAACAGGAATTTCCTTCCCGTCAAAGTTCTGCAGTTGTCCAGGAAGAGAGGTGAGAGGAATTCGGTAATTCTCCCCCCTTCCTGCATTTAGTTCATCAAAGGCCCTTTTGGGCAGAAGGGTAGCTTGGGATCCAGTGTCCACCAGTGCCAAAATTGTAGCCTGCCCCTGTACTTGTACCGGGGCATAGTATCTTCCCTCCTTCTCCTCAAAGGGGCACAGATAATGCACATTTTTGGACAACTGAGGGGCTCACTTTCTCGTTTTGGACATTGCTAGCGAAGAGATTTGGGCAGAATTCTGTGGAGAGCCTTGGGAATCTGAAAGAAAAAGTTGGCAACTGGAGATCAGAGCCATTGTGGGTTCCCCTGGTTCCGGTTCTGGGCCGCCCCCCCCCCCTTTTTGGAGGCAGTCACCAGGATGGGTTTGAACCAGGGGATTTCGGTATGGTGGTTTCTGGGATGAGATGATGGGCGGCGGTAGCTCAGTCTCCACATCTCCCCAGTCTGGATTGGAATCCCTTGGGACCCATTTTTCCTTGGGAGGAGTTCCCCCATCTCTGAAGGAGAAGATCCTTTTCCCAGGATCTTCTGAGGATCCCTCTCCCTCAAATTGGAAGACCTGTAACTCCTCCACAAAGTGGGTCTGTTTGGGTCCTTTGTTTCTCCTACCTCCTCTCTGCTCCTTGGGTGGCAGACTTTCAGGGGTAGGAGATTTTGTTTCCGGTTCCTGGTTTTCCAGGGGCTGTTTACAAGTTGGGAAGGAAGCTTCCTCCAAGGCTTTACACCCCCCTTCCCCTTGTGCCTCCTCCCTGGGAACCGGTGGGTTATCGGGGTGCTGCCCCCGTCATTGTTCTGGAGCACCAGGTCGAGAGTTTGGGGCATTCTGCGGTGGCATGCTCATCTGAGGGTTCTGTTGAGCCCTCAGTATGTGACCCAGATCTCGTGCCATATTTTGGACCTGGCGCTCAAGTTGTGAAACCCGCTCAGGCTGATACGGGGCTCTATTTTCTCCCCTGGGCTGATCCCGGGAAGGGTAGCTATCCCTTCTCTGGTAGTACCCCTGGTTGGGAAGATTTTAGTACCCCTCCACCCTTGGCCTCCCCTCTCCCGGATTAGGTTGTCTGGGCTCAGGGAATTGGGGAAAGAAGGATGGATGATTTTGGGGCTGGAAATTGGGTGGATACCTGGGGAAAAAGTTCTGCCCAGGATTTGGAGAATTTCTGCCCTCCTGTGGGAAGTTGGGAGGGAAGTTCCCTGGGTTAGGTGCTTGGCTGGATCCCCCCTCTTGGGCTGGAGGAGTCCACACATAACCCAGGATTGGTCTGTTTCCCTTGTAGCGGGGACTTACATAGTCAGGGGGGCGGGGGACCCCATTTGTGGGACTACCTCCTCGACTCCCTGTCTGTGACTGGCCCGAGGGCCTTCTGGGCTGTGAATTATTTGGTGCAGGCAGGTTTTTAGGCCCCCCCATCTCCAAATATAAAATGGGGGCAACCTTTACCTCTGCCACCTTGGCAGCAGCAGGGGTGCTGTTGGTTTTGGGGTTCTTCGGCGCATTATTTTTATTTTCGATGGGCTTCTGCACCTCATAGATCCGGGTAGCCTGTTCAATGACCCAGTCTAAAGATCTTTTCTCATGAAAATCTCTCACGAGCTGGGTCATTATGTATTTGGGTAAGGCATGGAAAAACGTATTGATAAAGTCTCTGCTATCCGTGCGCACCCTTCTGGTGGTCTGCGCAAAAGCAAGCTTTAATTCTTGCACAAACTCTTGTGGGGCCTGATCCTCCCCACATTGCAAATTGTAGGCTGCCTTGCGAGCCTCTTGAGGATTTCTGTGCACATAAAAATGTTTCAAGATGGCCGCCCTGTATGTGGACCACCTTGAATGATTTTGATCCTCCAGCCCCGCAAAGAAACTGGAGTATTCTGGTGAGAAGGTCCACTTTACATATTGAATACAGCTTTGGCTGTCCTTCAAATGGAAAGTCTCCATCATTTGCTCATAGAGCTCCAAGTGTTCCCAAACAGAATACTTGGGGTTCTTATGATAAGGCGTGATGACACTCCTTATTGCCTTTATTTGTTTCAATGGGTCCTTAAGCAAGGCCCTTTTTGCCTTATTGGCCTTTTTGGTTCGGGTAACCCTGGTCCATTCATCCTCCGACTCAGAAGCGCTGCTCTCAGAGGTGCCCGTCTGATCTTCCAGGTTTTCCCGGATTCTGCGAGCCTGGGAATGGCTGGCAGAATGTGGGGACCTGGTCTCCTGTTTCCTGTACCGCTCAGAGGAGTCTTCAGATCCCTCCTTGCTGCCAAGATTTGCTGGGTATCCCCCCCACTGACCTAACTGGGCAGAGGCTTTCAGGATGCCCTTAGTGGGCCTACTCTCCTGGGGTTCCCCACTAAATTGCGCTGTGCTTGGGTGCCCATACCCGGATGCCCGCCCCTCCATTCCTGGGTGGTACTGGCCTATGAGCCCCATACTTTTAGCTGGATAGTAATCTGCCATCACTGTGGCCCCGTGCTCATGTGCGCCAGGCAGCATGGGGGTGGCAGAGTCCAGGGACTGGTAGAGGTGAAGGCCTCTGGCACTAGGGCTCCTGAGGTTATGCTCAGGAGTTTCTCTTTCCCAGCGAACCTCATCTCTATCCGCCCCTGTTCCCTGTTGCAATGCAAGAGCCTGCGCTTTCAGTTCCTCAGTTAAGGCCTTACTAGACTCTATCAGTCTCTCCTGCATCGCTACCTGTTGCTGGAGCCTATCATTGTGCTGACAGAGAGCCTCATTCTCTCTCTGTGCCTCCTGATTGGTCCTGGAGCACTGGGCCAGTCTTTGCTGCAGGAGGCTTACCTCCTGAGCTGTGTCCCTATTGGCCTGCTCCTTTCTTGCCAGAGCATCCTCCACCCCCCTGGTGTGCTCTAACAAGTTCTGGTGTACTTTTTGGAGGTCACCCAGTCCCTGGAGTGCCAGGTGATTTTCTTCCATTTTCCTTTTTAAGGGGCAGACTTCCTGGCCTAAGGTATCCCTTTCCTGACCAAGAGCCTGCATTTGTGACACCAGGTCGTCCCTCTGCCCTTGAAAGGCACCAGCTTTCTGGCGTTCTTCATCAAACTCTGCCTGGGTATCCAGGTCTTTCAGAATCAATTTATTGCTCTCCTCTTTTTCTCTGTCTAGTTGGATTTGCAGGGTGGCTACCTGCTCTGTGCATGCCCTGTTGAAATTGAGCTGTTGCTCCAGCTTTTTCTGGCACTGCAGTAAGGAGTCCAAACTGTCTTGGTGCTCCTTCTGCAAAGCAAGAATTCTGGTATCCTGGTCAGCCTTTTCCTGTTGCAGGATATCCATATCCTTCTTTATTTTAATGATGTACTGTCTACTCTCATTTTCGGACTCCTGGCTTCTGTGCAGCCTCTGCTCAGAAGAGTCCAGATCAGATTGGGCCTTCTGTAATGCCAGCAGTTGCCTACTCGCCAGATCTTGGCCTTCAGCACATTTGTCCTGCATGGCTCCCATATGTAAATATAAATATGCCGCTACCCTGGCAATCTTGTTGTGCTCATCCTTGGCCTTAGGGGCCATATATAGTTCACTCAGGGCCACATGTAAGGGACCCTGGTCTCTCCATGTATCTGACCCTGTTTCAGTGATCTGGGGTGCGATTGCCTGCAACCAGACCGTCTGGTCCTGCTGAGTCCATTCGCCTCTCACGAATAGCTTATGTAAGAAGTGCTCTCTGGCTATTTTGATGTCTACCAGTGTCGTCATTCTGGAATATGAGTTCCTTCCTGACTTACAGAAGTTTGCATTTTATTTTTGCAAAACAGACCGTTTCCTTAGAGTGTTCCTTTGAGGAGTGCTTTACAGCGTAACACAGCGTGGTGATCCGACCGGGTGTATGTCTCCTGTCAGTTAGCACACTGTATTAATCTGCACAAGTGATAAATCTAACCCAGAATATCCCGGCTCGAGCCCCCACTTTGTAAGAAGATTCAATTCAACACGACAGCTAAATCAATGCCTAGTCTGGGATACTCAATGGAAACCCTTATAGATATATCTTTAAGTCCAGTTCATGAGTTCTGGACGACTACCCCTATATAACACCCCTCTCTTAGAATCCCCCTGACCCCACTGAGCCAAGAAGTAGTTCTGTTTTGCAAGTTTAAAAGGTTTATTTGAGAAATATAACGGTATATCTATCACACTCTTATAATAAATTAATATTTAATATCACACTTAAGAATATGAGCAGTAACCAACAATGAATAATGTTCTACTAGTAAACGGATTTGGTTACTCAGGAGTAGTATAGAGGATGAGGTAGCACACTTGTGAATAGGAACAGAAGAATAAAGGGGTAGAGAATGCTTTATACGGTTCAAGGAAATGCAAGGTGGAATAAATGCAGTACAGAAATAACTTGATATGACTTCAACAAAACAAGCAATCACTTTTCTTTGACAATTCACCCCCCCTTTATGCAATGTAAGGAGATGAAGAGGATGGAAGTAACACACACAGTTCTCAGGAACGCAATCAAATACAATACGAAATTCAATTCCCACCCCAGCAAGCTTAGAGAAAACCGGTATGAGTTTTAAAAACACAGGCCCAAGTGCTTTGAATGTGGTGGCAATGAAGTGAGAAATATGCTGAAAATGCTTTTAATTCCCTTTAGGAGGTTCAGGGTGAGTGAGAGATACTTGGGATGAGCTCAGGCTCACTTTACCAATGATTCAGGGATGGTTATTAAGAGGCAAACAAATTTTTAGCAGAGGAAAGAATGGAGCTGCTATCTTTTTACAGGTAAAGACATCAGGCCAAATCGCAAATCGCGGCAAAATTCGCGAGTGCGTGAATCGTGATTACGGCAAAAGTATAAGTAGCAAGTCGGTTCTAGGTTCGTTGGAAAACTGAGATTCTAAATTTCGTTCCTGGCCCAAACGGTTCCAGAGATACGGACGATTAAATAAAGGTAGTTTTTCGGATTTAAAGTAAACTCAAAATGGCAGGTGACAGCTTGCAGCTTCAGAATTGACAGGTGACAGTTGTGCAGCTTTACAAATGACAGATGACACGATTTCTAGGAGGCTGTTCTACTTAGGTTAAAATCGTTTGGATTAGATTATTTTAACTAAGAGATTGGTTCTGCACAGTTCTGCTAGGTACTCACAATATAAATTTGAAATAGGCCTCGCCACGGATCTGGTCAGGTTTTGGACTGGACTCCGGTTCTGGTCTCGGCACTTCACAGTGATCTGGGTCAGCTCTCTGGTTTTGCTCACAGCGGTCTGGGTCACTCTGGATCTCTGGTCTGGTCTCTGGCAATTGTTCTTGGCAAAAGAATTCAAACAGCTCGCCCGGCTGTGGAATAGTTCGCAAATGATTTTAAGGTTGCTGAGGCCTGCTGAGAAGAGTTCTCAGTTTGTGGGTTTAGGCCCTTGCTTTAAGTTCTGAAGTAAAGTTCTGGTCTTTGGAGATTGATGGATTTGAAGTCTGGATCTCTGGATGTGAAGTCGTCGGTCAGCATGCTCCGCAGCAAATGGAATTGAATGTCTCTACCTGTCCCAGCAGTCTCTTTTTATGTGTTTTGGAAAGTGGGTGTGTGCGTTGGTCATAACTAAACCTGCCCCTCACACTTGTCATTGGCCCAATTCTCCCCTCTCCCATGATTGGGGGAAGGAAATGTGAGTCAGAGTGATGCTGTAGGTTTTATGGTCAGATGAACCTCCCCTTGTTAGATTGCCCACAAATCTATATTTGATTCAAATACATCCTTCCCAGATATACAATTTGTTGAAATTACATGTGCACATTATATATTCCTTATGGTCCATGCTTGTCCGCCTCTGACCTTCCTGGGGGCTTGCATTCAAAAATGACACATTTTGCGCTTTTTAGCTGGTTTTGCAATATCGGACATTTACCCGAAATTACACACATGTGCGCAAGGAGTATGGACATTAATTGATGAAGTGTCAGATTTTTAACATGCAGACATTTGGAGTGAGACCCTATTTTCCGCTAGCAACCCCCCAGAATACACCACAGGGTCCTAACGCCTCTCAAAATGTTCACAGAAAAATCACAAAAATAATGATATTACTTATATAATTCTGACAAGTCCGCACTATGAGTTATCTATCTTTTTAAAATTATGCTCTGGTCAAAAAAGGGGTGTGGCTTCCCACATCACAGGGTGGAATAACTGGTTTATCCACTTCCCCCAAGCTCAGCTGCTAGCAGAGGCACTGCCCCTCCCAGTTTCCCCTAAGAGGAAGCCACTTTTACGACGCCCCCAATATAACATTTGCCTGAGTCCAGGACAGGCCTTTGTTCAACTCCCTGTAGTCCCCAGCTGCCATTCCCCTTTCAATCAACAGGGCCATGTGACCTCAGGATGCAGCCAGGCCTGGCAGGGAACACAGCTGTTGATCCAGTTTCAACTCCTGTCGGGGGTAGTTGTCAGGCAGAATTGGAATCTCTTTAAGCCAGTTTTTAGCTACATGTCATTTTGGGTTCCCAGTTTAAATCAAACTTACAATTTTTACACATGCAGCTAGAATGCCGATTCTAAGTTCAAAACTATGACATTTCAACAGTGACAAACTATGTGACACTCAAAAGTAGGTCACTCATTTATTCTAAACATTTCGATTTTAGTGTCTTTCAGTTCAGTTTAGCACTCAGCCAGTCTTGTTATCAACATTATTTTGGGCTCTTCATCTTCCCAGATTTTGTAGGCACACAAAACTTCATTCTGCCAGATGTCTGCTGGTGTTCAGTGAGATTTTTGGATGTGTTGCAATGTTTGAAAATAGGCATTTTGAGCTGGCATTCAGAGAAACCAAAGGTAATTTTAAAGCGTTTTTCTTTTTTTGCTAACAGGCACTGCTGTTTTGCCTTTGGCACCCATTCCACTCATGGCACCCTGGCCCATCATGCTCGCACTGGTGGGTGGCAAGTTAGGCAACCATTTTGGTGTGCGCACAAACTGCGTGGTTCTCCTGGATTCTGGCGCACATGTGGGCTTTTTGGCCATCTTGGATTTTCTAAGCCCACAGCACCAAATGTTGCAGCATGATAGCTCAAACGTGGGTCAGGACACCCAACATTATCCAGTGATGCTCAACACCCTCCAAGATGGCGGGATGACGAACTATGCTCAATAAATGAGTAAGGGACGTTTTCTATGTTTATGCTACATGTGAACCACGAGGTTTTTGCCTGCATCACTAATGGACGAGATGTTTGTAGCATAACTAACAAATGGGAACGACATTGTACGCCCAGCCCGCTATCCAGCGTTAAGGCTCACTAGCGCGACCCTGGAATCGGCTGCTGATCTGCAGCAGCATGCCATGGTAAGAATCGGAAACTACACGCGTCCCACAGTGCATTACGATCGCCCGTTCCAAGTCAGAGTCACTTTGTTGTTATTGTTCGCCAGTAATGTGACCGCATGACTCCAACCGTTAATAGTAGTCTGTGGCGAACAGCCACCAGCTCGTTCTTATGGGTCACGGTAGAAGTAGAGATGACCTCAAGTAACATCTAAATCACACTGTTATTAAAACTTTATGTTGTACGATGGTCATGTAAGTTTACGACTACCATTTCGTTAACACACAAATTGTAGATTGTAGAGAATAGCAGAAGTTATACAAACTTCTTTTGTTTTCGTTTGTAGGATCCACTTTGGCCTCCATTATATTTGTACACATGACTCAGTGTCAGGACGGTTTTAGACTGGACTACCTCAAGTGTGTGATTTTTGACAACACATTCAAAGTAAGTGGAGTTTAGCAGTAGATACAGATGGGTTGCCGTAACTAAAGAATGGCAAGCATCAATGGTATCACCCACACACTATATAATGAGTAATGTCAACTTTATGAAAGGTCCTTTTAACTAACTAGGCTCCTTTCTTATTTTCTTTCCAATCCCTGTTTTTTGCTTTATGGTCTAGGGTTATACACCTCACTCTGAGAGAGGAGACTGAGGATGCCAACTGCTATTTCCTCGCAGCATTAGCATAGAGATTACTTGACAACTGTAGAAGTTCCCTCAATTATTTGATTTCTCAACCTCGAGGAACGAAACATGTTGTGTTACACAGCAGCACCAGAATTGGTGCTGTGAGATGATACACTAAGACAACATTATATATATGAAACAAAGGGATTTGTACCTTTACATATCCATTAGAGTATTAAAACTTTATGTTGTACGATGGTCATGTAAGTTTACGACTACCATTTCGTTAACACACAAATTGTAGATTGTAGAGAATAGCAGAAGTTATACAAACTTCTTTTGTTTTCGTTTGTAGGATCCACTTTGGCCTCCATTATATTTGTACACATGACTCAGTGTCAGGACGGTTTTAGACTGGACTACCTCAAGTGTGTGATTTTTGACAACACATTCAAAGTAAGTGGAGTTTAGCAGTAGATACAGATGGGTTGCCGTAACTAAAGAATGGCAAGCATCAATGGTATCACCCACACACTATATAATGAGTAATGTCAACTTTATGAAAGGTCCTTTTAACTAACTAGGCTCCTTTCTTATTTTCTTTCCAATCCCTGTTTTTTGCTTTATGGTCTAGGGTTATACACCTCACTCTGAGAGAGGAGACTGAGGATGCCAACTGCTATTTCCTCGCAGCATTAGCATAGAGATTACTTGACAACTGTAGAAGTTCCCTCAATTATTTGATTTCTCAACCTCGAGGAACGAAACATGTTGTGTTACACAGCAGCACCAGAATTGGTGCTGTGAGATGATACACTAAGACAACATTATATATATGAAACAAAGGGATTTGTACCTTTACATATCCATTAGAGTAAAACTGTTGTTAAATATGGTTGTGGATAATAACTGTGGTCTTTTATTCTAAAATCCTGTGCCCTCTAAGAAATTAATGTTAGCATTGTATGTTTGTGAATTGTTGCAAAATTGTATTTGATTGAATATGGACTTTATAGCCACCTCAGGGTGTTAGGCACTGGACAGTTTTTTCAGTACTAGCAACTTTTTGATGGTTTTAGTTGAAAGCGTTTTTAACTTGTTCTTTATGCAATAAAGGTAGAATGTTTTTCAATATAGCATTTGAGGCTACATTGTTTGGTTGAATACTCCATATACACTGTTCTCCCAATTTCTTGGAATTGAACACTGATCAGTGGTTAATCTCACATACCCTAGAGATCGACACCATACACATTTAGAGATAGGGAGCCATTTTTGTGTAGTTATATATGTACCAGGTTTTTTCCCCCATCTCTACTAATTCGCCTGGAATCGCCCTTCCTCAATAGTAGTTAAGCACAGCTATCCGTTGTGGGATTCTTTTGTCTCAATTATTCCCCTAGTGATTTCTGCAAACACAGATAGTTGGCAGGATTAGTGCTATGCAAGTTGAATCATGGCAAAAGACAAAGTGAAAAGCTATGATGACCAATATGTCCTTGAACTGCTAGCTCGAGTAGCAGCTCTAGGACCAGAGAATGAAAATTCTCCTTTGGGTAATGTGAGTCATTGCGACGAACAAGCACAATTAAAAAGAATGATCATAAGAACAGAACTCCACGGTGTAATCATGATAGAATATCTCTGCAACGGCACACTACCCCAGGGTCTCGTAAGAAATGAAACCTGCATGTTCAATGACAATAAGGAATTCATATTACAATGGAGTTATATGGCGAATAAGTGCGGCAGGGATTGGATCATTCTGAAGATAGACACAGCTAAAGAGATGTCAGACAAGCTTGTTGCAGAACTAGTGGTCTTGGAAGACGAGATAAAAAACAAGTCTCTTTGGAAATTTACAAAAAGAGGCTAGATGAAATTACTAAAGAAATCAATGACTTTAAAGATTACACCACCCGCGACAGAGAACGCCGTATGAAAAAAGATCTAATTCATTTCTCACATGACAAAGCATTTGCATATACTCAGAGAATTACAAACCCAACCATCAGAGAGAACAAACATAATCTAGGGGCCGTAGATTTAGATTTGGAAACACGTCATATAGCTCACATTGCTATAGTGATGAGAACCTCAATGATGACGTCAATAGGAACAATAGAGGAACATACACAGGTAGAAGGTCTAATGGCATGAGACAAGGTCAATCCCAAAGAACCCCCATAGGACGAGGAAGAAATAATACCAGAGTTCTTTTTTTAGATCAGGGTCAAGTGAGAGCAAATTGGGACTTTGAACCGCGCCAGACACAGAGCAAAACAGCTTATTAGGAAACTTGTCTACTTATCAACCCACTGCGGCAGAGATATCTGTATTGGAGACGGGGTTCAGGTTTGTATCCACTGACCACTATGACAATTTTAGAAGCAGAGCAGAACTGCAACAACTCTTTAGAAAAATACACTTTAAACAGTATTTTATGCATCGCTCCCATACTGGAGACAAGAATGAGACAGGATTGCGTAGACCATCCACCTTTAGTCCTCCCACCACTTGCCATACTACGGAGGCAATTGTGTTCGAGAAAAGAGTTTTGAGTGCACTAAAGTTTGCATGGTCAAAACGTCCTAAAAATGCTACCACCAAAGGTTCGAACACCAAAAGTTTGAACCTTTGGTGGTAGCATTATAGGTAAGTATAAAAAAAAAAGACTGCGGGGGCTGCGGGGGTATCCCCTGCAACACCCCGCTCACTATACTGTTTGGTATAGTGAGCGGGGTGTTGCGGGGGACATCCCCGCTAGGCACCCGCAAAAAACCCCAAAAAACGGGGGCTGCAGCGTTTTCCCCCAGAACCCCCGCTCACTATACTGTGAAGTATAGTGAAGTATAGTGAGCTGGGTGTTTCGGGGGACACCCCTGCAGCCCCCGTAGTATGTAAGTGTGTTTGAATGAGAAAGGTGCAAACTTTTGGTAGTTCGCACCTTTCTCATGCGAACGATTTGCCCGTGGGCAAATCACTCGGATTCCAATAAATGTCCTCCTACATTCAAGACACCACTGAGGTGATTAGACTCGTAAAGGGATTCCATATTGAAACAGAGAATGGGCCTCATTATGAGGTAGGTGGTAAGGGATTACCGGCACCGGTAAGGTAAGGGCACCAGTGCCGGTAATCCCTTACCACCCTATTACGAGGTCCCTTAGCGGGTCCCTTCCTCAACGCCTGGTTTTACCAGGCGTTATGGACGGGACCCGTTAAGGGACTTTAGAGCTAATAACGGAGGCGTGAGGAAGGGACCCGTTAAGGGACTTTAGAGCTAATAACGGTACCGCAATTTGCGGTACCGTTATTAGCTCCATCCCCATTCCCATTGAGCCCTATGGGGGCTAGAATGGGAATGGGGAATGGTTTCCGGAATGGGGACTTACCGGGTCCTTCAAGGTTGGAATGACCTGGTAAATCCCTATTTTGGGAACCCGGACCCGGAATGCGGTAAGGGGGTAGCCATGGTGCTAATAGCACCATGGCTACCTCCAACCTCGTAAAGAGGCCCATTGGGCCTCATTACGACCCAGGCGGTAAGGGGTTTACGCCAGCGTAAACATCGCCGACCCTTACCGCCTGAGTACGAGGTCCCTTTGCGCCATGGTGAGTTTAACGCCTGCTTTTTGCAGGCGTTAAAATCCATGGCGCTAAGGGACCTTGATGTTAATTACGCCACCGTAATTTACGGTGGCGTAATTAACGCCTTCCCCACTCCCATTATGCCTTATGGGGCAAAAATGGGAATGGGGAAGGGCAAAATGGGGATTGGGGACTTACCGCCCCGCCAAGGTCGGAATGGGGCGGTAAGTCCGCCAACCACCATGGCGGAATTGCACCCTTAGCGCCATGGACCATGGTGCTAATAGCACCATGGTCCTCCGCCAAGGTCGTAATGAGGGCCATTGTGTCTTAGGGCCTCATTACGAGGTTGGAGGTAGCCGTGGAGCTATTAGCTCCATGGCTGCTTCCAAAACCCTTCCGACACCTCCCTGGTGAATGCAGCAATTACCGGTCCATTCAGAGGTCGGAGGGACCAGTAATTCCCCATTCACCAGGGCCATTCTCCATTCCCATTTGAGCCCCCTTAGGGCTCAATGGGAATGGGGAAGGCGCTAATAACGGTACCACAAATTGCGGTACCGTTATTAGCTCTAGAGTCCCTTTGCGGGTCCCGTCCTTAACACCTGCAAAAACCAGGCGTTAAGGAAGGACCCGCAAAGGGAACTCGTAGTAGGGAGGTAAGGGATTACCGGCACCGGTGCCCTTACCGGTGCCCTTACCGGTGCCGGTAATCCCTTACCTCCCACCTCGTAATGAGGTCCTTTATATACAAAGATCCCACAGATGGCCACTTTAAACATGGTGGAAGAAAGATTGTTGGAATTCAGAACAGCAGGCAAGACACCAAATTCTTTTATACTATGGTGCACAGAAATGTCCCTAAGTGAAAATTATTTTGTGTTTAACAACCAGTTCTTTAGGCAGATACATGGGACTGCTATTGGTTCAGCAGTGGCACCTACACTGGCCAACCTGTCTGTTGAAACAATTGAAACACATGTAATTCTGGTGAACACTAATCCGTATAGAAAACACATTAAGTTGTGGAAAAGGTTTATTGATGACAACCTCTTGATATGGTCTGTCGACGCCAAGACGTTTCAGGCATTTGCTATGTGGCTAAATGATCAAAATCTGTTCTTAAAGTTTACAAATACTTACAGCAAAGATGTGATCAACTTCCTGGATCTGACTATTTATGTTAGTAAGGAAGAAGCTGTATTGAAGGTTAAACCATCAATCGAATTTAGACACCATGCACACCTAGTGTGCAGGATTATTCTATTGTAGTAGTAAGTAGGATTCGTTATCCATGTAGTTAAGGTGTATTTATGTAATTCAAGGTGCAGGGGAGAAAAGAAACAGCCCTGGCATATGGGTTGTCAATACAATCGAACAGAAAAAGTTCCCTATTTGGGAACTCCCGTCCCCTGCACACTATCTATGGCTAGATAAGCCCAGTAATTTTGAAATTGTAACAATTGAATATTTCAGTTGAAATTAGGTCATCATTTTTGCATTCTATATAGGTCAAAGAATGCTCTGTAGAGTAATAGGGCCTCATTACGGCTTTGGCGGTAGCCATGCCGCTGTTGGCGGCATTGGCTGCCTCCAAAACCGGGTCCGGGTTCCCTGAATGGGGAATTACCGGGCCATTCTGAGTTTGGAGGGCCCGGTAATTCCTCCCTCAGGGAATCCGGGCCCGGAGCTTCCCCATTCCCATTCAAGCCCCCATAGGGCTCAATGGGAATGGGTGCAGGGAGCTAACAACGAGCCGATTACGACCGGCGCGTTGTTAGCTCCCTGGTCCCCTCGCGGGACCCGGTAACAACGCCTGGTTTTATCAGGCGTCCTTACCGGGTCCCGCGAGGGGACCTTGTAATCAGGCAAATTGGTTTAACGGGTCCGCATCCATCCAGCGGCACCCGTTATCCCATTCCGCCAATGTTATAATGAGGCCCATAGTGTTATATTTAAGGAAAGAATTTAAATGCAAAATTCAGAAGAGTTTTTTCAATTTTTCACAACATGATTTATTCCAAACGTATATGCCCAATGCGTTTCGAGATTAGTTCTCTTCATCCAGAGCTGTTAATTTCATTCTATTTTCACAAATCTATAAAGTCAAGAAAGAAATATATAAATCAATCAGTTAAAGTAATATAGACTCAAAAATGTGCAAATTAAACATCTCAATTTACATCTGTAAATAGCAAGGTTGGTTGCAGTACACTCTAATTCACCAAGGGGGTAATTCATAGAAATCAGTGCACAAGTGGCGCACACGGCTGGCGCACAGTGTGCACGTGCGGCAGTCTGTGCCAGCTGCGTGTGCCAAAAACCATTTCAGCGCACAGCGTATTCATGGATTTCGACATCCATAACCAGCCGTGGCGCAGAGTGGCGCAGCGATCCTGCAGCAGCGCCAGTTTCCCCCCCAACCCCGCCCCGTGCGCCATGAACAGCGCACAAATCCAGTACATGGCGCAAAGGCCAGTATACAGCCCCCCAACCACAAAAACATGTGTCAAAGCTCCTGCGCATGCCCCAGAATACACGTAACCCTCCCGCTGCAGCAAAAACGCGTGTAATACTCCCTGCGCACCCCTCTGAATACATGTACCCCACTCGCGCTAGGGAAAACGCGTGTAAAACTGCACGCGCACCCCTGAAATACACGTTCCCCGCTCGTGCTAGGGAAAACGCGTGTGAAACTGCATGCGCACCACCGAAATACACGTACCCCGCTCGCGCCAGGTAAATAGCGTGAAAAAAGTCCCCCCTGTGGTGTGGGCTGCCTGTGGGGCATGACCAGGGTGGATGGGCTGCCTGTGGGGCATGACCAGGGTGGATGGGGAGCCTGCGCAAAATCCAGGGCTACGCGGGGAGTTTCACACGCGATATGCCCTGTGCGAGCGGGGTATGTGCATTTCGTGGGTGCGAGTGCAGTTAAACACGCAATCTCCCTAGCGCGAGTGGGATGCGTGTATTTTGGGGGTGCGCGTGCAGTTTTACACACTTTTTCCCTAATGTGAGTGGGGTACGTGTATTTTGGGGGTGCGCGTGCAGTTTTACACTCGATTTCCCTAGCGCGAGCGGGGTACGTATATTTTGGGGGTTCGTGTGCAGTTTTACATGCCTTTTGGCAGTGTGGGCCCTCCCTGGTGTGTCCCTACCCCCCTCCCCATGCCCTGCAGGCAGCCCACACCACAGGGAAGCACCCTACACCCGTGGGCATGCCCCGCAGGCAGCCCGCATGGCACCATGCACCTGGGAGCCTTGCCTCATGTCCCCCCACCCCCACCCCCAGTGACCGGTACCTGCCAGCAGGCCCCCGACTCTTGTCCCCCCACCCTCACCCCCAGTGGCAGGTACCTGCTAGCAGGCCCTGATACGTGGCTCACCAAACACCATGTTCTCTCAAAACAGACCCATGGGCCTAATGCCTACACAAATCCATCCTGCCCCACAGTCCAAGCACGCAAGCATCCACTGCCCCCACTTACACATCCAAGACTCAAAAGAACCACCATGGGCATGCATGAATGTACCACAGAGCCACAAAGTGGCAACACATGACAGAGGCAATGCTCATTGAGCAATGCACAAAACCAATGAGAGTACACAACAACAATGAATAAGAAATATGATGTGTATTAAAATACGTAAATAAGAAACACAAAGGAACATTAAACTAGCAAATGAAGAAAAGACGAAATCAAAAAAAGTAGATGAATCCAATGTAAACCAAAAAAACACAAGAGGAAAAAAGGGAAGTGGTCCATTTCAAAAGTCCCAATAAAGTACTTCAAAGAAAATAAAAATACCATTGATCCATGGTGATGATAGAATTCAAAAAGTATGTCTAAGTCTTGATTTATATACACAGAAAATTTGAAGGGTCTGTGATGGCCAAACAAAAGGAAACCTACCAAGAAACCCTATAAAAATAACTGTGTACATGAAGTGGAGCAAAGTCCATGAACTCCAAATTAATGATAAACAAAGGAAACCTAACACTAATGAACTATATACAATGGCGGCGGGCAAGTCCTACGGCTCACTAGTTGATTTCCCGGGCCAGGGCATCATCGAACTCCTGCTCAACGTCCTGGAGGCGGGCCTGTTCCCTGGCCCCGAGGTCTTGCAGGGATAACGCCATGTCCACCTCCAACTCCCTGCGAATTCCCTCGAGTCACTCAGCCCGCCTCAGCGCCCTGCGCATGGAGTTCTCCGCCCTGACCATTGTGAGCCGTGCCTCCTCCGCCCGCCGCCACTCCGCACCTATCCACTGGCCCAACCGCTGCCACACAGAAGACACTCCCATTCCAGGGTCCTCCTGCCCTCCGGCCGATGCCTGCGCCTCTGATGTAGATGGCCTCGAGCCATGATGCCTCCCAGGTTGAGCCTGCCGCTGCCTCCGATGCAACTGCCTCTGCCAGCACAACGGCATCCAGGCTGATGGAATCCACTGGCGCCGTCGTGCACGTACCCTGCCCGATGATGCGGCACATCCTCCATCTGCTGGGGTCCAGTTGCTGGGGTGTCCACTCCTGCTGGACCTCCGACTCCCAACTGTGGCAGGGATGGGATCTCCACCAAGCTGGCTGCGTTGGTCAGGGCAGATCCACAGGGGGCCCTGGTGGCATCTGTGCTGGAAGACGGCATGGAGAACGACTGGCGCATAGTCTCTACAGAGGTGGAGAGGGCCGCCAGAGTGGCCGGCACATGTACAAAACCCCCGACCATGGCCCCTCCCAACTGGGCCACGTTGGCACGCAGCTCTTCGTGATGATGTGCATGCTCCCCCCATGAAGCACGCACGTCATCACGAATGTCATGAGTGCGCAACGCGACACCAATCAGGACAGTCTCCATACGGTCAGGGGTCCCCTTGTCTGCAGGTAGAGGAGTGTCAGATGACATGGACCTCCCCCCTACCTGCGGACGGGCCTGGGATGGGGCATCCCTGCTGGTGCATGGTGGTGCAGTCACAGTGTCAGGGACAGTGACATGCACAGGCCCCTCCACGGCGACCTGTGCTGCCTCCTGCCCTTGGACTGCACCACTTGCACCAGTGGTACCATCCCCACGAGGCCCCATGTGCAGCTCAGTAGCGGCTTCCTCCTCCTCCTCTGTGCCAACCACCAACCTGGATGGCTCCACAGCGTCTTCCGCCGTTGAGAGCCCCTAAAGGGGCTCACCCACCCCTTCTGCTGCAGCCGTCGTGGCAGACCCGGCATCAGTCTCCTCACTCCCGGACGATGGTAATTCCTGGGAGGGTGACTGGGCCTTGTGTCGCCGGCCGGTGGAGGCATCCCCACCGCTTTCTTCACTTGCCACTGTGTAGAGGGAGACATAGAACACAAGCATCAGGGTACTGTACAATAGTCCCCTAGACAGGAAGCAATAAAAGATGAGTGGCACTGTCAAGCGTCACTTCCATCATGTCCCTCCACAACACATGGGTCAGTGCAGGCAACACACATGCAGAAACAGGCATGGCGCATGCAAAGAACATTTGCATACATGTCCAAGGAACTCTTGAAACATACAATGGTGGTTTGAAACTCACATGCATCATGGGTCATGCTTATCACATGCACACACATCACCGTAGTTTCATCCAACTGGCCTCGTACACCCCAGACACAGTGGATACAAGGATGACTAGGCTGCATCAGTGAATCTGAACATTGTCACAGACATGTGTCATGCATTCATGGCGTTTACAAGTCACACACACGCAAGTCAGACACACAGACATGTACACCATACATGTCCATGACAGCAGCACCCATCTCTCACACCCCATCCATGTCCAATAACAGAGACAGGCAGAGACAGGCATGCATTCATGTGTGCATTCCGCATGCTGCTCCGCATGTTGCATTGTAACACATGCACATCCATGTGGTTCACGCATGACTGGTCTCACATGCAGCACCATGATGTCCCTGCACACACACATCCATACATGGCCTATGTCAAACATACAGGCAAGTAGCTGACTACCAGCACACTGCAACATGCCCTGTCTCACATAGCAATGCATGGCCACTTACCGCTCGACTCCAGACGGGCCTGCATCCTGAGGATCTGGTGGCGAAGCACTGGGCGAATGCGCTCCAGGACCCTCATCTGTTGGTTGGTAAGCTGGCCCGGCACCCCACTGCATCCTCTGCCTCTAAGAGGCTCTGAGCCTTCTTGAGGGTCCTGGATTTGTAGTCCTCCCAGCGCTTCTGGACGGGTTTCAAGTCGCGGGGTGCCACCCCCTTCACGTTGATGGCACCCTCAATGTCCGTCCCGATCATCCTCCGTCCTTCCTTGTTGGCGCGCGATGGTGTGAAGAGGGCATCATACTGCCCCAGGACTCGCTCCACCAGGATGCCAACTTCTTCGGAAGTGAAGCTGGCAGCCCTCTGCCTCTCTGGCTGGGGGTTGCCACTGGTGCCGGAAGGTGTTGTGTCGGACATGGCAACCCCTGAGGCAGGTGTGGGTGGGCAACTGGGTCCTGGGGCTGGGCTGTGGAGTGATAGAACACCAGTCGGGAGTCTTCTGTTCCAGCAAGGGTGGTCACTGCAACTGGACCCCTGCAGATGGCAGATGTGCAGGCACCAAATGGAAGGGCACGGTGGCAGCAGGCAGGCTGGCAGCAGCAGATGGCTCGTGGGAGGCTGCTCGGGGCTCTGGGGGGCAGGAAAATGGCTTTCTGGGCAGGAGCGTGGTCTTCCGTGTGTTGTCGCGTGGCCAGCTTGATATGGAGTGACTTGGCATGTGAAAAAGTGCATGTCAGCGTGTAATTCGAGGAAAGGCCCTTAGCACGTAAGCGCGTCTGTGACGTTACGCGCACGGGCGCTTCCCTGGCACGGGTTGAGGGTCCCACGTGGGTTTCTATTGCTCTGTACGGCTTTTCGAAAGCGGTGCATGTGTTTTCCAGGCGTTGGAGTTCACACGCGATTACTTCACAGCGGGTGGGTGTTGGCTCCACGTTATTCTTCTGCACGCAAGGCAGATGGTGAGTCGCACACACTATTTCTTCCTCTGCGGGTGTCCCTGTTTGTCGCGTACCCCTTTTCTTCCGGCCATACTAGCCTGCATGTTGATCACGCACGTGGGCTACAGGGGTCGCTTATCTGTTTTTATTGATTTTATGGGATGCCTGTGGGGTGCGTGACACGTCAATTCTCCTAGGGGGCCACAGTATGGGACATTCATGAAGCTGTATGTAAGTGTTTGTTGTTTGCGCACACTTTTGTAATGCGCAGGGACGCTACCGCCTGCCTTCGTGTGGCAGACGTGTTTAGCCCTGTGCGTGTATTTTGCCGTGCGTGGGTTTCCCGTTTCCAATTCCATGAATACGTGTTGTTCGTGTGCGTGTGGGCGTTCCGTGTATTTCCCTGCAGTACTTCCCCAGTTACGACCTTCTTTTTCACGCGTTGTTCCCCATTCCACGCGTTACGCCCCGTGTTCCACCCACTTTTTGGTGTGTGCGCTGAAGTTGTGCGCTTTCGCTGTGTGCGTCGCGGACGGTGTTCAGGATGTTGCAATGACATTTGCGCCAGTGTGCGCCATGCACGGGTTTGGCGCACATCCCGAGTAAAACACGCGCAGGGACTTCCATGAATCGCACACGTGCACGTCCGCATGTTTTTTCACACTTGAACCAGCTTGTGCCAAGATTTTTGGCGCACATTTGTTCCATGAATCGGCCTGCAAATCTTTTTCTAAATGACAAAACTTGTGTAACACCATGGTAACCACATTAGTCGGACCTCAAGTGGGTAGTTTTACATATTAAGTCAATTGTAGGAGCAGCATTAAAGTTTGGAAAATGTCTAAGAACATTTTACATTTGTTAAACAATTCAAAAGAAATGGAAAACAAAGAAAGCATACTGTGTGCTCATAGTGTGGTCAACTGGTGTTCAGAATAAGATCAGTCCCAGTTTTGGAATTGGTGAGACTTCAAATAGTGTTATAAGTATCCACAACACCTAAAGACAATATGAATATTGTTCATGTAATTGAAATCAAAAATGTATTGGACTGATAACATTACTTGAGATATGGGGAAAAAAAACAAGCACTTACTACTATGGGATGTAATCCACATAGAGTCCTGGATGTTCTATGTTGTTTTCATGGAGAGCAGAAGATATAATGTGGCAAGGTTCAGTCGAAAATGGTCAGCCCATAAGTTGAACCATGGTCAGTCCATTAGGTACGCCTACAGAAAAGCAGCGTAAAATAAAATAGCTAACATTGCAAAGAAACTGGATAGGTGTGAAATCTCTCTCAGGATTTCTTGGAATTGAACACTGATCAGTGGTTAATCTCACATACCCTAGAGATTGACACCATAAACCTTTAGAGATAGGGAGCCATTTTTATGTAGCTGGGATCAAGGATGCCACATAAAGGAATAATTGCAAGGCACAAGTGGAGCCAAAGAGGATAAGCCATGTACGCATGATATATTTCTCTTAGATTAAGCAAAGAAGAAAACATCTGCAACTGCCAAGCATTGAACAATTAAAGACGCAGAAAGTGAATGGGGGATGGAACTACCAAGTCTCCAGAGGCCAAGAGGAGTAATAGCACTGAGCATAATTGAATTAAATAGCATTAAATAGAAAGTCGAAATAGACAAAATCATGGTCTCCTGACAAGTGATTCAAGACTCGAAAACAAGGCCTATTCATTAGGCTCTAACTGAAGATAGTGATGTACTTACACTCCCTTAAAAGTCCCAGAGAAGAGAACAGTCAGCAAGGTCAAATATAAATAAGAAACCTTGGCTCAGGGCTTAACTGATGAGAGATGGTAGACTAATTGACTAAGTGGGTAGTAGTCTGACGTTATTCCCTACACTTGGGTTTCGTTTTGCTCACATGCTGCTAACGAGACGAAAGTCCAAGGTTGGGAGAGAATGCCAACCAATCACGAGGGCTTATGTAGCAGTGTACTATACAATGTTGCAGAAGCCAATCTGCTAATGTTATTCTGCTATTAATCTGTATTAAACGTATTTTAGAGGTAGTTGGAGGAATGCCTATGAGAGAAGGGGCAGCCACTTGTGTTATTAACCCCTAAATGATATATAGGGATATATGTTCCCTTAACCAAACCCTCCACTGATAGGTTTTATTATTTGCCACGTAGACTGAGGTCATAGCTGACGTACATCGACGTATAAAGCCTTAGTATAACTGGAATATGAGAGTGTGTGAGCTGCAGTTTGTCTGTTCACCAGGTTTCCCTACTTTATTTAAGCTGATAATAAAGTAGTATTGTGGCATATTCTTTGAGTCTGTCCGGTTACTTGGGTCTGAGATAGTTTATTGGTAATTCCATCTGACACTTGGAATGCTCCGGGTGCTACTGCACACAGCGACTCTGCACATCAGTTCTACAGCTCAACTGCACTCTCCAGCACCCTGCTCCATGCAGGCACAGCATTTTTCTGTAGCTCTGCGCTACTTCGAAATACATCCTGGGGGAAACAGCGACTCTGGTTCAGTTTACAAACCGTATCGTTTGAGCTGTTAATCCTGATGTAATCCTATGTAGCAAGGAACCATAGGATCCGGTGCCCATACATGCGGACTTGGCAGGGTGTCTTGCTCCCCTTCTTTGTAAGTATAGGTGTTTCTAACTCTACAGCGTCTATCCCCTGATGCAGACTATGTTCTCCGTGCTTTGATCTCCACTGCTGTACTGCACCGGCAATTTAAGTGTCTGCATTCTCTCTTGTTTGCCAAGAAGTGTATCTCTTCCTTGCAACGTGTGCTTCGAGTGTGTCTGAGCTGCTTGCTATATCTCAGGTATTGCATATCACCATCTCTTTGCACTACAGTAAGAACATTTCTCTCCGGTTTCCGAGGCAACTTAAAATGTCTGTGATATCCCCTCTGGCTGATACTATAGCCATGTGATAAGGTCTGATGCTTTTAGTCATTGTTTGATGCGGCTTGTTTTTCATGATATAAACACATTTAGCTGTCACTCAAAATAAAATGCATATGCTATGTACGTGTATAGGAAGGCTTTGTAAAGATTAAGAAAATGGGTTTACTACCGGTACATATCACTGCTATAGACAGTGCATGCCCACAGAGCGTTGCCACACAGTATTTGGCATCCGATTCGTGACTCGTTGCAAGGTGATAATGGTATTCTGGTCTGCTTTATTATGTGGTAACAGCCTAACGTCTCGAGGTAGTGGCTCAAGTGAGGGCATTAGAAACAGGCAGTGGACTGTTGCCACAGAGTTCAGCACGGCCTCGGGTCAATATTGCCATTAGCACCAGTGATTCTGGCGAGGAATGGCCAGGGAAACCCGGAAAAATAAAAATAAAATAGGCCTTTGTTCACGAGGGCAAAGGAAGGCAGCCTGTACTGTCAAAACAAAGAATGGCCTAAGCACTCTATGTGCAGTAAGGCAGTCGCCAAGTTGAGGGGAGGTGGCAGGATATGTGGAGACAGTGGCAGAGAGGATGAGGCAGGAATAGAGACATGGGGCTGGGGGAAGAGCAAGGGGAGCTAGGCGTGGAAGAGGAAGCCGTGACTGCAGACAGATGGAAGGAGAGAGGCGGAAGCTGAGAGATAGGAAAATGGCAGCTGATGAGAACATGAGGAATGCAGGCTTGTCCCAGTGGATAATGTTGGAATCCGGACTGGTCCCAGAACATTCCATGGTTCTTAATGTGCAGTAAAGGCCTTTTTCTAGTTATGAAATGAAGTGAGGTGAGTGAGGGAGTGAGAGTTGGCTGGAGG
The DNA here is from genome assembly GCF_040938575.1 of Ambystoma mexicanum. Classification (NCBI taxonomy): domain Eukaryota; kingdom Metazoa; phylum Chordata; class Amphibia; order Caudata; family Ambystomatidae; genus Ambystoma; species Ambystoma mexicanum. The sequence continues at coordinate 136,025,672 of NC_090922.1, forward strand.
GTTGAAATGTCTCGAGTATTGAGCAGGGAAGTGGTCAAAAGCCCAAAGAACAGTCTGATAAAACTCTGATCCTCTTTTGCTTCTGGAAAAATCTGCAGGCTACTTGGACCAGCTTTTCTATACTTGAGACAGAGGAGCTGAGACCCTCATTGTGCCAACCAGCAAACACCATAGGCGAAACTGACCATCGTTAAGAAAACCAGGACAAGAGACTAAGAACTGTGAGCGTGTCTGGGAAGAGACCCATGGAGATTTATTCAGAAGCAATTTCATTGTTTAGACAGACATGAATCCAAGAACTAACAACCTGGCACGCCATCTGCATTTGAATATGACCCACGTTGTGTTCAGTCTTTGTTAAAAACGTTTGTTGAACCCGCAAATGCTGTTCTAAGACTACGTGGAAGCCACTCGACATTGTAACAGGATAGTCTCTGAATTCAGGCACATGATTACATTCTACAGTGTGATACTGAGGTATCCGTAGGAATAACCAAAAATAAAAAAAAGCATGGACAGAAATGCTGAATTCGGTGTAGGAAAAATTACCAAATTCCCATAATTTCAATCAATGGGAGCAGGGGTTTCAGGGATGTCCTCCGCTCCCCTTGAATGACATTATCAGACTTTGGAGGAGTCCCCCACTTCCATAAAAAGGAAAGCGGGGGACAAACAACATTTTTTTTAAAAAAGGGATCCTGCTGCGTCGGTTCACATGCACGTAAGTGTAGGGAACCGGCGTCGCAGAGGAATGGAGGATTCGCCAGCACACAGTGAAGTGTGCCGCCAAAAGGTAAGTAGGGGGACGGGGAGGTGCGGGTTACCGGAAATGTCTGTTGGAGAAAAAAACTAAAGTCATTTTTGTGTAAATGGCTTTTGTTTTTTTCTCCCTCTTACATTTTGGATTTAATCAAATAATGAACAGCCGACTACTGATACCGTGCTTGAATATGCCCCTCAGGTTTAAAGTAGCCATGGAAAGTGTTTGAGTCTGAAATACTGTAATTCATGTGTCTCCTTTTCCAAACCCCTTGCCGTTGTATCCCATTTAAATAGAATGGCTAGAATTAATAATAATAATAATAATAATAATTATAATAATAATAATAATAATAATAATAATAATAAATCGGTCTGTTATTTCCCCGAGGCCTGATTCTTCTGTGGGGCATTCGCCAATATTATCTGAAATCCGCAATCTTGGCAGACTCTACGCATGCTATGGATGATTCTACTCTGAGTGATTTGGTTTTCTCTCCTAAACCGTTTAATGAAATGCCATATGTGGTGGCCAGTCTTCTCAGCAAATTCAAGCTCTTATTATGTCATCTTTATCAATCTCATTGGCCCCTTTTATGAAGATTTTCGAAACCATCAGCAAGGACTTTAAGGACCAAGCCTACCTGTTGGCTATGGTCCACTCTAAACTGATTTATTTAGAAGCAATCTCTAATAAAATGCAGGCGCATCTAGACCAAGAAGCGGAAGCCTCCATTCGATGGCAAAGTAGGCTATGCGATATGGCTAGCACAGAGCAGGCTGACAAAAGATCCTTGATGGAAGTGATCCTGGAGTCACACAGGTAGATACCTAAGATACCTAAGTCTACGGAGCAGAGCAATTGGGTTGAAACGGTGGGCCCGCTCAGCTAACATCTGGAGCATCCTCAAAAACGATTGCAATAAGAGGAGAGAACGTGAACCCGTCCGGACCTCCCGGACATGGAAGGTGAATGCCCAGCGAGGGGAAGAGAACTGTCTAAGTGTCCAGTACCTACTCGGAGGATGGAGGTCCCTGGCAGAGAGATGCCCAAATTGGCCCCAGATGACCAGGCAATGGATCTGGAAACCATACCACGAGGGTCGTTATATCAGGTGGAATTCTAGTGCTGAGGACTCAAATCCCAGTAGAGAAACATCAAGGGTCTGGGAGTGCTCTAATTTCACCTATGGTTTTTTTTGTAAAAAACAGAAAGCCAAACAAGGAAGGGCGCCTCTCCAAATAAAAAAACAAAGAACATGGTTGTAAATCATAAGAAGAAGTCTAACACTTCGAGAGTATTTATAAGAAATCTGAAATCTCCAGAGAAGGACGCTCAGCTTCCTTCAGAGCTGAACCGAACAAAGGAAACCCTCCCGTTTGTTCCACTATGGGAGTTCATATTGAAAGATTTCAGACCCACTGAAGATGTACATGAGGCAGCTGAATCTTGTGCAAATGATTCCATCTCCATCTTAGATTTATGAACCTATTTGATTGAGTCATTGGATTAAGATATTCACCCAGCACAGTCAAAGTCCATCCCCCAGAGGCAGCTAGCGGGTCGGGGGAGTCTGTTGGTGCCTACCCTATCAAGCCCTCAACACCACGGTGTGTCTTCTGAGCTGGATGAATCCTTTATGACCCTGGAAGCAAGAAGATCTTCCCTGGTAAAACAACTGGACCGACAGAAGCCGCCTCCTTTTGTATAAGTCCCAATGCCTCAGAGTAAGAAAAGGCTGGGAGAAGTCAAGCTGGATGTACCGAAAGGGTCCCCCAGAATACTATCTCTGAAGCGTCACAAATTTGAATGTGATGACCTAATCTTGCATTGCTTGAATGTGATGATTCTTCCCCATCATATAATGGCCTTGTGCTCTCTTTATTCTAAGGATATACAGGTTGTGGAGTTTGCCCAAGAAAATATAACAGACTAGGTTTTGCTCAACCTGAGATCAGACCAGGTTATGAAAACCCTTTGGAGCTCATCCATGGCTTTCGATCCCCATGCTTTAATCTATCTCTTCCTCCCGTTCAGGAATTAACCAATTGGGAACCATCTCAGAGACCTAGAGAAATTTTGAAGGGAAGCCCGGAAAGATAGGCTTTGGGTATTCGAGAACGCAGCTAAGAGAGGGCGATTAAATTCAGTAATATTGATGCTGATGCAGAAAAGGTGGCTCCGTTGTGGGGGGCGAATGTTCCTTTGAAAATCACTTTTTCTAGGAACGCCGCTGAGTGAGCGGGAGGTGGAAGTTCACTCGACAACGATGGTAACGCTTCAGGGTGAAGATAATTGGTCATGGATTCATGCTGCCTTGGTGCCCACTAAAAAACCCTGGTGCTCAGCAAAGTTTGGGACAGACTATTTACAAATCGGCTCCTGGAATACACAGGGTTTTCTGCACCTTATGAATAATGCCTACACAGATTGGTCTCATTATGATGTACTTTTATTTCAGGAAACTTGGCTTCACGAAGTTCCTTCTTGTGATGTATATATGGCCATCCTAAACCCAGCACAAAAGGGACGGTGTGGCTGTCCGTTTTTCGGCCAATTGACACTTTGTAAAGATTGATACCTGCATAAGTATCCTAATCCCCGGGTGCAGGTTACAATGATCCAACTGCCCATTGGGGCTTCTGGGCCCCCCAAAACAGCTGTGTGGAGTGATCCTTATTGTAACCCAGCAAAAGTGTCATGTGAAGTGTTTATCAGGGCTGTAAAGCCAGGTTGAATGCTTGGCTCCAGGAAATGAAAGCGAGAGACCTGTTTATGCTACACAACAATACAGCGGGTGATATTCCAGCTAGGCATACCTGGTCTCGAGATGCAGCAAAAGCAGTTCTTGACTAGTGTTTTGTCTCCTGCAATGTTCAGGAGAGAAGAATAGAGTCATTGATGGTTGTGGAGTCTGAGCAAAGTGATCATGACTTGTTGCAGGTCCATTGGGATATGATATGATATGATATGGCATTTGTAACGCGCCTATACACAAGTGTTTCAAGGCGCACGACGAGGCGGGGGGGGGACACGGGGAGACAGACAACGATCCTACTAGGCCAGGGGTCATTCAGACTGCGCAAGTGCAAGGGTAGAGGGGACTGGGAAAACTGCAGGGTGAAGGGGAGAGGGGGAAAGTGCTGTACATGGTTAGTAGAGTACAAGATAAATAATAGGGCCAGCTGGCGGCACGTGCAAGGAAAGTGCAGTAAAGGTTAGTAGAATACAAGATAAATAATAGGGCCAGCTGGTGGCAAGTGCAAGGTAAGTGCCGGGAGAAGGGGCTGTGGGATACAGAGACAGTCCCGTGGTGCAGGTAGGCAGTGCAAGGGAAGAGTGGCTGGGCCAAGGACTGAGATCGGTGAGTGGTCCAGTAGCTGATTCAGTGCCAGTGGTTTTAGCAGGGGAGAGAGGGAGAGAAAGCGGAGGCAAAGAGGAAGGTTTTGAGGTGCTTCCGGAACCGGAGATGGCTCTCCTCAACTTTCAGGGAGGCAGGAAGGCTGTTCCAGAGGGAGGCCCCTGCTGCAGAGAGAAATCTACCCCCAGCTCGTTGCTTGGAGAAGCGGCTGACCCTGAGGTAGTTGGAGGTGGATGAGCGAAGAGCTAGAGAAGGAAGATATTTAGGAAGAGAGAGTTGAAGGTATTTTGGCCCAAGGCCCCAGAAGGCCTTGTGGACAATACAGAGGGTTTTGAACTTAATCCTCGCAGTCCTGCTCTGGATGAGTTGCAAAGGGCGAAGAGTAGAGGCAGGAAGATTTAGATAGAGGCTGTTACAGTAGTCCAGTTTTGAGAGAACCAGGGCTCTGGAGACAGTGAGTTTCTTGTGGAAGGAGAGGAAAGGAAGGATCCCTCTGAGGAGGTGTAACTGGTAGTGTGACTTCTTAGAGACGTCAGATATGTGTGGAGAGAAAGAGAGTGTGGAGTCGAAGATGACCCCAAGGTTTTTTGCCTTGCAGGTATGCGGAGGAAGAGGGCCAACGGAGGCCGGCCAGAGAGCTGCAGGGAAGGAGGGAGTGGGTGTGCCAATAAGTAGAATCTCAGTTTTACTGGCATTAAGGCAAAGGTCGTTGGCGGCACACCATTCCTGGATAGCAGAGAGACAGTCAGAGATGAGGGAAGGGGAAGAGGAGGCCGAGGGTAGCCTGAAAATGAGCTGGGTATCATCCGCATAGCACTGAAAGTAGGGACAGAGAGCGGCGATGCTGTGAGCAAGAAGTGCCAGATATTGGTTTAACAGCCAGGGGGAGAGGTTAGAACCCTGGGGACCACAGGTAGAGAAAAAGATGTCAGAGAGGAAGGAACCCAGTTGGACCTGGGAGGGTCGATTGGAGAGGAAGGAGGTCAGCCACGCCAGAGCCTGACCAGTGATACCCAGGTTATCACAGAGACGGTTGAGCAGCATGGTGTGGTTGACAGTGTCAAAGGCAGAAGAGAGGTCGAACAAAATGAGAACACAAGGGGTGTTAGAGTCAAGGTTAGAGAGCAGGTCCTCACGGATGTTCAGGAGAGCAGTTTCTGTGCTTCTGGCAGCTCTGAAGCCAGACTGGTGGTCATGAAGACTACCAACAGATTCAGCATGGAGATTAAGCTGGGAGATGGCCAGTTTCTCAAGGAGCTTGCCCAGGAAGGGAGTGATAGAGATTGGGTGATAGTTAGCTGGGCAGGGGGGGTCGGAGGAGGGTTTCTTAAGAAGGGGGTGCACAAGGGAGTGCTTTAGGGGGGAAGGGAAGACTCCTGAGGTGAAGGAGTGATTGCAGAAGTCAGCCAGGGCAGGAGCCAGGGAGTCGATGTGGTCCTTGATAGTTTTGGAGGAACAGGGGTGGACCTGTTTTGACGAGACCATCATAGATCAGACTTGTCTCGAAATCTCGTCAGCAGAAAAGAGGGGAAAGGCAGAGAAGGAGGGAGGAGGGGTGGCTGCAGAAGGGCCAGAGGGAGAGCAGGGAATAGAGGGGGGGAGGTGATAGGAGCAGAGTGAGTACAGGATGTCCTGAGTTTTTGAAATGAAGTGAGAGGCCAGTGCCGTGCAAAGGGCCTGAAAGGGGACAGGAGAGGTGGAGACTGCAGCAGGGTTGGCCAGCTCCTTGCAGATTTTAAAGAGTTCAGCCAAATTGTTAGATGCCGCAGAGATGCGAGCTTGGATAAGGGCTCTCTTCTTAGTGAGAACGGAGAGCCGGTATTACCTTTGGAGCAGGCGACCGGCCAGTTTGTCAGAGGATGAACACGAAGCACGCCATTTCCTCTCTGCCACCCTGCACTTGCGTTTAAGGGTGACGAGATCCAAGTCATACCAGGAGTTACATTTGGCTTTAGGCTTCAGGCGGATCCTCATGACAGGGGCAAGGATATCAAGGGTATCAGATATAGCAGAGTGGAGAGTGGAGAGGGCTGTGTCAGGGTGGGAGTCAGCCGAAGAGGGGAGGAGAGGGCGAAAAGGTCGTAGCGAAAGCCTCAACTGACACGCGCGTCATGGGTCGGATGACCGCGAAGGTGGGTGGCAGTGATGAAGGTGGCTTTGCCTGTGGGGAAGGGAAGGTGAGGTGGGAGGATAGGAGAACGTGATCACTCCAGGAGAGAAGAGTGGAGCGAGGGACAGAGAGGGGAAGATCAGAAGAGATCAGAGCATCGAGAGTGTGCCCTGCAGAATGGGTCGGCCCAGACAGGAGAATAGAGAGTGAGAGAGAGTCGCAGAGGTCGCGAAAGAGTCCAGAGGGAGGACAGGAGGCATCAAGATGGATATTGAAGTCTCCAAGAAAGAGGAGTTGAGTGGTTGAGGACAGGAGTGAGGAGGAGAGGTCAGCCCACTCAGAGAAGAAGGCGGAAATTTGACCAGGTGGCCGATAGATAGTAGCCACGGTAAGGGAATGGCTAGGAGGGAGAGAGAGTCAGCAGACAAGGCATTCAAAGGAGGAGTAGGTCTGCGTAGGAGTGACAGTGGCAGGAATCCACTCAAGGAAGATAAGGTCCACCCCCCCCCCGAACGGTTGGGCCTGGGCAGGGTGAGGATCTTGTAGCCGTCAGGTAGGAGTGTGTCAAAGCTGGTGACAGTGCTGGCCGTGAACCATGTCTCAGTGAGACCGAGGATGTCAAGGTCCAGTTCCTCAAGAAGGTGACAGATATCAGAGGAATGTTTGACGGCAGAGCGAGAGTTGAGAGTGGTAATGTGGAGAAGGTTGCCATCTTTGAAGGACTTCCGGGGAGGGGTACAGATCAGAGGTACACCCTGTGGAGGTGAAGAAGAAGGAGCCAGAGAGAGGGCAGGGTGAGAGGGAGGAGGCAAGGTAGCCGAGGACAGGGAAGAGGGGACAGCAGGAGAGGAAAGGAAGTTGATGAGGCGCGGGAAGCATCTATCAAAGAGGTGGAGGTTGGCCTGAGGGCCTTGGACCAAGACGGTCCCATTAGCGTAGACATTAATGATGGCCTTAGAGGAGCGGAAGGGGGCCAAGAGGACATCCCAACGGGTGCCACCATTAATGGGAGAAGAGGAGAAGGGAGAGAGCACAAAGACCATATGAAGGGTCCATTGGTCAGGGGAAGGCACAAAAAGAGGATGGCAGTAAGAGTTTCCTTGGAGGAGGCACTGGTGTAGGTGTCAGCGATAGGGAGGCCTGGGTTGGAGACCGGGATATCCTTTTTAAACTTTTTCCTACCAGATTTAGTGAGGAGAGCAGGATAGTCAATTGAAAAGCAGTTGGAGAAGATAGGAGAGATAGAGAGCACCATGGAATAAGGAGGGAGGGGGGGAGACAGACAAGAGCAAGCAGACAGGAATCAAGAGGCAAGCCCTAGTTTACCACAATTACAGAGCAACAGTTACAGAAAGTACGAGTTAGGTACCCAGTGTAGGGGCCACCTAAGTTTGAGAGTCCTGCGAGGGGAGAAAAGCCCTAGTTTACCACAATTACAGAGCAACAGTAACAGTAAGTACAAGTTAGGTACTCAGTGTAGGGGCCATCTAAGTTTGAGAGTCCTGTGAGGGACGAAAAGCCCTAGTTGACCACTATTACAGAGCAACAGTAACAGTAAGTACGAGTTAGGTACCCAGTGTAGGGGCCACCAAAGTTTGAGAGTCCTGCGAGGGGAGAAAAGCCCTAGTTTACCACAATTACAGAGCCACAGTAACAGTAAGTATGAGTTAGGTACCCAGTGTAGGGGCCACCTAAGTTTGAGAGTCCTGCGAGGGGAGAAAAGCCCTAGTTTACCACAATTACAGACCAACAGTAACAGTAAGTATGAGTTAGGTACCCAGTGTAGGGGCCACCTAAGTTTGAGAGTCCTGCGAGGGGAGAAAAGCCCTAGTTTACCACAATTACAGAGCAACAGTAACAGTAAGTACGAGTTAGGTACCCATTGTAGGGGCCACCTAAGTTTGAGAGTCCTGCGAGGGGAGAAAAGCCCTAGTTTACCACAATTACAGAGCAACAGTAACAGTAAGTACGAGTTAGGTACCCAGTGTAGGGGCCACCTAAGTTTGAGAGTCCTGCGAGGGGAGAAAGGCCCTAGTTTACCACAATTGACGGAACACACTGAAGGGAGTAGGTAGGTGGGCGAGCAGGTGGAGCTAACCAGAAAGAATGGCCCGAAAGGATGCTCTGTCGAATAGACAGGTGTCTCTCAAGACAGCAAAGGTTAGAGTTTCACAAGATAGAAGCCAACTTCGCCTGGTTCCTCAGGATATTACCAATGTAACCTTTGAAATGGCCTATAATCAAAACAGAGCACAGACATTACTAATTACCTCCCACTTCTATCCAGGTATGAGCAAAAAGGTTGTAATGGAGGTCGATCAGAATTTGCTCATAAACATAATTTTAATATTCAACTGGTCAATGAGAGAAAGAAATATAGGGCGGACATTAATACTCTTAAGAGGACCGCTTTGATTGATAGATGGGAGGCGATAAAAAGGAGAAAGCAATGTTACAAGAACTGGTTGCGTTATTTTAGAGTGCCACATATGCAGGCTGATGGTGAAATGATGCTTAATGTCCTTATTGAAAAGAACTGTAGGCTTCCTTGGGAGTGGTTAAATAAAATCGGAACCCCCAGGAGGGCACATCCAACACAAATGGTGGCGGTACAGGAATGGGTTTCTCACTTCGGGCATCTCTTCCAATTTAACTGAACCTCCCATTCCTCGAGATAGAAATGTTGGCCAATGGTCCTGGAATCTTAATAAACAAGTGCTGGATACCATACTAAGACTCAGTACTTCTAGGGCTCCCGGCCCAGACGGGCTGTCCAACTATGCTCTGAAGATGGCAGTGGAGGAATGCTCAGAGTTTGCTTATATTCTCTTTGATGAAATTCTTAGAGGGAACAAAGATTCCTCCAAGCTGGAAAAAAGCAGTGATTGTCCCTATTTTTTAAAAAGGATCCAGGGCGGATTCGGCCAATTACCGCCAATTGCATTATTGGACAGCCTGGGGAAAATCTTTCCAACTATTTTATTGGGTCATTTGACAATCAGGCTTCGTCAAGGGTATAGGAACTAGCTTGAACTTTTTCTTGCTAAATCTATTAAAGCTCCAAGCCATTAAGGGGAAAACTAAGTTGTTTGTAGCAAGCCTTTGATCATGTTGATCGTGACCGATTGTGGGCCAAATTGTGGGAGTGGAGTTGTCCAGAAGATCTGGTCAAGCCAATGGAGGCATTGTACCAGGACACAACAATCCAGGTGCATCTGAATCAGGAGGGGAGTCTACGCTATTAAGGTGGATATGGGATTGAAGCAAGGCAGTGCGCTCCCGCCAATCCTTTTTAATCATATATCTTGGATTTGGGAGAGTGGCTAAAGGAGTTTGGGGATTTCCGCCCAAAATTAATGGGATACTGATTCCGTGGATCATCTACGCAGATGACTTCCTTTTGATTGACTGCATCCCGATTGGGTTACAGAGGCACCTGGATGCCTTACACTCTAAACTAAGAATTAATGTTCGGAAAACTAAAATTCTAATCTTTAACGCCAAGTTGGGAGAGATGCATACACAATCATTTAAATGGTGCTTGAATAGTAATTGCTTGCAATGTGTCGACACCATTACTTATTTGGGAATCTGCATTAATCAAAGTGTAGCAGAAAGCCCTTAGGCACAGCTGCTAAGGTCGAAGATCAAAAACCTTACCTCTCAGGGTTTGGTATTGCATAGGAGATTCAGAAAATTCTCCCTGACCCCTTAGATTATCTTTTATATGCAAAAGGTGAACCCGATAATAACATCCAAATCCACCTTGAACTTGACATGGCGTATATGGGAAATTCTAGAGAGCGCATTTTGGAAGCGTATATTGCGTCTTCCTAAAAGTCTTCCAGCTTCCTGTGTAAGACTTGAACTGGGCCTGGCGTCCTTGTACTCGGTCTGCCTGTGGAAATCTTTATCTCTTTTACGAAAAAGTGTACTCTCGTCCTCAGCACCTCAATTGAGCATTTTGAGTGATAACACTTTATTCTTGGACTTAGAACACCTGAAACTATGCAAACTGAAATGTGTAGATACCCTGTGGGACCTGGGCTCCTCTGTGGAAGCCCTGATATTCAACCCTGTAGCAATAAAAATGAAATTAAATATACAGGACTGGATATCTACACAATCAAAGCGTAATGGGCTGGCCCTGATGAAAGACTATGCGTTTGAATACAAGTCGCTAAGGGTCATACCCAAATATCTTGAACGGTGTCCCTGCCCTGTGATTAGGACTAGTTTCTTGACAGTTTCGCTTGAACCTCTATTACACCAAAGAGGTTCTGCTTGCCCGAAAGCTGTTTTCCCCGAGGGAAATGAGATGCAGATTCTGTAAATCATCTGATGAAACAGAGTATCTGAAACATCTACTAGCCTCATGTACAGGCTTGACCGTTAGCCATACCCAATTCCTGAGGGACAAAATAGCACTAGCTCCTACACTGACTAGGGATGAATGGTGGCAGAGATTCCTGCAGCAAACTCATTTACTCTTGATTTTTGCGGTGGTACATTTTCTTGAAGGCCTAACTGAGGATAAGAGTGATGATTAGGAATTCAATGAGGGATAGTAACTCTTGCTGCCCTGTTGAATTTAAAGTGAGGGTTTAGGATAACTGGCCTGCTCTTTTATTTTTTAGGTTGGATGTATAGGAGGGAGCAGTGGAGCGTTGAGACTGATGTATAGAAAGATAGGAGTTGATAGTAATTTGTGTGAGTATTAGTGTATGGATTATTTGGGAATGCTGGATTTTGTTGATAATTGTAGTTTCTGTTCTTCCGCTCCTCCCCTTTCACTCTGTTAATATTTAGTTTCACTCTGTTAATATTTAGTTTTTTTTTCAAATTTAATTTTATTGGATTTTTAACAAACAACTTAGATAAAATACAGTTATCAATTGGAACATATTACAACACTGCATATCGTTTTTGCCCCTCCTGCCTCCAAATGAACCGTAACCTTAAACATAAATTACATGCCTTTTATTACCCCGTCCCCTTGCCCCCAGAACAGAGATTCTTCTCTTTAGTCCACCTGTGTTTTTAGGTGTATATTGACATTGTGTGCGGTCCATCTTCCATATTGCCTAATGTCGTTATTCAGATTTAAGGGGTCACGACATAGTGAATAATATATCCCCTGGGTTCTCCGGCACTCACATTTGACTAAGCATATAGTTCCACGTTTTCTTCAAATAATACCTCATTCGAGTCGGGCATATGTTCATTTACAAAATCGTTCCACAGAACCTCATTTTGGGCCACTCTCCCGTGTAGGGCAGCAGTGATTCGCTCTATTGTGTAAATGTTTGTCGCAACACCAAGCCATTCTCTCTTACTCTGGACTAAATTTGCTTTTCATTTAATTATCAAACAGGCTCGTGCAGACAGGAGAAGAGGACCACAATCCCATTCACCCTACTCACATCCCCCTCACATTCCTCTAAGCGCAAACAATATTAGGAGGGGCGTTGCCTCACGAGAGATCCCATCTATCTGTTTGATCCAACCAAGGACCTCATCCCAGTACACTCGCACCCGTGAACAACCCCACCACATGTGCCAATAGTCGGACTTCTCTTTGCACTAGCGACAACATAGAGGGCTCACGGCTTGATACATTTTCGACAATTTGTGAGGGTCATATTGCCATCTCTGAAGCAGCTTAATGGCATGTAATTTGTATGGTGCCGCAATAGATACCTGTGAGGCTCCTTTGCATTTCTTTGCCCACATTTCTACATCAAATTCCCTGGCAAAATCCCTTTCTCACCGATGTTTGAGGTTGGTAGTTGTACCCCTCCCGGCATCCACTAGCCCCCGGTACATACTTGAAATCAAACCCTTGGTCTCTGACACTGTATCAAGTAATTTCTCAAATGTGGTGAGTTCTCTCTATATTTTCTCACGCCGTTCCCTTCTCATTAGAGTTCCCTTAAGTTTTAAAAAGGTGAAGACCAGTAATGGGTGTATCCCCAGCGCTTCCTCTAATTCCGTAATCGCGAGGAAGACCCCACCTTTCCTTAATTGTCCCACCCTCTCGAGGCCTGCATCGTACCAAGATTGGAATTGCGCATGGTCAGGAATATCCTCACGCACTCCCGGAGACCATATGTGGCTTTGCGGGCAGGGCCACGTGGTGACACTTCTCATATCTTCCCCATGCCTCCAGATTTCCCATATTGTACCTAGAATAGGGTGATTTCGAAGTCTCCTGAGTAGTTTATTTCTAGGGACCCATAGCCATTCCGCTACTGTGGCGGGGGCTAGGTTGCAGTTATCAAGATGTAGCCATTGTAGATCTCTCCTTCCTCTCAAGTGGGGGATGAGTACCCTTAATTGTCCTGCACGGTGGTATAGTTTGAGATCAGGTAGACCCACTCCTCCTTTTTCTTTAGATAAAATTAGAACCTCATATGGGATCCTGGTCTTTTTCCCCTGCCGTAAAAATTTCAGAATGTCTCCGGGATAGTTAATGGGAGCATTTGAAATGCGTATAGGAATCTCGGCAGGCAGACCATTTTGACTGTGTTGAGTCTCCCCATCCAGGAGATTGTGAGCTTCTGCCTATTTTTCAGGTCAGTCTTTAAGCCAGTTAGGAGGTGTGGGAAGTTCACTTCATACATCTTTTCTAATTCTCGTGTCAAATTGATCCACAAGTATCATAGGGTTTTAACCTCCATAACAAGGCCAAAGGTGGAGAGTCTGGTAGAGTACTCGGGGCGGGTTAATGTAGTGGGAACAGTATAGATTTGGACTTGTTAATTTTGAAGCCTGAGAGCTTTCCATATCTTTCTATTAATTGTATGGCTCTGGGTATCGATGGCATGGGATTTTTAACATGGAGTAAAATGTCATCGGCATAGAGGTCCACTTATGCTCCGTCCCACCCACTTGCAGTCCTTCTACCTGGGCGTCCGCTCTAAGTATTTGGGCTAGGTGTTCCAGGGAGAGGATGAAGAGAATCACGGACAGGGGACAACCCTGTCTCGTGTCCCTTTGTAGATCAAACCATCTGGAATACTCTGAATTCACCATGACCGATGCTTTTGGAGATGTATAAACCACCTTCACCCCTCTTCGGAAGACATGGCCTAGCCCAACCTTGGCTAGTACCACTTCCAGGAAACCCCACCCCACTCTGTCAAATGCTTTTTCAGTCAAAGAACAGGAGCGCGGGTATGTCTGGCAATCTTTTTGACTCGTGAATCAAGTGCAGCATTTTGAGCATCGTGTCTGCGCCCTGTCTTCCAAATATGAATCTGACCTGATCGGGGTGAATCAATAGGGGCACGTGGATCTCAAGTCTAGCTGCTAAAGCACAGGTATACATTTTTTGCATCAATGTTGAGCAGTGAGATGGGACGGTAGGATTTGCATTGTTTGGGGTCTTTCCCTTCTTTGCGGATCACTGAGATTAATGCCTGGGAGAAGGATTCAGGGGCTACCCTTGTCTGCAAGATTTCATTAAATAGATCAACCAAAAAGGGAAGGAGGGATGAAATGAAAGTCTTAAAAAATACCGCTGTATAGCCGTCATTACCTGGTGCTTTTCCAAATGGGAGTCTCTTAATCGCCCTTCCTATCTCTTCCGCTGTGATCGGGGAGTCCATCTCTTCCATTTTATCTCAGGAGAGTCTCGGCATATCTACTGCATTCATATATTGGTCTATATCAGTTTCTCCCTGAACCATTTCGGATCTATACAGGTCTTCATATAATTTTGCAACGGCCTCTGAGATTTCTTTTGGGTCTGTTGTTTAGACCTTACCCTCTCCCTCAATGGCAGCCCCCACCTCTCCGCTCGTTGCCCCTGCAGCCTGGCCACCAAAAGTGCATCTGCTTTGTTGCCTTTCTCATAATGTTTTTGCCTGAGAAACTGCAGTTTGCGTATAACTAGGCCTTCCTCCAAGCGTCGGAGTTCCTCTCTTTTCTGTATTGCTTGAGATATTTTTCCCACCCTTTCCTCATTGGAGTTCTGTGCTGTTATATATAGTTGAGCGATCTCCCTCCTTAATCTATTTTCTATTAAAGACCTATACCCCTTCTTTGAATATTTAGTTTTGATGATTTTATATTTTGTATGGACTTTTTTTCTTTTTCTTGCCCTCTTTTAAAGGATATCTTTAATTTTGTGAATGGCTTGTTAAAGGTTTGTAATAAACCAATAAAACAAAAAAATCTAAAAATAATAATAATATTAATATTAATAGGAAATGATAATAATGAAATAAACTGGAGAAGCAGGTCTGTGAAAAGTAGTAACTGTAATGTAGTCTGCTAACCAGCAGTAAGCCTTTATAACCTGGCATGCTGCATTTTACCAGTAGTTATGCACTAGTTACTGCATATCGTGTCAAATAGTCATACTCTAAAAAGGCCAAAGTTAAGCATCAGTGAAGAAGCTAAAACCTGCCTCTTAATGCTGCTAATCCAGGCAACTGTTTTAACCTCTAGTCCACCAATGCCGTGGCTGTGATGTGCATCTCCACACTTATGTATCTGAGCTCACGTTGCAAATGATCTTTGTGAGCAGAACATGCATGTAAAGTGATGAGCGCTCATGTGGAATGACAGGGAGGTATCCACTGGTGAAACGATATGGAGGGTCTCTTGCACAAGTTTCCACCTTGTCCTTGGGAGTTTATGGAGCCAAAGTGGCTGTGCTTTTTGTCAATGATGCAGCTGTTTCAGGTCTGAAAAAAGGGCAATATGTCAAAATGTCCCTCCAAAGTACAATATATAATGCATTGCTAAAGCCATACTCGAATATGACATAGCTTACCCAAAACTGCGTGATGCCCTAGCCTTTAAATTACCACTGCAGTCCCAAGTCAACAGATGAACTGGCTTCTCCAGGATCCCAGATCATGTGGCTAACTCCATAATCCTAGAAACAATGGCTAGCACCAATCTCACATATATATTCTGAATGGCCCCAAAGGCATGGCTTGTGAAGCACGATATGTATAAATGATGTGTCTGGTCCAAATTGATGCAATGAATATTTCACCACATGCATACCGGTGGCATAATTACTCTCTGAGCCAGAGGCTGTACGGCTAGCCCCAAAGCTGCAGGTGTTTTGGCCATCTCCAATCTCACAGTTTGCTTTACTAGTCCCAAATTCCCAAATGGCTTAGCTAGTCAAGCAATCAGATGATGGAGCGTGTATCCTCATTGCACTGCGATCTCAAAATTCCAAATCGATGTAGCTATTCCTACAATCAGGCACATCTTGGCAACGCCACACTCGCAGATGATACACCCCTCCGAAAACTCATAAACTCGCAGCTGATCCTAACCCCCAAGGTCCTAAAGCTATCTTCACAAGCACAGATGGTGAAATCCACGAATTAGCAGGTAGTGCAGCCATTGGAAACCTCACACGTTATACATATTCCAAATATAAAGGTTATGTAGATTTCCCCTGTTATCACCAAACTCACACATTATGGGCACATTCTCACATTTCTTTTCAGATGCACTTTTTCACACCTTAGTGCATTTGGGCATACGAGGGGGTGTTTCTGGACATTTGAAAGTGCATCCCAAATTCACATATGTGTAGAAATGACGGTCATACCCCTGCCCCTGTGAAGGTTTGGTGTAAGGGGAGGTGCAAATCAAGACAGGTTCATCACACTTGCCTTCCCGTCCCCAAAAAAGGGATGCAAATGCTTTTTAATCAAACATTTCACAGAGACTGGCCAGTCTTGTTGAAATGTGCTCCCATCAATCACATGATTGCTGTGAGCCTGTCATATATTAGTGTCGGAAGCTTGACAATAATGTATGCAAAGGAGCAAGACAAAGCATCTTTGCGCCATTATCCAGCCCCTCCAGAAATGCTCAGGTCACCTTTGAGAATAAAGTGACCCGAGCACTTCTGAAAGCTCTCTTTTCCTCTTACCCTCTGGCCACCCTCTTTGTGCCCTCCACCCCACCATCTTGTGAGGCCAAAAACCCTGGTGTCATCTTCAACTCCACTCCCTCCTTCATCCCTCACATTATGGACCTTACTAAGAAGTCACACTTCCAGCTGCACCTCCTCAGAGGCATTCTTCCTTTCCTCACCTTCACCCAGAAGCTCAATGTCCCCAGAGCTCTGGTTCTCTCCAGGCTGGACTACTGCAACAGCCTCTTTCTCAATCTCCCTCTTTCCTCCCTACACCCCTTCCAGCTACACAGAATTGTGCTGCAAGTCTTATCCATGGCCTCAAGCCCAGGGACAGTATCTCTCCAGCCCTAAGATCTCTCCACTGGCATGCGGTGGCTGCAATATTAAAATTGAATACCCTCTGCATCATCCACAAGGCCTTCTGGAGCCTGGGACCACACTATCTCCAACTTTCTCTACCGAAATACTCCCCGGCAAGAGCCCTACGCTCCTCTAACTCCAATTCTTTGACTGTCAAACACTTATCCAAGCAGAGAGTGGGGGGCAGGTCTCTACTCGTTTGGCGCCTCCCATTGGAACAGCCTCCCTGACCCTCTCAGACTTGAGCCGGACCTCCTCAAGTTCTGGAAACTACTAAAAACTATGCTCTTCTCCACTTCTTCCCCTCTTTCCCTTCTCTGCTAATCATCCCATGACCGCTGTGACTGGTGGCCTGATCCTTATGAATCTCACTGGATTTCAGGCCCTTTTTCCCAGTCTATACCTGCACCCCTCCCCCTACTGCACTGCAGGCTTGTGCTTGGTGTCTCTGCATCCCACCCTTGGGAGTCACCTGCACTAGCCCTTAGCCTGAGGTTCTCCACCTTGGCTCCTCTTAGCACTTCCCTCCTGGGCCCTCCACCAGCACTTGCTCACTCCTCTGCTCCCCCTCGCCCCCCATCCCCTGCACTTCTCTTCACTGCGCTTGCACGTCCAAATGCCACAAGGCTTAGTAGGACCATGACTGTATTTTACTGTTTGTTTTTGCCACTGTTATTTTCCCGTTTTCTTCCCATTTAGCCTTGTGGTGCTTTGAAACACTATTCAGTTGTATAAGTGCCTAACAAATGCTCAATACAATAAAAATAAAATAAAGCAGAGCAGATGAAACTAACACATTCTCTGGGTTTCTTTCATTTGTTCTACTTTTTAATAATCTGACACTATAGGGCCTCATCAGGAGTTGGCCGGTAAAAACGTTATCGCAACTCGGTCAGGTGCCAATTTGCGCCGGATCCCGAGTTGCGGTGGGGAGGTAAATCCCCATTACCATTGGACCCAATTGGGATTTCTTGGCGCTATTAGTGCCGGAGCAATTAGCACCGTGCTAATCGCGCCGAAAATGGGCGGAAAGGGGACATTTTTTACCTCCAGCAAAAAGCTGAGATTGGGTGGAGCGGAAAATGGGGCAGTAATAGCGTTACGGCCGCATTTTCCCACTCCGCCAAACTTAAGATGAGGCCCATAGTGTGTCCATCTCACTAGTCTTATAAGGGCGCAGGGTATTTTCACTTTTGTATGGCACTGAACTTACTTTTGGTGGGCAATGGATGCTTTTGAAGGGAAAACACACCAGATTTAACAAAGAGTTCTTATTTGGGAAAACCTGACTTAAAATGTTAAGGTTCTTTTTCTCTGCCAAGCAGTCCTAGCCAGATGTCCGTGCCTCTTAATCAGGTATTACATGGCTTCCCTAGGATTTAACGATTTTGGACTACCCCAAACTGGCCATGCCAGTCGTCTTCAAGTGTTAAATGAGTAATGCTGCCTAAATTGCACAACCTCAGAGCCTTTTCTTTATGCTAAAAATCGTAAGCATATGTGCCTTGGCATAATGCCCATAAGAGACGTTGTGCTCTGTATAGAATCGTGGTATAATATACGCATTCGCTAACAACAACGATCTGTAGCTTTCTTATGCACTCTTACACTATCTTTATCTCAATGGTTAACATTTTTTCCAAGTCCTTGCCCTTTCCGCAGAAAGAAGGCATCCTTGAAGTGATGTAATAATAAGCCATGTCCTACACTGTAATTGGTGGCTCACTGTAAGTTCACATAGTCAAAAATGACAAAAAAAGAATTCTAACCCTTCGGTCCTCTGGGATGCCGGGGTAGAATGTTGAAATGTACATCATTACTTATACTTGAAAACCATACTCCGCGGGGTTGATAAGGCGCGCGGAATGATTGATTGGCTCCGGGTTTCATAATGTACAGCGCGCCTTTACTAACCTCTGCTTTCAATTCTTGGTTATCTAAAATGTAAGGAGGGATCAATGTGTCCCACTGAAAGGCAAAACATTGTGTTTTTATTCAACCGAGTAATGGCATTGGGCCTGTATCTGACAGTTGGAGTTGGCAATTCTTCACTTTTCGTCAAATTCCAAGAAAACAAATTCAATGCTCAGGCTTCCACTTGTAAAACATTTTTTAAAAAAAAATATTTAATTAAAAAAAGAGTATATTCACCATTGAACAGATGCGTCCATTAATTAAGGCATTGCATTGTAATTTCAAATCTAATGCAGGTGTACACTCTCCATTGTGTGTCATTGCCAGAGTGTAATAATTACATGCTTACTTTTCAAGGTTGAAGACAACTTTGCCAGAGAGCCATAACTTAAAAGGAGGACGATTTCATGAAATGAGAAGGAGGAATGAGGCAGGTAGCACAGTGCACCGTCGGCTTAGGTGAGGGAATTTTAGGGTAGAACATGACCACGTGATAAACGTCAAGTGAATCCAGCATCCCACAACCTTTACCAGCCTGTCTTCCAGTTACTCTGCCCTTGCAACAATCAATGCAAAATGTGTAGATGTCAAACACATCACAGTTGTGGTAATACTGATCAAAAAGAATACAACTAAAAATGTACCTCGATGGCCGTTATTTTGGGCCCGATTCATGGAAGTTTTTTCACGGTGCTAAGTTAATTTGCACTGCTGAAAAGTCACTTTGCACTGCTGGCAAAAACCCTGATTCATGGAACTGTGCAAAGTGTCTTTTTGCAGTGCAAAGTGAATTTGCACTGGAAGAATACACTTTGCACTGCTCCACCCTGATTCATGGAGCAGTGCAAAGTGTATTTTTGCAGTGCAAAGTGACTTTCTATGGCAAAAAGACACTTTGCACTGTTCCATGAATCTGGGTGTTTTTTGGCAGTGCAAAGTCACTTTGCACCAATTAAAAGTCACTTTGCACCATGCAAAATATTCCATGAAACAGGCCCTTAAAGTTTTGTTTTTCTGTTCGAAATTGTCAACTTTATTCAAGTTTCAGGCAATGAAGCTTGATTAACATTGACTTCTAGGACTTCCAGGCTCTATAAAGAGCACATGATGAGCCTGGAAAAGCTGTTCAGGGAGGGCCAGATAGGGGGGTGCTGATGACTGCTGAGTTGGTGCAGAGCAATTGAAGGGATTAGGATTCAGTTAGGGTACATCACCAAAACTATGGGTCTGACCCAACCACTACTAAAAGTGGTGATCAGACCAAACACCAACATCACATCTGCTTCTCTTTGAGGTCCTGAAGGTCTGTAAAAGCAGCAGGTGAGGCCATCATACTATATAATAAAAGACCAGATGTATGTTTGTCCAAAGCGTCATACACCCGCTTTGCCTGTTAACACTGCTAGAGGAAGCTGTTACCTTACGCAGACAACAATAAGACTTCAAGTTGCTCAGTAGAGCCTGCCTGGTTCACCTGTTATCACTGTTAGAGGGAGCTGTTGCCTTATGCGTACAATAAGAAGACTTTAAGTTCATTGTCCAGGTGAACAAAATGTGTGTTTCAACAATGATAACATACAATTAGCTGCGGAAAATGCCCAAGACAAGGATACCACTTTAACAGCATACTTCAAGTTGAATACACAAAGACAATATGTACATTTAAAAAAAACATATAAACAAAAATTCATTTGATTAAGCCACTCAACGGAAATTTAGCAAAAACAATGATGGGACACATGCACCCAACATAATGTTGGCCCGTGTACACAGGCTTTTGCACTAGTGTAAAGAAATGAGTTCACTGCCCCAATGTTGCGCACTGTTGCTTGTGCCCACATAACGTTCTACATCCTTTTCTAATTTTCCAGTGAATGCGGTCTTACAGAGGCATGTAACCTGTTCTATCTCCCCCCTCTAGTCATTGATGATCTCTTCTGAGAATTTCACTGCAGCAAAGAATGATGCCATCTTTCGGACAAGAACAGGCGCCGTAAGACCACTACGGTGGAGATCCGTGCTGTATAAATATTGGATGACTTAACATAACAAGATCTTGAAGCTCACTAAAACATTCAGATTTGTATTTCCCTCCACATCAGGACCTTCCTGGCAAGAGCGAAAATAGACCGCCTCATCACCCAGCTTATGCAGCCTCATCATATTCACATGATACGTGATGTGTGCTTCTTGCTTCTCCTTATAGCCCACCATAGAATTGGGTTTGCAGCCCTTAATCAAAATCCTCCCGGATACCATCCAAGCATCCTGAATCTTACCATGCAATACTAGGACAAGAGGTACGACCTGACACAGGCTTGGCAGTCATGATATCTCTTCTGCTTCTTCAGAGCTTTCTTTACCAAACAGACACAAAAAACTCAACTTCCCAGCCCATATACTATACTTTACCAGTGTGCTTGCATTTCCAGCCCCAATGGAACAGCTAGATGAGGCAATGGGTCAATTAATCCTAAATAAACCTGAAAGACTAGACTATCTTGACTTCAGAGGCATTTAGCAATATGTGTTTTTCTGAGATCATTGGCAATGGCCAGTATAAGTAGACACTTCAAAGGATGGTCAAAGGATCCAGCCAAAAATTGCTGGTGAATGTTGTTATAGAGTCAATTTACAGACCTGAAGGGATTCTATTTTGTAGAAATGCCGGTAGACCACACCATTCCTTTGACCATCCTTTAAAGTGTCTACTTATACTGGCCATTGCCAATGATCTCAGAAAAACAAGAGAACGGATGCAATATACACAAAAATAAGGCATTAACTTACCCCTAATATGATCACCTAATGAGGACACAATTCTTTTTTTTGAAAGTATCAAAGTAAGAGATCCTTATAAATGTCATTGAACCTCCGGAAGAACCACCTGCAACCAAGGCGGGGAAACATGTGTTGTGGTATAGACACTGTTATCTAACAGCAATATATGTACTCACTTTTGGAACACTTTAAAGATTCACCAATGCACAAACTGTAAGGCCTAGGTGACTCTACTAATTGGAATCTTCAAAGTTTGACAGTGAAGTAACTGCAACTTATGTTTGTGTTTTTTTCTTGACCTAAGGATCTAATTTATACAAATTAATCTTTTTTTTTTTAACACATATTGTCTAACTAGTAAAAGACACACTGAAACTGCATATTGGCTGCATCAAGACTCTTTATTGGTAAAAGCGCAATTTAGGGCTTGTAATCTTTTCTTCTGCTATTCAAAGTTCTGACCAGTCACAGGACAAAGCCCCAGTTAGCAGCTAACCAGGAAATTATACACCTAAAACTGGAAAGCGCAAGTGCTGTACAAGACTGGAAACATTTCTTGTTCTTAGTGACACTGCTCTTAAGCACCTTCGCTGCAACATAAAAAAGATATAGAAAAATAGGACATTTGAAAATAATGATAATTCTATGCATTTGTATGTAATAGACAATTAAGGTAATACTTTCTAACAGAAATGATATACATACTAGTAAAAAAGCCTGCATTCACCGGCTAATGTACATAAAGGAAGAAATTGTCACTGTGTAAATATATTATGTGATGTATTTTAACGTAATTTATGTAAATAGAAAACAAATTGTAAAGGATCTTGCTCCTTTTACGTGGAGGAGTATTAATTATTTGATTCCACTTATGGTTTATGGACTCAAATATATAATGTTGAGGGATGCCCTAGTAAGACAATTCATGTGCAGTATAATTCGAAGTAGACACGAGATCATAAAATAAAGTAAATTGAAGTCAAATAAAGTTTAAAACTTACATGAAGAATATTATTTATATAATAATATATACCAAGAAATATGATAATAAATAATTACATAATACATAAGTAAATTGAAAAGAAAAAAAAGTATTTTCTTTTGTTAGCGAAATAGTGCTTAATCAAATGAATTTCTCTTCATATGTTTCTTTTAAATGTATATTTGTTTTGGTGTATGCAACTTGAAGTATGCTGTTAAAGTGGTATCCCTGCCTTGGGCCTTTTCTGCAGCTAATTGTATGTTATAATTGTTGAAACACACATTTTGTTCACCTGGAAGATGAACTTGAAGTCTTCTTCTTCCTCTTTTCTTTCTCCGCTAGCTAGCCCTGGGTAGGATCTGCGGGCTGATCTCACTGCCACGAGGCTGCAGGAGCACGTCCACTATTACCAAGCGTACGGTAAGCACTGATGCACTTTGTGCGAATCTGTATGCACATTGTACCACGAACCGAGTGGGGAGTGCTCAATGTGTCCTAAACATCCTGCCTAGATTCAGTTTAATTACGGCAGCTTTTCCACTTCCGCCTCGTGTTGATTTGCTGGATATCACTTCCAAAGCCCAGATGGGCTGTTTGTGCCTGACTTGCTGGCATCCGCTCTAATTGGCCAGCACATCTTGCAAAAAGACAATCAGGGAGCCAGCAGGTGCAGGTGCTGGCCATCTTGAAGACCCACTTAATGGCCCCCTGCCTGAGCCTGTCTAAAGCTGGATGGAGCACCTCTCCCTGCAATTACTTTTCAGCATCACTTCTAAGGTTTTTCTATGGAGTTGGTTGCCTGCATGCTCTTACCACGAACACATTTTCTTGACTCCACTTGCCCTGGTAAGCAACTATGGATCGCTTTGCTCCAACCATCTTCCTTGACACTATAACTTCCAAAAGAAAAAGAAAATCAATAACTTACCTCTTTCTTTTCTCTTTGCTTCCAATCGTGCACCCATTCATTTTGTACTTGTTTTTGAGTGTTTTCTGCTAAATTGGAGTAAGGTGTACTTTCCAAATGTTCATCCATTCTTTTTGTACTGCTTTTGAGTGCTTTCTGCTAAATTCAAGTTTAGATGCATTTTCAAACCTGTTAATTGATCTGTAAATCTGGGAATTTCCAGCGTACCTATTTAATTCTGTCTGCTTGGCTGCCTGGTGTGATTCTAGTGTTGCATAGTGCCCCTGACCCTCTCCCCTGCCATCCTCTGACCCCCCATTTTTGTCTCTGCCCCCATGGTGCTCTCTGTCTCCCCCTATTTTTTCAAACTACTTCTCCATCTCCTATCCTCCCTCTCTCACAAAGACTGGAAAGAAGAAACTAAAAAAGGCACTCTTGAGATGCAACCCTGGTCTGCCCATCGCAGACACCTACATCAATGCTTCCTCCAGTCAGACTATTACTGAGATTCTTTTTTCTGTCCCCTCATTTAACCTATAGACCCCCCGTATGGTCTCTGTCCTCTTGTCAGGATCCGACCTGGTCACTCAGCTTTTCGTTCTCCCCCTCATAAGAATAAACAACAGAGCGTAAAGCAACATTCTCGCCATAACCGAATCCGTAGGATTCATGGATACGGGTTGCCATGGCGACTTTGGCATCCCTTGCGTCCTCCACACTGCGGACCATGTTAGGAACGTGTTTCCTTGACAACCAATATAAAGACTTCCGGGTTGTCTGCTCTTCGCTTCTGATTTTGTAATCAGCCGCGTCTACGTCTCGTGCTTTGTGCACTCCTGCCTTCCTTGCCCCTGTTTGCCTTGTCCTTGCTCCCTACCCTTTCCTTGATCTCCTGCCTGCCACTTTGAATCTGCTTACCTCCACGTGCACCGAACCCAGAACGCTCAATTACAAGTCTCTGTCTGTCGCTTTGAATCTGCTTGCCTCCACATGCACCGAACCCGGAGCGCTCAAATACAAGTCTCTGCCTGTGAATCGGATTGTTTGCCCTACGCGTGTGTGAAACTTGGAATAGTCACTTGCCATTTCGTGTCCTCTGGGTTTACCTCTTTAAGCAACATTCCATCTTGGTTCTGAATACTTACCACTTACACCCCAGTGTATTTAGATAGCGCTGAACTTGAGACTGCCATCTAGCGCTCAGTCGTTAGGCGTCCTTGTGCCGGCGGGATAGGGCTTGGACTAGAGACTGCCTCTTTCCGCTTAGGCGTCCTCGTGTCGTCGGTTCAGGTGTTAGTACACTGGGTGTTAATTTGTTAAGCTGCCTACACCAGGAACAGTGGTAAGCCTTCAAATTTCTTTGTCACCTATGGTTTTTTCAATCTATTCTAAAAAGTTAAACATCACCTTCTCTCTTCTGTTTTTTCTTAGTCCACATCTTGACCCAGCCTTGTTAATTTCTTTGACCAGAGTAACCTGTCTTACTTTCTCGTCTGGTTAGTTATAATTGACTACTCTCTCTTGTCTGGTGTGTGGGTTATAAATGCTGTGGTCTAATTTGTCCATCTTGTTTTACTGCAGCGCCTGGTCATTCGTGTGGTGTTCCTTATCTTTCAACGAATAGATCCCTCTGTATTTACCTTGGATGTTCAGAGGGTTATATTTGTAGAAAGAATTATCTGGCTACACTACGGGTCCAAGTCTGGTTCCATCTCTACGGATTCTGAGAAACCTTACATAATCAGAAGCCTTACAAATGGACGCCAACGAGACCTTGGCTAATTTAATGCAATTAGTAGCCGAATTACGTACGGATATGCAGACGGCTCATGCTACCACACAGGCATGCATTGATGGGCTCCAGGCATTGATACCAGCAACAGGTCAGCCTTCTCTCCAAGTACCCGTTGCCGATCCCGGGGTAGCAGCACCCCAAGCGGCACCGACTGCTTCGGTCTTTGTGCCCACACCACACCCAATGGCTCCACCTGAACGGTTTCATGGTGATCCTAGGGTTTATAGAACATTCTTGAATCAGTGTCGTTTACACTTTCTATGTCGTCCTAATGCCTTTCCTGACTCTGCTACTAAGGCGGCTTTCGTTCTTTCTCATCTAGCCGGTACTGCTGCAGCTTGGGCTAACCCTTTGTTGGAAGCCGGGCGTCCTCTGTTATTTGACTGTGATGCCCTATTAGAGGCTATGAGTCGGGTTTTTGACACACGATATAAGACCCAAGCCACAGAGTTAGAACTATTGATCTTACAACAAGGAGATACACCTCTCCTTTCCTATGTCACTAGGTTTAATCAGCTTATAGCTGAAACTGGTTGGTTCGAGGACAAGAAAGCCTCATTGTTCTATAAGGGTCTTTCGGACACGCTTAAAGATACCCTGGAGACAGTCCCGGTGGTTCCAACTGCTTTCCATGAGTTATTAGATTTAGTTCTTCAAGTTGATGCTCGCAGAGCCGAAAGAAAAGGGGAGAAAAGACCACAAATCCCGGTTCTAGTTTCTCTGACTCCCGTGACCTCTAACCAACATGAGCCAATGAAGATTGGTGCTCTATGAGGGCCCTTAACCGCTCATGAGAGTGAGAGGAGACACACTGAGAACCTATGTTTTATTGTGTTTCTAACGAGCACCTACTTAAGGCCTGCCTGAAAAAACCTAAGAAGTCGGGAAACGGGAACACTCGGTAGTGGAATTGGTCCAGCTGCCGAGTTCTGTGGACTCCACTATGCTTATGCCTGTTACGTTCTCTGCTTCTTTCAAACAATTGACAATTGGTCCGGAGATCCTTTGGTTGATTCAGGAGCCACAGGGAATTACATAGATGTTGTGTATGCCCAGGAAAACAAGGTGCTTCTTGTGAAGAAAGACCACCCCGAGCTAGTCAATGCTGTAGATGGTAGTACCTTGTCGTCTGGTTTAGTCACCCAACAAACAGTACCTCTAATCAATACTTCGGAATCAGGACATTCAGAAACTATTTCTTTCGATGTCATTTTAGCCCTCCAGTTCAAAATGATTTTGGGCATACCATGGTTAAAATTGCACAACCCAACCATTGATTGGGTTAAGGGGGAAATTGAGCTTTTTTCCTCCTACTGCACAGAGCATTGTTTCTTGGCACCAACTGTCTGTGGAAGTCCTTGTCAGTCCCTGTTGGGAGTTGCTCCCGTTGTGGGTGCTGTCTCCGTGGTCTCATCACCCGTGAGTATTCAGCGTATAAAGATGTGTTCGATCCTAAAGGTGCTGAAGTGCTTCCTCAACATATACCCTATGATTGTCCCATTGATATAATACCAGGGGCTAAGATACCAAATGGCAGAATCTATTCTTTGACCCAGAAAGAGGATGAAATTTTGAAGCAGTACATAGAGAAATCTCTGAGCACGGGGTTTATTCGGCCCTCGCGTTACCCTGCAGCTTCACCCATTTGCTTTGTGCCGTCAAAAGAAGGAGACCTACGCCCTTGTATCGATTATCCGAAACTCAATGCTTTCACCATAAGAGACCAATATCCCATTCCTCTGATCTGCGTCTGTCATGATGCCCGCTCCCGGGGAGCCGGTTCAAGCCCTGCTTCCCCGAAAGCGGACATCCAGTCCCCAAGGAAGGACCCAACACTTACCTGATGCAGACCATGCTGCAGGATCCCGGCCTCCTTGAGGCCTGAAAGGAACTACTTTACCTGTGGGACTAATTTACCATCCGGGGGTGGTCAGGGAAGGATACATACCTGATTGGAGGAAGGATACATACCTGGAACTTCTTCCAAGGCTATTTAAACCCCACCCGAACAGCCACACGTGCTTCGCGTTCTTCTGCATCTAGCAGCTGGACGCTCACCGTGTCTGCTCCTGCATCCTGACTTCTGCCACGCCTGCCACCATCCTGGATCACCTGCAAAGGAAGAGAAGAAGAGAACAGAAGAAGGAAAAGTCCTTACCTGCTAAACCCGCATCCCGGAGACATCTCGCCGACAATCCTGAAAAGGAAGACTTTTATTTAAAAGCTCATCGCATCGATCGCTGCAGCGCCGCATTCCACTCACCTTTACAGGGTGCCTCCATGTTCAGCAGCGATCATCCGGATTCGCAGTCACGCCCCAGTGCCTAGGGAGAAAAAGACCAGAACAAAAGGTGAGAGAGAGAAGGGAATAAGGAAAGCTAAATCTCCATGTTAAGACTTACCTGTTGATTCATTCCCTCTTCATTTCGGGTCCGCGCCGCATCCTGGCATTTCCGGACCCCGGCCCCTAAGGGGAAAAAGAGACATCAGCGTTAATGAGCGAATGAAAAGACATTACCAAAAAAACGCTCATTAAAGACTTACCTGATTTCTACAAGGATTTCACCTCTCATCTCGGGTCGGTGCCTGTTCGCCGGCATTCCGTACCCCGGCCCCTATGGGGAAAAAGACACTAGCATTAGTACATTAATGCATGGGCACAAGGGGAACCTCTTATCAAAAAAACTTACCTGGAAGCCAAGCAAGTTTGGTTCTCACCAATCAGAAAATCCAGTGAAGTAACTGGATACCAACGCGCCCCTGCATCAGAAGCAGGATGGAGAGCTCGTCCTTCCAGACCCTAGGGTGAGACGCTACGAGGAATCACAGAAGGGTTTCGAGGAGGGTGAGAGGGGAAAGTGGGAGGCTGATTGCATTACCTCGCAGACAGTTAATCCCCTATTTTCGCCTACAGAAGGATACTTCTGCGAGCCAGACAAGCCAGATTTGAGGGCCCGGTGCAGTCCGTCTTCCGAACCCTGCGCATCACCTTAGAAGAGGTCACAGCAGCGCGAACCAGGCCAGCGCCTCCGTGGGAGTCAGGTGAGCGTTACAGCGTCTTACATGACCAGTTAGGTACTTCCAAGTTTTTCACCAAGCTCGATTTAAGGGGGGCCTATAATTTAGTTCGTATGAGACCCGGTGATGAATGGAAAACTGCGTTTAAAACCAAGTATGGTTTATTTGAATATTGCGTTATGCCTTTCGGCCTTTGTAATGCCCCTGCTACATTCCAACACTTTATCAATGATGTATTCAAAGATATGTTGGATAGATTCGTGGTGGTGTACTTGGATGACATTCTGATTTATTCATCTGACTATGATTCTCATGTGTCCCATGTTTCATCCGTCCTACAACGGCTTAGAGAAAATCAATTGTATGCCAAGTTAGAAAAGTGTACTTTTCATGTCTCTTCAGTTCAGTTTCTGGGTTACGATATAACTGGCCAGGGTTTTAAAATGAGCAATACCAAGGTTCAGGCGATTATAGAATGGCCCGTTCCTGCTACCCTGAAACAACTTCAGTCATTCCTTGGTTTTACAAATTTTTACCGACGCTTTATCAAGTCCTTCTCTTCTATGGCCTCTCCTTTGACTTCTCTTACCAGTTCCAAGAACGTTTTTGTCTGGAATGATGCACCTCAAGAGGCTTTTGATCGACTCAAGTCGGCTTTCACCACAGCCCCTGTACTACTTCACCCGAACTCTGCTTTGCCATTTAGAGTTGAGGCTGATGCTTCTGATGTAGCTGTTGGGGCCATCCTGTCACAGGAATGTCAGGATTTGGGGAAATTACATCCCGTTGCTTTTCATTCTAGGAAGTCAACCTCGTATGAAGCTAATTATACCATTCCTGAAAAAGAGGTGCTGCAGTTAGAGATGCCTTTTTAGTCTGGCAACATCATCTTTTGGGTACATCAGTCCCGGTGCGGGTATTCAATGATCATCGTAACCTCCTTGCCCTGCAATCCGTTAAATGCACCACCGCGTGACATGCTAGGTGGCATGAGTTTTTTTTCCATGTACCATTTTGAGATAATGTACAGACCTGGTTCCAAACATTATAAAGCAGATGCACTGTCACGTATATATGGTGTTCCAACAAGGAACATGAAGGAGAACCCCTCCTGTCCTCCCAACAAGTGGTTTGTGCGTGTGTGGTACAAATCCCTCTACGCACTTCTCTCTTGAAATGGGTACGTAATAACCCAGCAATCATTCAAGAATTAGGGTTGACTGTTCGCAATGGCTTACCCTATCACGTGGGTTTTATATATCTTCCTGACCATGAGACACAGAAAATCGCGCTTCGATGGTGCCATGATTCCAGATTTTCTGCGCACCCGGGAATACGGAAAACACTTGAACTATTACAGCTTTGGTGTTGGTGGTCATCAATGAAGGAAGACGTCATGGAGTACCTTAAGTCTTGCGCTGTTTGTGCTCAGTGCAAAACCATACCTTCTCAACCCGTAGGGCTATTACATCCTTTGCCGGTTCCGAATCATCCCTGGGAAATGTTGTCCATGGACTTTATCGTTGAGCTCCCAGATGATCAAGAGTACGATTCAATCTACGTGGTGATTGATTCTTTTTCCAAAATGACTTTGTTTATCCCTTATAAAGGTCTTCCTAGTGCTCCTGTATTAGCTGACATGTTCCTCAAGCAGGTGTATCTTTTTTTGGTTTACCGCAACTCATTATATCCGATCGTGGTACCCAGTTCACTTTTAAATTCTGGAAAGCTCTCACCACTTCTCTCGGTATCTAGGACCGCTTTTCTACAGCCTATCATCCGCAGACAGATGGTCAGACGGAACGTTTGAATGCCACTCTTGAACAATATCTACGTTGCCTTATTCTACAACAGCAGGATACCTGGTTGTCTGTCTTGGTTATGGCAAAAATTGAGTACAACAATTCTTTGCATACCTCTACCGGTACTACACCTTTCTTTGCTATGTATGGCCGACATCCTCGTACCCTTCCTTTGGAACCCACAGTTTCATCTAACAGCCCGGCTGTTGTGGCCTGTGTTCGCGATCTGGCCAAGATCCAGAGTTCTATCTCTGCACATTTGCATGCAGCCAAAGTTCAACAAAAGAAACATGCCGATCTACACAGATCTCTGGCCCATTGTTATAAGGTGGGTTCGAAAGTATGGTTGGCCAGACGGAATCTACGTCTCCCAGGCCGTCGATCTCTTCTTCCTCGATTTGTGGGCCTGTATCCGATCTCTGCTCTTGTGAATCCTGTCACGGTACGGTTAGCCTTACCTACATCCTGGCGTATCCATCCTGTCTTCAACGTCTCTTTGTTAAAACCCTTCCATCCCAGTACCCGGTTGCCTGATCATCCTCCTCCTCTTAAAGTACAAGGTTCAGAGGAATATGAGGTTCAGCGTATCCTAGATACTAAAATCTCCAGGGGTGTACGTCTTTATTTTGTGGATTGGAAGGGCTATGGTCCTGCTGGTAGGACCTGGGAGCCAGTTGGGAACATCCATGCCCCCCTTATTGATTTCTCATTTCTGGGTGGCTCGGAGGAGGACACCTTTGAGGTGGGGAACTGTCAGGATCCGACCTGTTCACTCAGCTTTTCGTTCTCCCCCTCACAAGAATAAACAACAGAGCATAGAGCAACATTCTTGCCATACCCGAATCGTAGGATCCATGGATACGGGTTGCCATGGTGACTTTGGCATCCCTTGCGTCCTCTATACTTGGGACCACGTTAGGAACGTGTTTCCTTGACAACCTATATAAAGACTTCCGGGTTGTCCACTTTTCACTTCTGATTTTGTAATCTGACGCGTCTCGTGCTTTGTGCTCTCCTGTCTTCCTTGCCCCTTTTCGCCTTGCCCTTGCTTCCTACCCTTTCCTTGACCTTCTGCCTGCCGCTTTGAATCTGCTTACCTCCACGTGCACCGAACCTGGAACGCTCAATTACAAGTTTCTGCCTGCCACTTTGAATCTGCTTGCTCCCACGTGCACCGAACCCGGAACGCTCAACTACAAGTCTCTGCCTGCCGCTTTGAATCTGCTTGCATCCACGTGCACCGAACCCGGAACGCTCAATTACAAGTCTCTGCTTGCCGCTTTGAATCTGCTTACCTTCACGTGCACCGAACCCGGAACGCTCAAATACAAGTCTATGCCTGCCGAATTCGATTCTTTTCCCTACGCGTGTGTTGAACTTGGAATACTCACTTGGCATCTCGTGTCCTCTGGGTTTACCTCTTCAAGCAACATTCCATCTTGGTTCTGAATAGTTACCACTTACACCCCAGTGTATTTAGATAGCGCTGAACTCGTTAGACATCCTCGTGCCGCCGGGATAGGGCTTGGACTAGAGACTGCCTCTTTCCGCTTAGGTGTCCTCGTGTCATCGGTTCAGGTGTTAGTACACTGGGTGTTAATTTGGTAAACTGCCTACACCAGGAACAGTGGTAAGCCTTCAAATTCCTTTGTCACCTATGGTTTTTTCAATCTATTCTAAAAAGTTAAACATCACCTTCTCTCTTCTGTTTTTTCTTAGTCCACATCTTGACCCAGACTTGTTAATTTCTTCGACCAGAGTAACCTGGCTTACTTTCTCATCTGGTTAGTTATTGTTGACTACTCTCTCTTGCTGTGGTCTAATTTGTCCATCTTGTTTTTCTGCAGTGTCTGGTCGTTCGTGTGGTGTTCCTTATCTTTCAACTAATAGATCCCTCTGTATTTACCTTGGGTGTTCAAAGGGTTATATTTGTAGAAAGAATTCTCCGGCTACAGTAGGGGTCCAAGTCTGGTTCCATCTCTACGGATTCTGAGAAACCTTACACCTCTCCCCTTTCTCCTCCTCACTCATTACTGGTGGCACCAGATGGGAAGTGCTCTTGACTCACTTTGCATCTTCCAAATGCACCATTAATGTCTATCATAATGGCACTGTCATGGGCCAGGTCTCTCAGCCTAACCTTTTTGTTCTTGACAGGCGTATTCCTTCTTCTTCAACTTCCCAAGCTCTCCTTCCACACCTCCTTCCCCCATTCCCTCTCTACCTTCCCCCCAGTGGTGGCACCCCACCCCTGCACCCGCCTCGTATATATTTTATAGGGGGCAACCAGCTTCACTTAGCTACCCTCAATTCCTGCTCTGATATCCAACACTCCTCTGACATCTGTCACCTCCTTCAAACCTTTTACCTTGATGTCCTTGCCCTCACTGAGACAAGGTTCAAGGCCAGCTCCATCACTGCTTTTGGGACTGAGGGCTACAAGATCCTGTCCAACCCCAGACCCTCCCGCTCTGGTGATAGAGTGGCTCTGATCTTCCACGAGTGGGTTTGTGCCTCCATCCTCCCACTCAAACCTGCTCATCCTTTAAAAGCCTAGTTTGCAGGCTATCTGTCTCTCCTCCTTTCTCTGTTACTCTAGCTGCCATCTACAAACTCCCCAAACCTACTTCCCTCTTCCTCTCAGATTGGGCCATCCTCTCCTCCTCTCTTCTTGCCTCCTCCCCCAAACTTATCTTCCTTGGGGACTTCAACATCAATATGTGGCCACTATTCTCTTGCGTGACCTCTGCAACACTCTCTCTCTCACTATCCTTCCCTCTGGCCCAACCCACTCTGCTTGGCACACCTTCAATGCTCTCATCTCAACAGACATCCCTCTCTACATCCTTCTCGCTACCCCTCTCTCCTGGTCGGACCACTCTCTCCTTTCTTTCCTCCTTTGCCTCCCCTGTCCCCATAATGCTCCCTCCGCACTGACAGTCTCCTTCGTTGCCATTCAAGCAATGACGAGTTTGTCATTCAATGCTTATGCTTCCTCCTTCATCCCTGCTCCACCCCCCTCATTGGACTCTCCTTCTGACTCTCTTCTAACTAACCTCCATCTCTCTATCTCTAACACCCTGGACATCCATGCCCCTCTCATGAGGATCCGCTTAAAGCTTGCCTCCAAATGCAACTCTTGGTAAGACTCAGACTTAGCTGCCTTGAAAGGAAAGTACAAAGTGGCAGAGCGGAAATGGCAGACATCTAGCTCATCCCCCAACAAATTGGCCCGCTGCATACCCCAAAGTCAATGCGGTCTGTCAATCTGCTTGAAGAAAAGGGCTCATGTCCAACCCTGCATCTCTGGAGCCACCAATAACATGGCTGAACTTTTAAAATCTGCAAGGAACTTGCCAATCCTACCGCTGTCTCCTCTTCTCCTCCTCCCTCACAGGCCCTATTCTCTGCACTGGCCGGCAACTTTAACTGCAAAACTCTTAACATCATGTCCTCTCTGTCATCTGCTCCCTCCTCTGACCCTGACCTTTTCTCACTGCTTTTGGCCCCATTCTCCCCTCCATACTCTCCCCCCTCTCTCCCATTGCACCAGACGAGATCCCTAGAGTTGTCCACTCTATGAAAGTCTCCTCTAAACAAGTGCTCCATACTCCTCCAGAATCATCAATGACAACATGGCTACCCTTGCCCCTGCCTTGGCTGACCTGTGCAACCACTCCTTTACAACATGCTCCTGGCCTCAACCCCTTAAGCACTCTTGTGTGCACCATCTCCTAAAAAAGCCTCCCACTGACCCTTCTTGCACTGTTAACTATCCCCCTATTTCTATCACCCAATTTTTGGGTAAACTCATGGAGAAGCTGGTCATCCCCCAACTGACCCTTTACACCGAAGAGGCACGGAACCTGCTCTCCTGAACACCAGTGAAGACCTGCTCTCTAACTTGGACTCTAATGCTCCCTCTGTTCTGATCCTCCTCAATCTTTCTCTGATTTTTACACAGTCAACCACTCCATCCTCATAAACCATCTCCATGATGCCCTAGGCATCACGGACAGGGCACTGGTGTGGCTGACTTCCTTCTTCTCTAACCAACCCTCCCAAGTGCAAATGGGTCGTTTTTTCTCCTCCACCTCACTCTCTACCTGTGGCATCCATCAGGCTCTATCCTATCTCCATGTCTCTTCAATGGCCCACCAGATCTCCACCTTCACCCTCATTTCCAGTGTTACGCAGATGACACACAGCTCTATTTCAGGCTGCCTTCCCCTACCTCCACCTCCTCCTCTTCCTCCCTCATACCTGACTGCCTGACTAATATTCAGGCATGGTGCTCTGCTAATGATCTCTGTCTTAATGCCAGTAAGACAGAGAGCCTTCTCATTGGGACGCCTGCTCCTTGTTTCCCTCCCACTCTCTGGCCAGACTCCTTGGGTCCCCTCTCCTCACCCACTTTCTCTCCACACAACACGGGCCTTGCCAAGAAGTCACATTTTCAGCTTCATGTCCTCAGGGGCATTCTACCTTTCCTCACTTTCCATCAGAAGCTCAATATCTCCAGAGACCTGGCTCTCTTGAGGCATGACTACTGAAATTGCCTCTTTCTCAACCTGCTTTCCCTTCGCCCCTCCAACTAATCCATAATAGTATTGCAAGACTTATCCTTGGCCTCATGCCCAGGGACCACATCTCTCCAGCCCTCAAATCTCACCACTGGCTTCCGATGACTGCAAGTATCAAATTCAAGACATCATTCACAAAGCTGTCTGGGGCCTGGGACCTCTCTACATCCAGCTTTCTCTCACAAAATCCCTGGTGTTCAGAGTCCTTTGGTCTTCTGGCTCCAAATCTCTGCAGGTCAAATGTTTCTCCAAGCAGAGAGTGAGTGGTAGATCCCTTTCCTTGTCTGGCACCTCGCTCTGGAACAGCCTCCACCCCTCAGACGTTCTGGAAACTTCTCAAGACCTTCCGATTCTCCTCTTCCTTTCCTCTCCCCCTCCCATGCTAAACTCTCCATCTGCCGGTGCGACTGGGGCTTGGTCACTTCAGAGTCATACAGGGGCCAGACCACCCCATACCGGTCCCCCCCAGCATCCTTTGCCATCACTTGCCCTCGGGCTCCCTTCCGGGACTATCCCATCTTACTCCTCCCTGTCCACTGCACTCATCTTCCCCTCCCCCTATTTCCCCTGGCACTTGCCGCCTGGGACCGACCAGCACTTGCACGCCTCCCACCTGTGGAGGTACCTGACTCCTGCACTTCTCCCTCTACCCTCCACCCCCTTGTACTTATCACCTTGTCATGCACTTCCACAGTAGGATTGTCATAAGACCAATATAACAGTTCTTTATTATCGTATTTTTATGTTTTCCCATGGGCCACCAACCCCCATCTTGTCTTGTTGCGCCTGGAAACACCTGTGTATAGGCGCCACACAAATGTCCAATAAAATTAAACAAAAAAATGATTGTATGTGTAAGGCAACGGCTCCCTCTAGCGGTGATAGCAGGCAAAGCAAGCAGGACGGCTGCAGACAAACATACATCTGGCCTCTTAGTATATAGCATAATGCTACAGTCAGATGAAAGAGACATTCCCTGGGTAGGTTTCCTTTATAATTACAATGGCTGTCTGATTGAGAGATAAGCCGGTGATTAGTGGTAGCATAATGAGATATGGACCAGGGAAAATGTCTAGAAATATGCTTATGTAATAAACATATATAAAAAAGCTTATTCCACTCATTTTACGGTGGCACTACTCCTCAAATATCAATCCCCACTCGAACACGCAGACAAAGGATCTCTGTTAAAGTCCTTTATTCTTCATAAGGTGGACAAGGTGAACAGAAAACACACAATAACGCGTTTCACCCTTACGGGCTTCGTCAAATTGTAAAAAGTGAAAAGGGTTTCTGATTTTTATCTTGTCATTAGCTACTGAGTACTTCTTTTGTTTCTTGGCTTACATAGCCATCTGTACCTTAAAAGACCTTAGTACATTGAGTCGCCATGTTGGGTGTGGGTATTATATACAAACCTCATGATACATATTGATTTGACTGGTATATGCGTTATTCATACATAGTTCATACATTTTTAACCATATAATGCCGGTCAAGGCAAACAATATATCCGTCATAAAGAGCATAGTGCTCATCAACTGTACTCTCTACTTGAAACAATATGACCGTGGTCAAACCTTAGTGGTGTAACGTTCATAATGCTAAATAGCACACATCTCGTATTCAACATACATTTGATTTTAGCTCATAAAGTGTATAATGCTTACCAACTATGAATTTGAATATTTGTTGTCTCTGAAACAGACAATATGCTGGTTATTGGACTTCAGTGGTATAGACTACATAGCGCTTAGCAAGAAATAGTGTCTGTTGTATGACACAAATAATTGAGCTTAGATGATGTAAAGTGCATAATGCCAGATGATATAAGTATTATGTTCGACATAAGTTTAATTTCGTCTCATAAAGTGCATAGTGCCTAGCAGCAATAGTGTCAAAGTGCATAGTGCCTAGCAGCAATAATATCAAATTGATGTCATAACCATGATATGAACGCTATATTGGACATAGGCTCAATTTTGTCCCGTAAAGTATATAGTGCCTGGCAACCCTACTAGTAGATCATTGTCATGAACATTGTATTCAACATGAGCTCGATTTTATTTCATATGATGCATAGTGCCTAGAAACAGTAGTATCAAATCAATGTCATAACCATGATATAAACACTATGTTCACCCCAAGCTCAGTTTTATCTCATAAATTGCATGGTGCCTGGCAGCGATAATATCAGATCAATGTCGTGAACATTATACAAACATTATGTTTGACATAAGCTCAATTTGGTCTCATAAAATGCATAGTGCATAGTGCATAGCAACAATATTATCAATTCAATAACATAGACAGCTGGTCAATTATATCTCATAAAATACAGTACAGTGTGTTTGGCAGCAATGGTATTCGCATAGTAATGTGCATGATGCGCCAGTTATTAAACCTTATTGATTGCACCCCTTAAGTGCCAAGGACGAGGTATCTCGTCCTTGGGATCACCTCCCCAGTGCCAAGGACGAGCCAGCTCGTCCTTGGCACTTAAGGGGTTATGAAGGAGAACATGTTAGAAGGCGTTGATTGGTGAAATACCAAAATCACCAAAAAATGCCTTGGCACTGGGGGGGTAACCCATGGCAGTTAAAATTAAAGTGCATAGTGTTTGGTACTGATACTTGCAAAACAACAAGTCAGAAATACATGAAGTGTATTGTGTTGACCATGCTAAAAGCTGTTTAATAA
Organism: Ambystoma mexicanum; assembly: GCF_040938575.1. NCBI lineage: Eukaryota > Metazoa > Chordata > Amphibia > Caudata > Ambystomatidae > Ambystoma > Ambystoma mexicanum. The sequence goes on from NC_090922.1 coordinate 136,062,643, forward strand.
CATATAAGGTTTTTTTTAACCTGCATGGTGACTATATTCCTTAACATGAGGTGCATAATACATTCTACTTGGGCAATGAGGTGAGTATTAAATTCCAACACACATAGTAAACAATGCAATATTTGATGTTATGTTTCCTACTTGCAAATGCAATTAATTTAGGAATAAGCCTGAATGACTCAAGTTAATCATCATTAGACACTTTTAGTAAAAAGATTGCGGATCAGATGATATGATGCAATCTACAGTGAAGAAAAGAGAAAATGTGAAATAAGATTTGGAAAATTAAACATGATGTCATTAATTTTTCATGATTGGAGGACAGTTATAACTGTAACAATGACATATTATCAGGAAAACTGTGGGGGACAACAGCCTTATTGACAGTTTGATCTAATCACCCACAAATATATAAAGTTCCTCGTCTTTGTTATGACCTCTGGGGCTCTTTGTGTTACAATCTACAATATATATACTCTCATATTGCCTTAGCTTACTCTTTCGGTCACCTCCCTTGGATGGTGAGAAACAGTGTCTATCCCAAAATACTTGAAAGTGGAAATATCTCCTCCATGTTTTTCCTCAAAATGTTTTGCAAGAGGATAAGTCGGATCTTTATTTTTGATGCCTCCAAGATGTAGTATTCTGGTCTTAACTTCTAACTTGGTGCTTCCTATGTACCAGAGATTGCATCCGCACAAAATAACATAAATTAGAAAAGTCGTGGAGCAGGTGATATACTTAGTCATTTTAACATTTCCTCCTGTCCGTGGATGTTTATATTGTTTGATAGATAAGACATGTCTATATGCTTTACATTTTGTGCATTGTTGAAATCCCATTTGTGTATTGGTCAACCAAGGAACTGTGGATGATTTAGGGTTTGATTGGAAAAGGATAGGCAATAGTTCTGATAGTAAAGATCTAGCCTTTCTAAAGGTCACACTGATATTTGCTTGGATGCACTTGCAAACATCCTATCTATTTGTAGGAGAAACCAGTGTTTGGCTAAGATCTTTCGAATTTCCTTAGCTCCATTGTTATAAGTTGTGATAAATCGAATGTTCTCACACTTGTTGTTAAAAACCTTACACTTCTGTTTTTCCTTGGTTTTCTTGAGGAACTCTTCCCTGGTTTGTTTGGCACATTTATTATATGCTTTATCTATAGTGGACCTCTTGTAGCTCCTAGCCACACTTCTTGCTGCTGTTCTTATTGCATTTTGTTGAAATGTCGTTGATTCGCTGCGATTATGTCTCATTCGCAAAAATTCCCCGTAAGGTATACTATCTTTTAGACATTGAGGATGAGCACCATCTGCATGTAATACCGAATTTTCAATGGTTGGTTTGTGGAAAACATCTCTCGTGATAGTTTCATTCACAATCTTAACGCTAATGCCTAAGAATACCACTTCTGTTCAACTATGACATTGGATGCATATGAGGCTTGTGTTTTGTAAATTCTAAATATTAAAAAACTCCATCCATTCGGTCTCGCTGCCTTCCCATAAAATAAAAAAATCATCAATGTATTGACGCCATAAGGTCACTCTGTTTGCATAGGCGTGCATAGTTTCATCAGAAAACAGATTTTCCTCCCAATATCCCATGTAAAGATTTGCGTACGTTGGTGCTACTGCTGTGCCCATAGCTGTCCCACATAGTGGTTGTAATAATGACCATCGAACATGAATGTGAAACACTTGTGTATAGGCGCGTTATAAATGCCATATCATATCATATCATGTGTGAGGCAGAAAGCGAACATGTCTAATAACATAAGAAAATGATCTCTGAAACTCAACAATCTAGTTGAAAGATGATGTTTAACTGCTTCAATACCCTCTGTGTGATTAATACAATTGTAGAGGGCAACAACGTTAAAGTGTAATAAGCAGATAACTTGTTTTCCATGGTATTTGGTTGATTTTTTGGAAGAAGTCTGATGTGTCTCTAATAAATGAAGGCAGCGTCTCTACGAATGGAAAGAGGAATTGGTCCAAATATTTAGATTTATTTCCGAGCAAAGAATCAATAGAGGCAACTATAGGCCTGCCTGGAGGTTTTTTGGAACATTTATGTATTTTTGGAATGAAACGTATAATAGGCAGAGTGGGAAAGTCCTTAGTTAAGTATCTCTTTCTTGTAGAGTTAACAGCCCTGTCTCATACCAATTTGGAAGTTATAGATCATATTCTATTTTGTAGCTGGAGGAGGGATCTGTAAGTACATTTTCGTAGTTCTGTGTTTGCCTGAGCTGTCGCATGGCTTCTCTTTTGTAATCATTAGCATTAAGGACCACAATGTTGCGTCCTTTATCAATAGCTCTGATGACAATTGATTTATCCGTCTGTAGGTCCTTAATAGCTTTACGTTCTTCTATAGTCACATTATGCTTGGCTTTATTATTATTATTATTATATTATTATTATAAGTATTACAAGCTAATTTTTTAAGATCCTCGATGATAAGATCTTCAAAAAGATCAGTATGTGGCATATTGTTAGTTGGAGGAAGTTGGCTAGAAGTCGGCATGTCTGTTGACAAATTGCTGGGCAGTTTCAGATTCCACTCTCTGTTGATTGAGTTAAGGTCTGCTATTTCTTCAGTATCTTCATGTAATTATTCGTGTACACACAATGTTGGTATGTCTTTGATAGTCAATTCAGATGGTAAGTTTTGACCCACATTCATTCTTGTAAATTCAGATGTATTTGAGTTAGGAAAGAATTTTGCCAATCTAATTTTCTAGCAAAGCAGTGTAGGTCAATCCTAGATTGGGCATAATCGAATTTAGATGTTAAGCAGAATGATAGACCTTTCATAAGTACTTTGGTCTCCATCTGAGTCCGTATTCTCTCTGACAGATTGACAGATTCACAACTTGGGGTGCTTGAACCATTCTTACTGTATCATGCTTTTTTCAGAGCGTGTCGGATGGACTCCCAAATGTACTCTCTTTTTTGCTTTTCCTTTGACCTCTGCTTCCCCGTCTGGTCTTCCTCTTGCTGAAGATGTGGGGGTTTGTTTGTTCCTGGGTTGATTTCTGCCCTGTATAGTTTTCCCCACTTGGCGTAAGAGTCTCATCTCTTCTAAAAAATTATATTTGGGAAGAGCGTCATCGGTGTTGCTAGAGGTGGAGTTGTCGGTTCATGATCCAGCACTTGTTTCCATTTCTGAAATGCGTTTTATTTTGATGTACATAAGGTCCTATTATTGGTCTCAGTTAGGTATGACAGTTATTTGGTGTAGCCATTTTCTTAAAAGTTATGGGAGATGTATCTACTCATAAACATTGCTCCTTTTTGACTGGAACCACTTAGCGTTGTCATAGGATAAAGAGTGAGACTAAGGGCCTAATTAAAAGTATAGCGGTAAGTGGAAAAATCGACAGTAATTCCGTTACCGTCAACTTTATCATTATGACAAATCGTGACCTACAGAAATATTGGCGGGAATTACCCCGGCGGAATTACCCCCGGCAGAATTACCTCTGGTAGTAATTCATACAATAATTGGTGGAATTTGCACTGGGGCTAATTCCGTTGGCGGAATTACCTCCAAAAACAAAAACCCATTTCCGCTACATTACAAGTCCAAAATCAGCAGAATTACCTCCATAATCGGCAGTAATTCAGCAAAAAGGTGGAGGTAAATGCATACATTTGTCAGAAATCAAGACACAGGTGCACCAGAACCACTCAGGAGGAGCATAAAAGGCCCACACCTTCCCCAAACACACATCCAAGAAACATGCATCCACAAGCAGACTTTGATTATGGGATCCACAACCTCCTACTATATATCAAGCTACAGCAGCACGCAAGACCACAGGAGGGAAGGAGACAGGCACCACAAAGGCGCAGGAGACATGTGCTGCGGAGGGCACCCATACCACATGCCCATCCCCATGATCACTGATGGACAGCCAATAAGTGACCCTTTATCGATTGAACCGTCCCACCATCACAGAACTGCTCACCCTGATCCAGGCTGAACTCCAGAGTGCCATTGCAATCAGAACTGCCACCGCCCCCCCATCCTCCCTCTGGAGCTTGTGTCAGTCTTACACTTCTGTGGTACGGGGCAGATTCCAGCAAACAGTGGGGAAAGCCCACTTTCTCCAAGGTGCTGGACCAAGTCCTGAATGCGCTTATGAGGCACGCCCATCAGCACGTCTCCATGCTGATCACCCATGCGCAGGTGCATGCAGCATAGGCACGTTTCTGCACCATTGCCCATTTCCCCAATAACCTAGTGTCTTTGGATTGCACACTTGTGGCATTGGTTTCTCTTCAGGCAATGGAACAGGCATACCGGAACAGGAAATAGTACCATTACATGAATGTACTAATGACATATGATGCAGCCCTCACAGTCAGCCACTGCTGTGCCCGATACCCTGGGGCCGCACATGATGCCATGATACTGACGAACAGAACCCTGCCAGTGTATATGGTCAGACACAGAGGACAGCTCACCTCGCTTGTGGGTAAGTAGTAGGCAAACCTGATTACTGAAATCACTGTCACACACATGAGGTACATAATGAGTAGCAATGTGAAACAGCTACAAATCCCATGAAGCAACAACAGTAATGACCAGAACAGGCCTAGAACCCTGACTGACCCACCACAGTACACAGATGGAACTCATGTGACGACACAGGACATCCTGCCATGCAAGGCAGCAGAACGCAATCAGGGCACCCATCAAACCCATGAAAGCATGGTCATGGTCTGTAAATGGCCTACTGCCACATCATAAGTGACAAGTGCATTGCCGATGACATTGCATTGACAAATACTTGATGACTGCCGACTCCCACAATGTGAATGACTGCAAATGTACCATGAAGGCCAAGTCCCATCAACCTCAATGCACACAAGGAACACCCTACACCATGCACTGAGTTGCGCACATATGGGTAAACACATCAGGAACAAATACATCCTTCCCAATCCACACAACCTCATGTCACACAAAGTCCATTCATGTCTTGAAGGTGACACTGGCTATCAGCAGTTACCATGGCTGTTGACACCTGTGAGAAACTCTGGCACACCACAGGAGAGGACCAGGTCATGCATTGAGCGCAGATTTGGATTGCTGAAAGCCAGATATAGGTGCCTTCACAACACAGGCAGTGCCCTCATGTACAGCCCTGAAAAAATTGGCAAAATAGTAGTCATATGCGCAATGATGCACAACTTGTGCATATGAAGGAACATAGAAATGCCTAGGATGAGGACCATACCCCCCGGCTCAGATGAGGAAGACATTGTAGGTGAATACAGGGCACCACAGGACATTAGTGGGGGTGTGAGGGAGGGATGAATTGTCTGCCAGGACCTCATGGACAATTTGTTCTGACTTGGCCGACATGCAGCCCACACGTGCACTGAATGCACATGTATCGATACCATTGAATAGAAACTGTTCAAATAGTCAATATTCAACAGTGTTTAATGACCAAAACAATTAACACCCAGCCCCACACCCTATCCCCAACACCATCATCGACCCCACACCTTAGCCCCAGCACCATTCTCCACCCTACACCCTAGCCCCAACACCATCTCCCACTAGCGCTTCCTCTTTTCCCCTTTGCAGTATGTGATGCACGGCGCTGAGTGCCCTTGGTGGGATGCTCATCAAAGACCCCTCAGTAGGTTTAGCGGACTGTGAACTCCCCTCCACGATTCCCTGGAGATGATCCATGGTGAGGTGAATTGGCCCTGGCCATGGCTTCATGGGAGGACAACAACTTTTCTGCCAGCTCCCTAACCCTCTGGCTCATGGCTCATGGCTGGCAATGCTAGGCACCATGCTCCTGCACAGACAATCTATTAACCTGGACAACCATCTTGATGCCCCCTGTATGCAATCCTGCATAACCTGGGAGTTTCCCAATTGTTCTTGCGCGATAGTGTGCATCTTGGCGTGCCTCTACTCTATCCTGTCTAGCTGATCCCAGATGTCCTGCAGTGTGGGGCCTGGCACTGGCTGTGGTGAATGTCCACTTCCATGGACATCATGGTGTGCAGAACGGGGAGCAGGCTCGGCCTGTTCATCGGAGGAGGACTCCTGAGAGCATGACTGGATGACCAATGGGAAGGAGGTGAGTGCAGTGGGGAGAGGCTTAGCAGGGGGCAGGATTTCAGGGAGAAATGGCGGATGGGAGATTGTTGCTGGCTCGATGTGGGGGATGCAGACTCAGACACCAAGACTGCAATGTTTGCAGGGGTATGCTTCCATTTTATGCTGTCATCCCCTCTCTGGCTCACATGGAGTCCATCCTTGCCCCAGCTGTAGTGGTGTTTGGCCCTGTTGCTGGTGGCACAGCTTCCATGATTGGATCCTGTGTAGGCCTTGTGACTGTGTCTTTCTCGACAGCGGGTGTGTCTGTAGACGCCGCTCTTACATGGTGCCTTTTCTTCAGTGGCACACTACATGGTGCCTTTTCTTCAGTGGCACACTACCGTTCCCTGAACTGCCTTGGCCTGTCTGCTTGCTTAAACTGGTTGGTGCTGGTGTCGTGGAGGGTCCAGCCAAATCAGTTGTTTCCTGTGTGTCTTGAGTGCCTGTTGTGGGACATTAAAATGGGCTTTAGCGCTTTGTTACTAAGATGCATGGCAATTCAAAATTCACTATTACTTGAACTATTTCATCACAGTGTTTTGGGCCTCCTGTGGGGGCATGCATCATGTGTCAGGCAGTGTGTTAATAGCATCCACTGCTCCTGGGCATCCATGTGCCAGTTGCGGGTTGCGCTGCTTGGTTTGCAAGTGCAGCCCTGGGACAGCTTGTCCTATAGGGTGTTCTATCCACATGTGCATCAGGACTGTTGTTGCTTGGTTTCTGGTAGTGCGGTCAGGTGATTACTGTACATTTATTTGTGTGTGAGTCAAGTGGATATCATGTTGGGCATGGATTAGAAAATGGCCCTCATTACGACCCTGGCGGAATTCGCGGTGCAAAATGCACCGCGGAGCATGGCGGAAAGCCGCCGATAGCGCCATGGGGGTTGGCGGATTTACCACCCCATGCCGACCTTGGCGGAGCGGTAAATCCCCAATCCCCATTTTACCCTTCCCCATTCCCATTCTTGCCCCATAGGGTATAATGGGAGTGGGGAAGGAGTTAATTACGCCGCCGTAAAGTACTGCGGCGTAATTAACAACGAGGTCCCTTAGCGCCATGGTTTTCTCCGCCCGGTAAAACCAGGCGGAGAAAACCTCCATGGCGCTAAGGGAACTCGTAGTAGGGCGGACGGGTCCGCCGCGATTACCGCTGGCGGTAACCCACTCCGCCAGGGTCGTAATGAGGGCCAATGTGTGTCTACATGAAGCCTTGCAGTTGATGGGCTTGTGGGTCTGACATACACATCCACTGATGTGCTTTCATGGACATGGGTTTAGCAAACGATTACATGATGGCTGTGTTGCCTCCGCATGAGTGACCAGTGTGTGGGAGGGGATGGCTGTGATATGCAACGTGGATGTGCATTGTACCTTCTAACTTTCGTTGCAATGGTGATACTTGGCTACGTCATCCACCCCTTCCGGCCTGGGTGTCATGTAAGGGGTGTCATGGCTTCATGGCTTCACATGGCTTCACTGACTCAATTCGTTGTGGGCTGCTGCCTCATAAGGATTGTGTATGCTTACTGTGGTTGACGTTGCATGCATGGCAGTCTGTGTGTTTGCTAATGCCAGCATGGTTGACCATGTATGGAACCATATCTCACTCAGGTACTCCCCAGATTCCCCCCTGACTCGTGGCTCCAATCTCATCCGTGGCCATGTCCTTGATCCTGACCACATGGAGGATGCCATTAACCATGTCCTCCCAGGGTGTGAGTTGCAGTGGTTCAACTGTGCCACCTCCAGTGGCAGCTGTCTCCCAGCAGTGCAGGGATATTAGTATCTGGTCTCTGACCTTAAGGTTATTCCATCCCTTCTTCATATTATTCACGTCACGGTGTCCCTGATCTCTGCCCATATTGTGTTTTTCCGCTGTTGGCTGGTCTTGCGGTTTTTGGCCCCATATAGTTCCTCTGAGTGGCCCACCACCTGCTCTGCAAGTACAGTCAGCTCCTGCTCTGAGAATTTTGGCTTACACAGTCTTATATCGGGCACCCTGCCTTTGCCCTTTGCGCCTGACATTTTTGCAATTGTCTGGCTGTTCGGATGGCACTCCTCTGTCCAGATATTTTACGGATTGTGATTTACCAAATGGTCACTGTTATACTTCCTTTTGGCGCAAAGACGAATTTCTGCTGGTGGAAATTTCGCTACCCGACATGGCGGTAATGGTAATTCCACTGATTATTTGTGGAAATTCCTCCATGCACTTTGTTTTCAGCAGTTACCATTACTGCTGTTGTTCGGTGCGCTAGGTTGGAATGCGGCGGTAATTCCACTGTTCCACACGGCAGTAACTGTAATTCCGCTGCAGCAGAATTTCTGCCAATTTTGGCCTATACTAGTAATGAGGTCCTAAATCTCAACATTACCATAACAGAAACTAGTCTGAAATGAAGATCGATAATAGAATTGTTTGTTGGCATCAATACACATACTATAGTAACTATTGCATATTTATAACCTGTGTTGGTGTAACAATATATACATACATCTCATGGAATAACTTGATAACACATGGTGCTGTTGAGCGTGGCAACTCTGTGTGCCAAAGAGTAAAACCTGTGTTCTTTCGAAATATTCAAAACAGATTCAGTGCAACAGTGTCTTAGATGTACATCAGTGCACCAAATACAAACTCAATGAATACATTTTTTTTGAGAAAATACATTGTGGAAATACGTATGTTTCAAACAGCCATTGCCAAACTGGGTTGACAACGCAGGCATACCCACGAAGTAGCCATTGAACCCAAGTGAGATCTTCATTAAACCCACTGAAGTGTGGCTGTGTTTTGAAAATTACCCTCTGTTCTTTTTAAAACAATATCCGTTCCACATTGTTCCCTTTTAAATTGGAAATCAAGATTGCCCCTTCAAAATACAAATAATAAACTAAACTAAACTAAAATCTGTTTCTCTATGATTCCTCATTGTGAAATGTTGTTCCAGTGTAGCTCTTACATTCTTATTTTGTGTGCAGCTGTTATGTTCTCCCATGCATATTCTAGCCTTCCTCATAGTCATCCCTATGTATAGAAGGTTATATAGACACCTTACTGCATTGCGTTTACTATTTTGGTTGCATTACAGTTAGTAAGGTGTTTTTGGGCTCATGTTTTTCTCATGCCGAGGTCATAAGCGATGCTTGCTTTGGTTTGGGAACACATAACACAATGTCCACATGGGACATGTCCAACCAGGGATGGTAGACCCCATAGCCCAAAAATGGTCTGACTGGTACAGAGTATTTTAGGGAGATCCAAAAGGACAAGTCTGTTTTTTAAGTTCTTACTGTGTTTAAATGCTCCAGTTGAGAGGGGCCCTTCTCCAGAATGTGCCAGCGCCTCAGAATAAGACTGTTGGTCTTGTATGAAAGATTGTTGTACGTGTTTACACGTACTAGTCTATCTGTATGAAAGTGTCGCCAGTCATTTTCTCCCTTATGTGACTTTGTGTTGCAGAAACCCCTTTGAAGCTTCCAGCTGTCACCCATCTGTGCAGAAGACATGTTCTATTTCCTGGAAGAGGTGCCAAAGCTTCCCAGCAGAGAGCAAAGAGCAACCAGGACAAGGTCCATCATATGTTGTGGATGAAACCTTCAAGCCGCACACAATATTAATGGGAGAATGATCAGGAAACATGCATATATGAGATATAAATTGAGGTCCAAATACCGGAATGTACATAGGAACAATATACTGTCTCGGGAGGATAGCTCAGGGGCAACGTGCTCGCCTTGGAAGCAAGACTACACGGAGCACCACAGGTTCTATCCCCGGGTCCGCGCTTAGAAACATCTGGATATTAAGCGCATTATAAATAATATATCATATAATACATATTTACGGTAGTGTGATATAGTAACAAGTGGCGTAGTCTGGGTATCACATGGGAAGGTGCAAAGAGGGGTAATTTCACAAGCTAGCAAGTCTAGTTTGCATTAGGAATGGAGTGAATGAAAATTTTAGAGGAAGAATAAAGAGGAATGAATTTACGCAATTGGGGAATATGACCATGAATAGATTTCAAGCTGTGGACTAAGGTTGTAAAGAGAGAGAACATTTTTTAACATTTAGAGCCATCCAGCATGTTGATAAGTAGAATGCAAAGGGGGAGACCATAGAGTACTCTCAAACAGTAGTCCAGTTTGATGAGCAGAACACTAGATGTTAGTGAGTTTTAGCCATGTTTCTGGGTGAGGTGGGGTCAGAGCGGTATCAGGTAATAACATCCCTATATATATTGTCGCCATAAATAATGTTGCCGGGATAAGGTTGTGGTGACATTATATAGGTGACCATCTATATAGGGAAAGGGGGAGCGGGGTCCTCTCCCACTCCCCTTGAAAAAACAAAAAAGGTTTGAGGGTTTCAGGGTTCCCCCCACATGTTCCATGTAATAATGTGCAAGAGGACATTATTACATGGAACCGTCAGAGCTTGCTTACGTAGAGAATGTTAAGTCTGTGAGCAGTGGCAGTGGCCATAATTAACTGCTGGAGACACAAGTCACTGTTAAAGAGAAGCCCAAGTGTGGGAGCTGCGGGTAATAGAATGAATACATCCGGAGGAAAGGAGATAGGAGATGGGAATTCAGAGTTAACATTGGAGGCAGGGGAAAAGATGACTTCTGGCTTGGACGAGTTTAACATTATGCAGCTGTCGGCAGGAATTTAGTGGGTGTCTGAGGTAGAAGTGGGGGCCTCGCAAAGAAAAGTTGGCTGTGTCCTTCCCCAGTGACAAGCTCCTTTCCATATACAGTGCCTTTCGCCTTTAGCTTGCCTGCCTCATTTCAAAAAGTCTCCAGTACATTTCTCCCAGGTGTGACTTCCCAATTATATTGCAGAAACCCCTTTGAAGCTCTTAGGTCTCATCACACCCCTGGAGGAGCGATGTCCTATTCTCCTGGGAAAGGTATCAAAGCTCGCCAGCAGAGAACAAAGAGCATCTTGGGCGCAAGACCCACCATATGTTGTGGATGAAACTTCCATGCCAGATACAATATAGCACCCAAACAATGGAACACCCTCCCAATCAACATCAAAGAGGAGACCTCCTTCGTAGGATTTAAAAAGCAGTTGAAAACCTGGCTGTTCAACCAATACTAGTTCTCTGTGAACAGGTATTAGTGTAACCAATACAGATCCTAGTTGTAATTATGTAATTATGTTTTTCATTCTGTATTTTTATTTGTATTTTGTATTTCTTTTATTTCTAACGCGCACCATCAGGCCCGGAGGCAGCAGGGCGCAACTTGTGTGGAGTTACATACAGACATATAATAATATACAGCATTATAAACAAAGGGCGAATGTACAAACATAGTAATCAACGAGTATATCAATATACATTATTTACAGATCAAATATTTTACAAAAGGTATAGAGACATAGTGTACCGCAGGCGATAAGTAGGCCGATGCTCAGTGGTGTGAAGAGCATGTGTCAATGCTGATTGAAAAGCCATGATTTAATTTTAGCCTTGAATACGTTAAAGGAATCTTCAGATCTAATGGAGATGGGGAGGGCATTCCATAGCTTGGAGGCAAGGACAGGAAAGCTTGTGCCACCCGCTTTTTGCAGTTTGAACCTAGGGATCGATAAACAATAGGTCTGGGTGGTTCTTTGAGGCCGGGTAGGCGCATGGTGGGATAGCCGACTGCAGAGGTAGGGGGGGCCTTGTTGGCCAAACATTTGTGCATGAGGGCTAGAGATTTCAGCGAGATTCTCTGTTTGACAGGTAGCCACTGAAGATTGCTTCTAGATTCGGAGATGTGGTGGTTGCGAGGGATGTTTAAGGTTCTCTTGGCTAGTTCCTAAGTAGTGGGCGCTGCCATAGTCAATTTTGGACATAATGAGGGTTCTGGCTAGTGTGACACTATTCAGGGTGGTCAGAAAAGGCCTGCAGGCTGTGATGAGTTTACAGAAGCAGATCTGACTGCATTTGTTTGTCGAGATAAGGATAGCGTGACATCAAGGTAAAAGCCTAAGGTTTTTGTGCCTTTTGAAAGGTGGATGGTATTACCATCAATAATGAACGACTGGTAGGATGGCTCAAGTTTGCTGAGGCGTTGTGTAGTGCCCAGGATGAGGAGCTCTGTCTTGTCATCATTGAGGCAAAGCTGGTGTTGTGCCATCCAGGCTTGGATGACCAGCTAGACGTCATTCAGGGCCTTGTGGTCAGCTGAGTAGTCTCCATTAGTGGGAATGAGTATCTGGGTGTCGTAAGCATAATTTGTGTAGGAGACACCCAGATAGTCAAGTACATCAAAGAGAGGTTTGGTGAAAACATTATAGAGTGCGGGTGACACACAAGAACCCTGAGGGACGCCACAGTGAATTGGGGAAGGATCTGCAGCTGCAGACTGAGAAAAGACCCGCATAGATCTATTACTCAGAAAGGATTTAATGCAGGCCGTGGCTGACGGAGAGAAGTGGGCGGCAGAGTGGAGGTGCCTGCATAAGATTTGGTGATTTACCGGATCGAATGTCTCCAAGAGGTCGAGGAGGAGTAACATGGCTAGTTTGCCCTTGTCCTTCAAGACTTCAATTGGTGTTTTGAGATCTATCAGAGCCGTCTCTGTCCCATATCTGGGACGGAATACAGATTGTCTGAGACCTAAAAGATTATTAGATTCCAAATGCTCTTGGATCTGCAGGTATGCTGCACGGTCTAAGATTTTGAGCAGGAACGGGACGGTAGTTATGGGTCTGAAGTTAGTAGGTATGCTTGGGACTAAGGAAGGTTTTTTTAGCAATGAGATCACCAATGCGTCCTTAAGGTTGTCAGGGACAATACCTGTTTTAAAGGAGGAGTTGATGAAGGCCGTAATGAATGGGGCCAAATCGTGGGCAGATTCCTTAACAATGGGGGCGGGGCACGGATCACCTTGGCAATTGGAAGGTTTCATCCTCAGGATGATGTTTTCCACCTCAGCAGTAGTGAGCGGTGAAAAGGAAAAAGGTTTAGAATTGGGGAAGTCAGCAGAGAAGACCCCTACAGGGGTGGGAGGGCGATTGTCCAGTTTCAGACTAACTTGTTTGTCTTTCATTTTAGATTGTAACATGGAGATTTTATTCAGTAAGGCTGCCTGGATGTTCGCACACCATTTACTATCTTTAATGCAGGTGTCGGGGGGGGGGGTGACTGGAGTTTCAAGCTCTTTTAGGATCTTAAAGAGTTCCTTAGTGTTGAAGTCAGCTTGCAGGATACGGTTATTAAGGGAGTCTTTTTTTGCAGCGATAATGGCTTCTTTGTATGTGAGCGATGCAAGGAAGAAGCTGTCTTTGTGCTTGTCAGAAGGGTGACTTTTCCAGCGTTTTTCAGCACAACTTTTAGCTTCGCGGAGCACTCTTAACTGTGGTGTGAACCAGGAGTTCAGGTGCGCACGTGGTTTAGCCTTCCTGAGTTTGATAGGGGCGATAGTGTCTATAGCGGTCAGCATACTACAGTTGTAGATGTCTGCCAGGGCGGTGGGATCCTTGCAGGAGTCAGTGGCAGCATTAAGAGATGGGAGAAGCAGAGGGATGAGTTTCTCCTTAGTTATGTTCCTTTTATTTCTAGTGGGGAGGGCTGGAGCTATCAGAGTCGGGACATGGGGTGTCACGGTCACGGGTCTGGATTCCGGGGGCCTGGTCTCTTGCTCCAGTTTTAGTGCCCCAAAACACCATCTTAGTGCCCCAAAACACCATCTGAAGCACTGTGGGTGGTCTCGGGTCAGGTTGCAGGCAGGGGCAAGGTGGGTTAAGGCATGGCGGGTTTGGGGGCATACCAGAAACACTTGAGTACATTGCTTAAATGGGGTATTTCACTGACTGGCATTTATGGGCATGCATGGACTAATACTGGAATCTGAAACACCTTCTGGGATTAAGCAATCACGGATCTTGTGTATGCTGTTCCTGTTTGCCCCTTTAAGATAGGCACTACTTTGCTGTAGCAGGCCAGTCTCCTTGGCGTGGCTGGTGACTTACTATAAAAGCCACGCCCAAACCACGATCCCTGCTTCGCGTCGTTCTGCTTCTGCAGTGTGACGCTCCCGGCACCGTTCCCTCCAAAAGAAAGAAGAAAAGCATTACAGTCTGCTCGCGCACAGCCTCTGGTTCTTATCAGCTGTTACCTGCACTCTGTCTTCGCCGCAAAGCCTTTCCGGACCTTCGTTTTCAATATCGAGGAATCCTTCTGGCTCTTCACACATCGCTCGCTCATCAGCTGTTTTCTCCCGCGGGCCCCGTTCTGCTTCATGAACGGCTTCTGCACGATGAATAACAGCAGTCAGCGCTGTTCCTGTCATAAGGGAGAAAACACAAGAAGGTTAGTTAAAGACTCAGATCTCTTATGCTCACACCATAAGTGCAAAGGAAGCACAATAAGGCGCCTACTTGTGTGATTGCTGTTAATAGAGGCGCTATACCAGCGAAGGGTATATTTGGACATGCATTGAAATTTAAACTAAAGCAAGACTCCAACATTGGAACTGAATCAAGACTCCAACATTGGGATTGGAACTCAATAGACTCCTAAAACATACTGCATCATCATATCAATGCAAGACTGAACAAAGACACTAGTCTCACAACTCCAAGGACCAGCCACAAGAGGACTGTTACGTGAGCATTTGTACCAAACCACTGGGGAAAATCCCATTTAAAGAACTTTACGGCACAGCAGGTCTGGGCGGAACCCAGCAGCCAGTGAAGTAACTGGTCAAGTCTACAAGCGCCCCTGTTGAGATATAACAGGACGGAGAGCTTCCTGAAACATTGAAACTGGTGATAGAGGACCCCAGATGTTGGGCATAGGGTGGTACCGGGTGGTGGTTATTTCCTGAACACAGCATTAGCTGACATTTGTGCACATTCCTTTCCAGATACACGCTTCACTATCCAGCGCCCCAGTGCATACCAGAGTTGTAGCAGAGGTTTCCAGGTGCCCCTGCGGAGCAAAGGTGAGTGTTACAGGACGCAAAGCCTCTTACTGAACCTCTGTTTGGGCATCATTGAAACCTGAGACATAGAGCAATTAGCGCAACTGTTAGGGGAGCTCCGAGCCGAGGTACACGTAGCCCGCCAGGAATCTAATGCCCTACTGAGGGAAATGGTAGTTAACAAGAACAGGACCGAGGAGTTGGCCAGACAGCTCCACGCTAGCCAAGCCAGTCAAGTCCCATTACCACAGAGTCAGCCCCAGGGTCAATCGCAGGCCCCCGTGCAGCTCGTACTCCCTGGTTCCCTTCCCCTAGCCCCACCGGAACGGTTCCTAGGGGATCCCAACAAGTTTGCCACCTTTGTTAATGAATGCCGCCTACACTTCTTGTGCAAGCCAGGGGTCTTCCCGAATGATCAGTCCAAGGTGGCTTTTGTTTTGTCTTATTTGGGAGGAAGCGCGGCCGATTGGTCCGTTCCCTTAGTAAATTGGGATGATGCGATACTACGTGACTTTGCAGGGTTACAGAGGGAACTGGAGAAGCTGTTTGCATGTCATACTAGGGGACACACCTTGGACAACGAGCTTCTGACCCTCCGGCAAGGCAGTCAAGACCTGCTCACGTATATAGCTACGTTTAACCAATTGGTTGCTGAGACCAATTGCCCAGAGGATAAAAGGACTACCTTGTTCTATCGGGGTTAGAGGGGGGAGTTAAAAAACGTACTGGCTCAAGTGGTAAACCCGACTGACGGGTGTGCCAAATACGAAGACCTTGCAATACAACTAGACCATAGACTTCAGGATAGACGAGCTGATAGAGCACGAGCTGAAGGGAGAACTACCGACCTACGACCAAAGGAGAGCCCATCCCGTCCACCTGAGAACCAGCCTGAGTCCATGCTGCTCGGAGGAATCAGGGGGCCTCTCACCTAAACTGAGAGAGAGAGAAGGCAACAGCAACTCTGTTTGTATTGTGGCAAGGCAGGCCATTTTTTACGGGAATGTCCAGTAAAACCACCCCGGAAAATAGTAGGAGATTTCGACAGAGAAGAGACAAGCCCTGACTAGGAAAACTCCAGCGCTCGACTAGCATAGGGGTCCACTCGCCGAGCATTGAGAAGGAATCACAGACCTCCCATTTCGCCATGCCAGTAGTGTTAATAAATCCACAACAGCCGTCTAAAATGCATGCCTTAGAGGCCTTCATAGACAGTGGAGCAGTAGGAAATTATATAGACCATAATCTGGTAACGCGGATTGGCCTACCTGTATGTCCAAAATTCGCAACGGAGAGCATTACTACCGTCGATGGTTCACCGCTGACTTCCAGATTAGTAACCCATACCACTGACGTGGTAACACTACTTTGCCAGAATGGTCATAGAGAAGGCATCATCTTCGATTTAATAAGCGCTCCGCAGTTTCAACTGATTCTGGGAATTCCTTGGTTGGATGTTCAGAATCCGCTCATCAACTGGCGTACCAGGGAACTGTCCTTCTCCAGCGAGTATGCACAAGCCTGCTACTCGGACCAAACACATCCTCCTGTAAAACCAGTCCATGCAGTTCCAAGATGGGGAGCACCATTAGGATTAATGGGGGTATTACCCCCTGCTTACTCAGCCTATAAGGAAGTATTTCAAAAAGAAATGGCTGAAACCTTACCACCACACAGAGTATATGACTGCCAGATCGACCTTATACCAGATGCCCAAGTACCTTGCAGTCGTATCTATGCGTTAACGGAACAAGAAAACCAGCACCTGAAAAAATACCTTGATCAGTATCTGACAAATGGATTCATCCGGCCAACCAAGTCCCCAGCTGCGTCACCTCTCTTCTTCGTCCCTAAGAAGGAGGGAGACCTTAGGGCTTGCATCGATTATAGATAATTGAACCAGGTAACAGTCAAGAACAGGTATCCCTTGCCTCAGATCCCAGAGTTGTTGGACCAAGTGAAAAACACCTGAATATACACCAAACTGGACCTCATGGACTCAGGCTGGTTCTCAGGTGGACGGGAGAGCCCATCCCGTCCACCTGAGAACCAGCCTGAGTCCATGCTGCTCGGAGGAATCAGGGGGCCTCTCACCTAAACTGAGAGAGAGAGAAGGCAACAGCAACTCTGTTTGTATTGTGGCAAGGCAGGCCATTTTTTACGGGAATGTCCAGTAAAACCACCCCGGAAAATAGTAGGAGATTTCGACAGAGAAGAGACAAGCCCTGACTAGGAAAACTCCAGCGCTCGACTAGCATAGGGGTCCACTCGCCGAGCATTGAGAAGGAATCACAGACCTCCCATTTCGCCATGCCAGTAGTGTTAATAAATCCACAACAGCCGTCTAAAATGCATGCCTTAGAGGCCTTCATAGACAGCGGAGCAGTAGGAAATTATATAGACCATAATCTGGTAACGCGGATTGGCCTACCTGTATGTCCAAAATTCGCAACGGAGAGCATTACTACCGTCGATGGTTCACCGCTGACTTCCAGATTAGTAACCCATACCACTGACGTGGTAACACTACTTTGCCAGAATGGTCATAGAGAAGGCATCATCTTCGATTTAATAAGCGCTCCGCAGTTTCAACTGATTCTGGGAATTCCTTGGTTGGATGTTCACAATCCGCTCATCAACTGGCGTACCAGGGAACTGTCCTTCTCCAGCGAGTATGCACAAGCCTGCTACTCGGACCAAACACATCCTCCTGTAAAACCAGTCCATGCAGTTCCAAGATGGGGAGCACCATTAGGATTAATGGGGGTATTACCCCCTGCTTACTCAGCCTATAAGGAAGTATTTCAAAAAGAAATGGCTGAAACCTTACCACCACACAGAGTATATGACTGCCAGATCGACCTTATACCAGATGCCCAAGTACCTTGCAGTCGTATCTATGCGTTAACGGAACAAGAAAACCAGCACCTGAAAAAATACCTTGATCAGTATCTGACAAATGGATTCATCCGGCCAACCAAGTCCCCAGCTGCGTCACCTCTCTTCTTCGTCCCTAAGAAGGAGGGAGACCTTAGGGCTTGCATCGATTATAGATAATTGAACCAGGTAACAGTCAAGAACAGGTATCCCTTGCCTCAGATCCCAGAGTTGTTGGACCAAGTGAAAAACACCTGAATATACACCAAACTGGACCTCAGGGGGGCTTATCACCTGGTACGAGTAAAGAGTGGCAACGAACGGAAAACGGCTTTTAGGACGAAGTACGGACTTTACAAGTATCAGGTGATGCCCTTTGGGCTTTGCAACGCTCCAGCAGCGTTCCAGAGTTTCATGAACAACGTGCTGAGAGATCTGTTGGACATTTGCGGGATCGTCTACATTGATGATATTTTGGTCTACTCTTCCACCGAACAAGAACATATTGGGCATGTACAAGCAGTCCCAAACTGGAGAAGTGCTCCTTCCATGTCAACGAAGTTGAGTTTTTAGGATTTGTTCTTACTCCTCGTGGCATCCGGATGGACAATTTCAAGGTGTATGAGATGCTCAACTGGCCTTCACCAACCTCAGTAAAGGGGGTACAAAGTTTCCTAGGTTTTGCGAACTTTTATTGTCACTTCATTTCCGATTTCTCCTTGATTGTGCATCCCATCACAACCCTGTTACGAAAGAACCAGCGCTTTGTTTGGACCAGTGAAGCTGAAAGGCCTTCCAGGACCTCAAGCTATTGTTTACGTCAGCACCGGTTCTACAACATCCCAGGCCTGACCTTCCCTACATAGTAGAAACGGATGCTTCTAATGTTGCCATAGGGCTGTTCTCTCGCAAAGGAACCCTGAAACCGGGCACGGTGGTGTATGTAGTGTTGGCTTGGAGATGTTGCTACGGGTGGGTCGTATGCAGAATCTGGTGCCTAATCTTTTGTTTCGGAGAGATAAAGAGCATGGTTGATTCGGCGTAGGTTTCATGGCAAAGTGTTCCAACCAGAGGGCCGGGTCATTCAGATATAGGTTCATGTAGTTGTTGATGTGGTGTGGGCCTGGGGTGGTGGTCGCAGGGCCCATTGTAGGGATCACACTGGGCAGAGTCAGGTGGAGAGGGTTTGGGTGAGTCAAGGTGTCAAGTGGTGTGAGTAACTGAGTGGTAAAGGCTGCTTGCAAGGGCAGAACGTGATGCAGTATAAGGAGCGCCCTGAGGAGCATGATGGAGGTGCATGTCACCTAGATACAAGTTAGGTCACACCAAGTGGCAGAGGAGGAGGTGGGATCACACTGACGCTTAATCACTGTGGGTAACACCATGAGCACAGGCTAAGTGTGCTGACCAAGGGTAGATTCAATTTACTGGGGCTGTGAGGAGCAAGCTAAGACAACATTGCTTAGTAAGAAGCAACAATAGGTTGGTTCGATTTTGCAAATGGTGTGCACTAATAGGCAGATTCAGTTTAGCTAAGGCAGTGTGAGACAGGCTAAATCAACATTGCACGTGAAATTCAGCCATAGGCAGATTCCGTTTTGCTAGGGTAGCATAGCCAGGCTAAATCAACATTGCAAGTGAAATGCTAGGATAGTACAAACAGACTGAGTCAACAATACATAGTGAAATGCAGCAATAGGCAGATTCGATTTTGTAGATGGTATGCACTAATAGGCAAGTTCAGTTTAGCCAAAGGCAGTGTGAGACAGGCTAGGACAACATTGCTTATTAGGATGCAGCAATAGGCAAGTTCCGTATAGCTGATAGAGTCATTGTGGATTCATGAAGTTAACGCAATTGGCACCATATGAGGCATAAAGTGCACGTTGGCACTGTGGGGCATATAGTAAACACAGTCAGTCGAGAAGCGAAGGCAGTAGCGCTATGGTGCGTTTAGGTTATAAAGACACTAGGTTAAATGGTAGCGGGGGTAAGCACGCACAATCGGCCATGAGTGGGGGCGTATTGTGTAAATGTGAGGGAGCGCGTGTCTCATAGATGAAGGCTTGGAAAGAATAAACAGGCGGCAATCAAGTAGCGTGCGTGAACAGTTCATATGACAATAAGTTACACATGTATGCACAGATCGTTAGATCAGATGTGCATGATGACCAGTGTTAGGATGGATGGTAGCACGTGGCTGGGAAGGAGTCGCTCGGTACAGGGCAGCAGCTAGGAGGGTAGGGAGTGTTACCTCTGAATAGGGGGTCCGGCTCACGGCAGTCAAACAGCATGGAACAGGCATACAACAGGCTCCAGCCTTCATTCGTTGGGCCTTGGAGAACGTGGGCCGGCTTCGCCTGCCGGCAGCCAATGGCAGTGAAGAGGGTTCAGTGGCCAATCAACAGAGGGCACTGACTACTGCTAGGAGCCTAGTTTAACAAAGGAAGCTCCAGGCTACAACGAACGGCCATTTTGGAGGTGTTTGGTACCTCGTGTACCTGAATGTGGTAAAAGGCACATAAAGTGCTCCTTTTGGAGGATTTTGTGCTGGTCAAAGGATTTTCATTGCAGGGCTTCCATGAGCGCCCGTGTGCAATATTAGGATGCTGAAAATGCACATTTGCAAAACGTAGCGCGAAGTGGCAGTGCTTACCAGAATGTGCTTGAGGTTGGGCAATGTATGATCTGCTGACTGTAAATTATGCTCAGTTTGCCTTTCAACAATTTATCTCTCTGCTCAAAATCTATGAATATTTACCAAGATGTCTGTAACCATGCCTTGATACCCCAGGGTCTGTGCGTGTAATAAATGCAAAAAATAAATAAATAAATGCCCCGCGAATGGAAGGCCAGTGCCAACTAGGGGGAATAATACATGACAATGCAGCAGGTTATGGCATTTATAATTGTTCTTTTCATTTGCCTCTATCAAACCAGATATGGCTGGGTATTTGTATTGAGCTCAAGTTCTGCTCTGCCCCCAGGCAAAGTAAGTTAGGTAGTCAAAGATGTTTTGAAAATGGGGGGCAGTACTTTTAAAGGCAGCCCATTGTTGCTGGAATTAATATGGCTCCAACAAGATGTTTTAGGAGCTGCTATGATGCCAACGTGTATCAGTAGACAGGCCCCAGCAAAATACACCTATGTGAGCAATACTTTTTAGCATGAAATATTTTGAAAGTGGGTCCTGTTTAGCAGAGCCCACTTTCTGAGAGAGAAAACCACCATCATATTTCATAGCAAAAATGAAAAAGCTCAGAATTGCACATCCTTGTGGATGTAATTCTTTCACACGCACTATTCCCCTCTCTCTTGCCAGACATACCATATATCATAGAATGTGTCACTGTTCCCTAGGAGACTGTACTGCCCTTTTGTTATTAAACTACAGTGGCATTTCAAGGAGCCTATTCTCAGATGAATGATCTGGCCTCCTGGCTTGGAAGTCCTGAATTGATATTTGGGAATTGTCCCCAGGGGTGGACTGGCCTATAGGGAACTCTGGAGATTTCCCGGTGGGCCTCTGCACCCTAGGCCTCTTGTGTGTGGTATTTCTAAATGTTCTCATAGGAAAAGCATTGGGCTTGCTGAAAATGTATCATATGGGGTCACTTTGAACTTTATTTCCAGGGCCTCTTTTGGTCCCCAGTAATAATTTCCAGGGCCTCTTTTAGTTCCCAGTCCACCCCTGATTGTCTCCTTGGAAATATTTGATAAGAACACCGTTTTGTAATATGGTCGACTACCATGCCACTTTCCCTTCACTTTTGTTTAACAAAAGAACAAACAGAAGATGACGTTCTACACTACTGCATTAAAAATACCCATGACAATGACTTCAATCCAAAATTTTAAGACTCAAAGGGAAAGTGTTTTAAAAAAAGGGGTGCAACATCCAGAAAAGTCAGTGATAACAAAGATCTTACTATACAGAACTGGCCATGGAGAAGCTCACAGTTAGTGGGTGATACACCCACTAGCGAAAACATCTGTAGTCCGATGTCAGTGTTCTTAGTATTGTAACCAAGCATGTTTTTGAAGTATTGATTTATTTTTATTAGTAAGAAGTCCATTATATTTGTCTTTTTTGGTATCACTACTACTTTAAAGTAGTGATACATTTATTAAATAAAAGCACGAAGAAGATGTGTGTTATTGTGCCTTTGTTCTTGGCAATTGTTTTTTTTTATAACACAAACAGATAAAGTGCTTTCGCACAGTGGCTCTCATTATGAATTAAGCGCAAAATTGGCAGTAACTCCGCCGTGGCAGGAACTAACGTTACTGCCGTGTGGATACGTGGAATTACCACTGTATAACAACCTGGTGGGCGTGCGCACACCCCACTGGCGGTAGCGGTAATTCCGCCCAGGGAGTTACAGCTGAAACCTGATGAATCGGCGGTAATTCTACCAAAAACCAGCGTAATAAAAGTACCGTCTTGCCTAGTGCTGGAAGTTCCGCCGATGGAATTTTCACCGACGGAAGTTCGTCACAGCCTATAAAGGAAGCACGGCGGCAGCCATTTTGGAAATCAAAATCCATCCAAAATCTGTCAACAGGAGTGCCATCCAGGACAACAGACGCGCAGAATCATGTCAGGGGGAAAGGGGAAATCAAGGGTGCTGGATATGAGAATGCAGAAACCAAATTTCACCTAGCAAGAGCTCACCCTTTTGGTTGAGCAGGTGGTGGGCTCACTCGGAGGAATTGTATGGAGAGCAACACTGCAAGACCTCCTAGAAGCAGAAGAATTCCATGTGGGCAAACAAGGTGGTGGCAGTGGGAAATGTCCAACGCAATGCAGAGGACATGAAAAAGCATTGGAATGACCTGAAGGCCAGGGTATGGAGCCTGATTGCAATCCACGCAGGGAGACAGCTGCCACTGGAGGCGGCACAGTTGAACCACTGAAGCTCACACCCTGGAAGGAAATGGTCTCCGGCAACATAAACATGGTTGGCATGGAGTGCGTGGGCACTGCGCAGATCGGAGCCAGTGGCCAGGCTGAATCTGGTGAGTACCTGTGTGAAATGTGCTCCCATAAATGGCCAATCCTGCATGCATGCAGCAAAGCACATATTGCAAGTGAAATGAACCCCAGCAAGCATACACAATCCATGCCAGGCACCAGTCCACAGCGACTCCAATCAGCAAAGCAATAACCCCCTTACAAGTAAGCCTGGCAGGAAGTGGAGGCGATTACATCCAAGTATCAACATTGCCATTCAAGACCGAATGGTCAATGCACACCCACATTTCACAGCACAACCACCCCTTACCCCACCGTGATCACCCATGCACAGGACACACATACAACATGCAGCCATTTGACAATAGCTAGCATGTCCATGGATCCACATCAGTGGATGTCTGTGTTAGACCCAAGGCCCATCAACAGCAATGCACCATATAGACACTCATTACTCATTACCCACTCCATAACCGTCATCACATCCACCTGACATACACACAACTCAGTGCAGTGCAATCACCTCACTGCAGTACCACAACCCAAGCCTCAACAGTCCTGACGCACATCTGGACAGGACACCCTGTACGTCAACACATCCCAGGGTTGCACATCCATATTAAGCAGAGCACCCTACACTTGGCGCCCCTACTCAATACATGATGTGAACACAGTGGAAGACACATGATGCATTCCCCCCCCAGAGGAACAATACACAGTGATGAAATTGTAGAAGTGTCAATCAATGTTATATCACCATGCACCCCAGCAACAATATGCTATGCTCATCTGAATTAAACCTCAACAGGCACTCAAGACACCCTGGAATACACTGATGTTGAGGACCCTACAGGAGACCTGCACCAACCAGCGCCAGGAAGCAAACACTTCAAGGCAGTTCTGACAGTGGGAGAGTGCAACCCAAAAAAAGGCACTTTGTGAGTGTGCAACCTATAGGCACAACGACGGTTTGGAAGGACACAGCCTGAGCCACGGTGCATCCACAGGACCCCATGAAAGCAGCACCACAAGCAACAGGGCAAAACACAACCAGAGCTGGGGTGACTGTGGATCCTCATGTGAGACACAGTGCTGATGACAGCACACAATCCCAGCCGGCCACAGCTTGCAGAGTAGATTTACTCTCAAACTCTGTCAAACTCTGCAAGTCAGTCACATTCCCCTGTCTTCCAGTTCTCCCCAGAATCCTCACCACTGTGTAGCCTCTCCCCATTGCACACACCACCTTCCCATAGGGAATCCCGCCATGCACTCCAGTACCAACATGAGTTCTCTTCTGATGGGCAGGCCGAGGCAGGTTGCAGTTCACCCCGTCCACTGCACCAGGCTGACCATGGCAGCAGCCATTCACCACAGCCAGTGCCCAGCCCCACAATGCAGGCCATCTGGGACCATCTGGACAGTACTGAGCAGAGGCAGGCTGAGATGCACTCCATTGCTCAGGAACAATTCAGGCATTCTCATGCCATGCAGTGCTGTTATCCAGGGGGCATGCATGCAGTTGGCCAAGTCCATCAACAAGCTGTGCAGGTGCATGAAGTGCAGCAATGCAAGCCAGTGTCTGATGAGTCAGAGGGTGCATAAACTGGCCAAACAGATGTCATCCTCCCATGAGGCCATGGCCAGAGCCGTCCACCTCACCATGGACCATGTCCGGGGAAGCATGCAGGGGAGTTCACAATCCACTACCCCCACTGAGGGTTCATTAGCAGGTACACCCAACCCAGGTGCTCACAGTGCGTGCAGCACATGCTGCAAAGCCTGCTGTCAAGGGGGACATGAGGTAGTGCTAGTGGGTTTATGTACAGGGGCTAGGTTGTGGGTGGGAAGACTAGTTGGGGATCAGGGTGTATGGTGGGTGGTAGAGTTGGGTATCAGTGTGTGGGGTGGGGTGTGGAGTTGGGGATCAGGGTTTGGGTGGGTCATTGGTGCAGTTGGGGATCAGGGTATGTCATGTTCTGAACAAATCACTGTTTAAACGTTTTGTCTTGTAAGGTGTTTATGCTATGGTTGTGTAAGTTGTGCATTTAGTTACTCACCATTGCCCTCAGAGGTGCATACGTGCAGTCAAAGGTAATTGTCCATGAGGTCCTGGCGGACCATTCTTCTTACCCTCACATCGCTGCGTATGTCCTGTGGTGACCTGTTTACACCTTCCAAATCATCCTCATCTGAGTTAGAGGGTGAATGGTCCTCATCTACAGGCAATTTGATGTGCCTTTGTTTGCACACCTTGTGCAGCATTGCACAAATAACTACTATTTTGCAAACTTTCTCCGTTTGGTACAAGAAGGCACCACCTGGCTTTCAGCAATCCAAGCGTGCGTTCAATGCATGACCTGGTCCTCCTCTGCGCCTCATCGTAGGCTATCTCCTGTGGTGTGCCAGGGTTCTTCACAGGCATCCTCAGCCATAGTAACTGTGGATAACCAGCATCATCTGCAAGACATGAATGGACTGTGTGAGATTGGTGTGACTTTTCAAATATGGTACAATTGCAGTCAGTCCCATTGCAGGATTCGACAGTCATCAAGTATTTGTCAATGTAATGTCATCAGCAAAGCACTTGTCAGTTCTGGTGTTGCGGTACAACATGTGCAGACCGTTACATTTATTACAATGGTGTGACGGGTGGCCTGATTGCGTTGTGCTCCCTTGCATGGCAGGATACCCTGTGTCATCACATGAGTACTGTCTGTGTAACGGGGTGGGTCAGTCCGTGTACTAGGCCTGTTTTGTGCACTTCTGTTATTGCATCATGGGACTTGTAGTTGTTATACTTTGCTGTACATTTTGTACCCCAGGTGTGTGACGGTGATCATGTGCGTCAGGTCTGCCTATTACTTATCCACGAGCCAGCTGAGCTGTCCTCTGTGTCTCTCTATGAATGCTGGTAGGGTGCTATTCCTCAGTGTCATGATTCATGTGTGACCCCAGGGTATCGTGCTCAGTAGTGGCTGATTGTGAGGTCTGTGTCACATGTCATTTGCTCATTCAGTGATTGGTACTGTTTCCTGTCCCCGTTTGCCTGTTCAATTGCCTTAGGGGGTATCAATGCCACATGTGTGCAGTCTACTGCTGCTATGGTGTTGTGGGAATGGACAATATTGTTGAAGCGTGCCTTTGCTGCATTCACCTGTACCTGGGTGATGGACATAGAGATGTATAGATGGGCATGTCTCATGAGCGCACCAGGACTTGATCCAGCACCTTAGCGAATGCTGCAGGCTGTGACATCCCATGCAGTGTACAAACTGTGTGCTGGAATTCACCCATGGCACAGAAATGTAGGACCAACACCAACTTCAGCAGTGGGGAATGGCAGTTCTGATTCAAATGGCACTCTGGAGATTGGCCTGGATCAGGGTGATCAGGTCTGTGATGGTCGGGTGGTCCAAGCGGTAGAGCAGTGGTGCTGGAAGTAAGGGTGCTCGAGGTGCTGCCTATAATTCTTCCAATGTGCTGACATCACAGTGTACAAAGGTTTCAGAGACCTATGTAAAAAACAATTGCTTGACAGAAGCAAGAGTGAAATAATATGCAGCGTCTGTGCTTTGTTAACCCCCACCTTACCAGTGACGGAGACAATTCCAGACAACTGTTAGGCGTTCCTTATCTGCTGGGACACAAAAGACTCGTAGGTTCAGTGCAAGACTTAGATGTTTGTGGGAGCTCTCTGGATTCTCCTGCAAATCACTAGCTTGCCTTTCAATTCTAGTTCTGCATTTGCTATAGTGTAACGTTGCTTAACGTTTTGTCTAATAATTAAGAGATTATTTTAAAGCATTTTTGTTCATGAGTCTAATGTATGAGGTTTGGGTAATATTTTGAAAAAATGGCTGGGGTTAATTTCCCATTTTCCTTTTTTCTCATCACCTGTAATTTTTATACTTTTGTTTTTTTATTCTTGCTTTAACTGAATTTCAGCCGTTTTATGGGTATATTTCAAGAAAAGACTGTCTTCAAAACGGGTTGCAGTAATTAGATGAAAGAAGGTAAAAGTCTCTTTTTCTTCCCCTTTGTTTGATTACAGGTTTATAAGTTTTCCAAGTTCAAGGTTTCCAAGTTCAAGCTTTCCAAGAAATTGGACACTGCGATCACTGGTTTCTGTTGGGCCACGTTCATTAAATAGGTCCACCAGTACTCTTCGTCCTGTTCACAAAACTTGGAAAACAAGTGGCTTAGATGAGTCTTTCTGTGAGATGACAAGCCAGTGCATTCGAGGATCAAATGTCTTAGAATTTCAGCTACATTTGTCTCAGAGCAGAAGCGCCACATGTTCTCCCTTGCTTTGTCTCTGATTGCCAGGATGTCGTTGGTTTTTAATACATTTAGCATTGCTCTCAAAAAGATTGAGCGAGTCCTTTTGTTGGGAAACTTCAGCAGGTAGTTTGTAGGTTCATTCAGTTTTTGGGTGTTAATTGGTTGATATCTGGTTAACTTATTTCTTTCTGCCTCTTCCAAAGTTTTGCGCCAGTCAAGTTCTTTACATTTCTTTGCCGATTTTGTTGGTTTGTTATATAATTCCTCCTCCGAACTGCTATTTCCTCAGCAGAGTGAGACCTTTGCGAAACCAACAGTTTAGCATTTTGTTTCAGCCCTTTTTTTGTTCTTCCTGGATCATCTTGTGCATTTTTTAATTTGAAGTTTGAATTTTTTCGGAAGAGCATTAGGCTGTTTAGATCTACCATGCCTCTTAGAGACACCAGGCTTAATTCACTCCTGATTGAAGCAACCGGAGTGGATGATGGCAGGCGCAAAATTTTACTCCAAACAAAACCTTCACGTTTTTTCCAGATTACAGATGGAATTTTCGGCATCGCCTCGGCTCCATAAACGATTGCTGCAACCACTTTGGAATTGTAGAAGATCAGAGTTCCTTTAAGTATGAAACAACTGTATTTTTTGTCTAGCACCATCGTCTGGTTGGTTAAGCTTTTCGTTTTTGTCCAGAGTGTTTCTATCATCTGGGTTTCATGTGGGCTTCTGCTGATTGTGACACCGAGGTATCTGAACGAAGAGACTGTTTGCAGTCTGTCTTCCGCTAAGTGCCATGAAGATGTTTTTTTCCTCTTTCCTGTTTTCTCTAGGATCAACACTTTGGTTTTGCCAGTGTTGATTGCGAGGTAATTTGCTAGCAGGTATTCTTGCAGGTTGTCCAGCTTTCTTTGTAGATCTATAGCCGTTTGGTCGACTAAGATAATATGATCTGCATAAAGAAGTCTGCTTATTTTTTCATTGCCCACTGATGGTGGGAAAGCTCTGACCATCTTTTCCGATTGTTGGTAGTCAACCGTATATGCGTTGTATAGAGCTGGAGCTAAAGGGCACCCTTGTTTCACTCCTCTAAATGTTTGTATATTCTTAGAGAGGAGGCCAGCTGCGCTGAGTCGGACTCTCATTGAGGTTTCTGTATACAGTTCTTTTATGGGCGCCAGGATTGACTTCGGGCATTCCCAATCAGCATGTCTCCACCAGAGTTTTGTTCTATTAACTCTGTCAAAAGCTTGGGAGAAGTCTATAAAGGCCAAGAATAATCTGGGTGAGCATTCCAAGACTTTGGCCTTCAAAATGCTCAGGAGCAGGATGTTTGTTGTTGTACCAAGGTTCTTCGTAAAACCTGCTTGGAATCGGTCGTGTCCATCCGAGTTTTCTGCCCAAGATGTAAATTTGTCCAGCAGAAATGAACCAAATATTTTTCCAATGCAATCCAAGAGGGCAATCGGGTGGTAGTTATTTGGATCCCTTTGTTACCTTTCTTGTAGATCGGGACAACATTTTATGTTCTCCGTGAGTCAAGTATGGTGTTCGAGTTAGCACATGTCTTAAATTAAATATTTCGGCTATTAGTATCGCCCAGGCTTTGATTTTGCTTTCAGTTCTGCGTTTGTGAGTCCGTCCGGACCTGGAGCTAGGGAGGCTTTTAATTTGTTGATTTTGCACTCGATGTTTGAAGTGTCCTGTTCGTGTCCCATTTGTCAGTGTCTAGATGGACTTTCGGAAGAAGCGGAGATGGTGGAGCACACAAATTTGAGAAATGATCAATCCAGTCTCTTTCATTGACGTTATTAAGTAAGGTATCTTTTGTGGCCCTTCCATCAGACATTATAAGTGACCAGAAGTCCTTTGGCTGCTTCCTGCTAAGAGTTCTTAACATCTTTTCTACATCTTCTTGGTACAGTTGAATTTTATAATATTTTAACCAGTTTTTGTATTTCCTAGTTAATAAGTTAGCCTTGTCTATGTTGAACTTTGTTGGCACGTTTTTGGCTTCCCTTGTTAATTTACGCATTTCTGATCTTTTTGCTTTTAAGATGGGATTGTTAGCGTGGCAATGGTTTGGTAAAGGTTTGAGAACGGCTGTTGGTTGCTGGTGAGGGACCAGCAGTGTGCAATAGTCAGGTTTGGTTGATCCCAAGATTTCCAAGTCCCTCTCTTTAGCGTGCGTATATTGTTTTGTGATCACGGGTATAGCCGATGATTTCAATCAGAGCCGTGTTCCTCCGTTGTTTACGTCAAAGTTAGACTGGATTTGAGGACGGTGGAGTGGAAAGTTTACCTTTTCCGGTTCCATGTTACGCTTAAGAGGTTATGGTCACTATTGAGTATTCGTATGACCTTGAAAGATGTAACCCTTGCCATTAGGTTGCATGAAAAATATATGTGATCCAACGTGGCCCCACTGGTGCCTTGTTCCCAAGTTGGAATCTTGGGCTCTATTGATCGCCCCAGGCAATGTAGGTTTTGAAGATCTCTAGCGTCCATTATTCCGTCCCACAATTTTCCATGAGCCGTTGTGTCCATAAAGGACTTTCCAAGATTTTTTATGGCATTGCTGAGTAGGTAGTTTGCTCTTCTAAGACCTTTCTCCCTGGAACCTGTTCACACATTCAAATCTCCACATATGATTGTGTGATCTACTGAGTAGTTTTGTGTGGTGACAAGAGATTTTCGATTTTGGCCCAAAGGAGGAGGTAGTTTGTTCTTTGGGATTCCAGTAGGTGTTGATCACCAAGTCATTCTTCGACAGCCTGTGATCCTTGGTGGGTAGGTAGGGATTCCAGGAGATCAGGGTAGCCGGTAAGATGGCTCAGCGGGTTGAGCGCTTGCTGCTGCGATCTGACCGTGATCTGCAGGTCGCAGGTTAGAATCCCGGCAAGGCCAACTCAGCCTTTCATTCTTCCGAGGTCGATAAATGAGTACCAATTTCGGTTGGGTGATATTGTATGTAAATGTGTGCTTTGTAAAGCGCTTTGGATTAAGGCGCTATATAAATAACAAATCATTATCATTATGTGCGACTCATTTATGAGATTTTTTTCCAAAAATATATTTCTACCTGTACGTATGGCTGAGAGCAGGCCTGCTCGAGGTCTTCCTAGTGGGCCTTGAATTGCTGATGAAAAGGCGATGTCACAGACGTCCATAGAGGGTTTCTTCAAAAGCCACATCTCTTGGAGACACAGGAGGTCAAATGAACGTAAGTTAACATCTGAAGTATTCGTTAAATGTGAAAAGCCACGCGTGTTCCAAGAACCCATTGTAACATGATCAAAGAAACTTGTTATGGCCTTCTTCAAGGGTTAAATTTTAGCGCATGGCCACATTTTTCATTGCTAAGATCGCTTGGTAGTTCCCAGAACTTCCGGCAACCAAGCCCATGTTATCTTTACAGTTTGTCTGTGGATTGTTGTTCTTTTCCATGCATCTGTTTTTTAATTTTCCCTGATCAATCATTATGGTCCAGATTTTGTGTGGACCAGGTGACACATGTTCGTTCTCAAATGAGTCTTCAATAGTTGATTTGGTAGAATAATGATTTGAAGTGTACGTTTTAGCTTTATTTGGAGGATCTCTTCTCTTCTTGCTCTTGTGTTTTTCTCTTAAGTGTCTACTGACACTTCTTTGTGAGCTGGAGTTACCTGGACTTTTCCGATTTGCATTCTGTCTCGATTGTTTGGAAACAGCTTTGTGCGTTTCCAGCGGTTTGTGTTTTTTTGCGGCCGGCGATCGAACACGGTTAAACTTGACGCTCTTCGTGTTTGTAGATGACCTAGTTCTTTGTGAGTATGAGTCAGGACGTGGTGTTCTACTAGTTTGCCTCCTGTTTCCGCCTGAGTTTTGATAGTTAGTTTCTACTAGGTCATAACCCAGTGATCTTAACTTGGCTCTTGCATCTCATATTCGTTGTTTTACCGTAGGGGATTAAATGTGTAGATATACGCTATCCATAGAGTTGTCTTGCGTAAACTCGACAATTTCGATGTCATCTGAATAGAGCATTCTTAAGGCAGGGATGTGGTGCAACAACGCCATAATTGTTTTTCTGTTTAAGATGATTTGGTCTCCTTCTTTCAGCATACGTTCTAAAAGAAAGGAACATGTTTTCATTGTTCACTCAGACCTCATAAATCGCGATCTTCTGGCTTGTCTGTCTCTTTCTACTTTTGGAATCGTCGAGTTTGTGGAGATGGTTAACGACTCTGAGACTTTTGGTTATTATGGGCTCTAGATCTCCATTTTGGAGCAGTCCGCTCTTCCTGCCCCGCCTGAGGGCCTTGCCTCACATTGGTTACCCACTTTGTCAATCCACGGCTTGGTATGACCCCCAAGGAAGGCCCCTGCAAAGGAGTTTTGGATTTGATAGAGGATTTATTAACTGATCTTCTTTTGTCCTCTTTTCTGGTTATCGTTTGATCCCTTTTTTCCTCTAGGGTGAAGAATCTTATCGACTTGGTGTTTAGAATAGGGGACTTTCTATTTGCGTCTCCCC
Organism: Ambystoma mexicanum; assembly: GCF_040938575.1. Classification (NCBI taxonomy): domain Eukaryota; kingdom Metazoa; phylum Chordata; class Amphibia; order Caudata; family Ambystomatidae; genus Ambystoma; species Ambystoma mexicanum. The sequence continues at coordinate 136,094,364 of NC_090922.1, forward strand.
TTAGCGTGTTTTTAAGAGGTGAATCAGCTTTTCCTTTCTCCTTCATTTGTTCTACTAGTTCCGTTTGTGAGTTTTCGATGGACTATTGGGTCAGATCTAGTAAAGTCTCCATAATTTCGCTTTCCGTCGGGGAAGGGGGTTTGTTGTAATTGTCCTTACTTTTTTTGTGCTTCCCCAAAGTCCGGGATTGAAAATTAGAGGGTACTTTAGGTACTGTTGTCTTGCCGAAGGTAATTTCAAATTTTTTAGAGTCGGAAGTTTTACTCCTGTTGAAGCCTTTACTCTCTGAGATGGCACTGAGCAAGTTTTGACGGTTAAGCCAAGCGGTTTGTCTTGCTCAATTTGCATAGAAGGATTTGACTCTTGGATTGTGCAGCCGTTTACTCTAAAACAAATTTGTGGTGTTTTGATCTTGGAGTAGGTTTTCTGGATCCGACCTTGTGGACCGACCTTTGGGTCCTGTTTCTTGGTAGAACCTCACTCTGTCTTATCCAAGAGTCTAATAGGGTCTTTTTACAATTGTAAGTTCGTAGGTTGAATTTGTTGAGAAGATTAGGATTGCAAATCTCGTGTTCCTGCCGTTCCTGGTGTAGTTGTTGAGTTTTCGTAAGGTGCCTGATCTGAAAAGAAAAACTTTTTGAGGGGAGTTGATTCCATTTGAGTCTGTACTTCTTCATAGAGTAGGCTGTTCTGGTCCTCCACTTGAACTCCATTATCCTTTAGAATAATGTCCTTTGCCAGTATATATCCTTCCAGATAAGTCAGTCTTGTTTGCATAAATGCTACTATAGTTAGGTGATCTTTGAGAGTGTCATTCAAGGATTCATACAGTTTAGTCAATGGTGCAAGGGCTATTGTTAGAGTCGACATGATCGCAAACAGGTCAGTCTTTTTATTTGAGGTGTCATGATCAGCTTCTCCTGATATGTCGCTGTGTCTTTTAAGCCTTTTTGGTGATTTTATCATCGGCGTCCGAGTTTGCGATTCCTGATTAACCATTGTTTTTTCCCCGAGTATTAGGAATGTTTTTCTGTGCGGAATCAGCAGTATTGTCGGGGTGAACTTGACTCTTCAGTTTGGCCTCGGCCATACTCACCCCCAAACTTTGGAAAGGATTGATCTTGTTGTCCGTTAATTTGTCCTCTGTTACGTTGTTTCCTGTAAGTTTCTCATTAGACTTTTGTTTCGTGGCTTCTCTGACTTCCTTATCTCTTGTTGGATCCTCATTCGTTGTTAGTATGTTGCTGGATGGCATAGCTTTTGAAGCCTGGCTGGACCCCAGAAAGGACTGTGGCTCTAGTTGACCCAAAGCAAGTGGGGTACCAAAATGGCATCTCTTGAGGGGAGCGGTATTGCTTTTGGGCACACCTGTGAGGTAAGGGTTTTGTTTTGGGGTAAATTGCATTAGATTTAGTGCCTGCTTGTGGAAGTCTGTTTCTTCTAAGGTACCTTCCAAAAGATCTGCATCCAATATCTCCCTCCCTTCAGTTGCTATGATTTTGTTTTTCTTAGTGCAAAAGAAGTTGGTAAAAACCTCTTTTACAGATTGCAGAGTTTGAGACAAATTTATGTTTTTAGCCTTTAATTTCGATTTTTCCGGTGTTGCAAGTGGGGAGTTCTTCTGGCTAAGTTCCTTGTTTGTATTGCTGTCTGAGGCTTTGTTTATTTTAGCCCACTTGTTTCCTAGATTGTGTGCAGGTTTCAGCAGCTGTTTGATTTTTGGCCACAATCCGGCGCCTTTCCCATTTCTCGCTTCTTTTTGTTTTTTATCATTACTTGGGATTACTTTTGATGGCGTGGTGACTTTGACCAGCTCTTGGTCTAACATTTCTACTCCAGGCGTAGTTTCATCCAGGTCTGAATCCGCTACCTCTGTCATTAAATCAGAGTGGTGAAATAGCGGGCCCTTTTCTCCTGAGATATTTTCAGGACTGGTTAAGTCCGCCCTAATGGTGACTGGGTGGACTTCAATAGCGATTTGAATCGCTTTTCTCTGGTTTGAATCCGTGGAGAATTGCCCTGGATGTACTGAAGCGTCTGCAGCAGTTTCAAGCAGTCGGCAGCCACCCAAACTTCTCTCAGCCCCTCCCGCAGGAGATGCGTCATGGTGGCCTAGAACCATAGAAACTGCTCCCTCCTCCGCTAGACGCTTCTCCTCCACTGAGCCCCAGGCAGTCGGAGAAGTGGGGGCATCGACTCAGCTGACCCGGTCCCCTGGGAGGGTCACCAGAGGCCTTCGGTCCCGATCCACTTCGTCCGTGACCAGGGCCCTCTCCTGGGGATCTCCGCCATCTCCCCATCGACTGAGGTTCCGCCAGCCCCAACAACTGCTCACAATCCACCTTACCCGTGCCTCCAGGCGGCGAGCTGCAAACGGCGACACCCACTCGTGAGTGTGCAGAAGTGGGAAGTACGGCTCCACCGGCTGAGTCCAGGTAAGTTTTTGTCTGCACAAGTGGTGCCAGGAGGACATTAGGATTCAGATTGGGTTTCAATCAATCAGTCAGTACGTTTAGGTTGTGGATTTCCGCAGTGTGGAGCATGGGTTGCAGTATCGATGTTGAAGTCAGTTCTTTCTTTGGAGAGGAAGGCACAGTGTTTCCCTCTGGAAAAGACATTCTGTCTTTCTCTTTTAGTGTAGTTAAGAGCGGTGGAGAGTTCTCCTGCTGGGCTTTGCTGTCAAGCCACACCGCTGTTTTATTTTGTCGTAGTGCTGGCTTCAGGGGACTACGGTCCTCCAGGCCACGGTCTTCGCTTCTGGTGCGCTGACCACGCTGACTGCGCAGCTGGTAGGGCTCCTCATCATGGGAGGAAGTTGACATGGTCTCAGCTTGAGGGGCCCCAGACCCCAGTCCACTGCTGGCCACGGACTGCAGCAGACTGCCAACAACTATGCTCACAACTCTGCAGCCGCTCTGTGGTGTAGGTCGATATTTGTAGCACCACCTCCAATGCTACTGACAGTGTAGAGAGACTCCAGCAGGTGCAGCAGCCTTTTTTCTCGTCACCTGTAATGAAAGTTGTCTGTTTTTTTTTGCCTTAGGTTTTGGAATCAGGGTTTGACTGGGACAAAATGATAGACCAATGCACCAAATAAACATGGCCCGTATGTACATGTTTTTGGGACATTTAATGACATATGCTGCATTTCAAAGCAGTTTGGGCCAATTACATTGATGCAAATTACTAACTGCGCTGTGGACTAAGTTATTAAACAGGCCATATTCACACACAAAAGTGGTGCAGCCTGGCCTGGCATTCAGACCCTTCAGGCATTGCCATATTGACCTATCAGAACCTGTTTGCCATGAAAAATTGTTAAGGGCACTAGGTTGAGTAATGCCCTTTGTATGGGAATGTTGTCCTACTGTACGTTTGCCTTGTTTCAAAACAACATTTAATAAGTTGAAGTTTTGAATGTGAGGAAGTTTGACGATGCTCTCCTAGCAAGCAGTTCTCTGTTTTGTAATAGAGAAAAGGGATTACAAGTGTTTGTAACAGTACTGGCAGCTGTTGGTACTCTCAGTAGAGAGGTTAAGGATTGTCTGGGCAGGCAGTACATTGATTGCTGGTAGGTATACTATCAATGGCCGAGTACCCAAGCGTTCAAGAAGAATTTTAATAGAATGGACCTGTTACTTCTTAGCAGAATTTCTAAATGAGTCAGTAACCGTATGTTTCAGAAATAAATGTCATGCTTAATGGCACAGTGCCAGTATTTCTCATCAGGATTTACGTGCTTTTTCATTATGGAAAATTAGCCCATACTTTGCAGAAGTGTTGGTATTCTTGTATTGGCTCTATACTGACATTTGGTGGTGGTTCTAACACAGAGACAAAGGACTGAATGGGAACAATGTTTGAACACCTCCCTCCCTCTTGATGAGCAAGTATTATGAAGATTTGTGGGCAGTGTGAGTTGTATTGCTGTCTTTGACACCTTAACATAGTAGTCTAGTCTCAGTCAGATACTTTCATGCTGTCTCTTTCTCACATAACTGACAGGTTACTGACACTTCTATCAGGCATACCAGCTTTGGAAAGACAGGAGCCTGTTTTTAAATATCCTGATTTGCAGATAGGGCTGTCCTTTCATTTACCAATTGTGCTGGGGAAGACCCATTTACAAGTTACTACTTTCATGTATTTTATTTAAAAATGTGTACAGTGTTGGCCATGCCCATAGGGTCTCTGAGTGCCTTACAAAGATCAAAAGGGATGACATGGAAAAATGAGATACATTGTTTTCAGATGGGGTAGAAAGATTAGGATAGTCAACGCATAGTGGAGATGATCTGATTGGTTGGGATGTGGGCAAATAGCTACGTTTTGAGGCGTTTGAGGAAAGTGATGAGGCTGGTGTGGTACTGCTGTGGGTGGGAGAATATTCTAGGCTCTGGGTGCATACTGTCTGAAGGCTTGTTTGTATATGCACATTAGCTCAGAGAGTGGAACGTGTAGGAGATTTTGGGTGGTTTGTGTAATGATTGTATAGGTGATGATTATTTTGTTGTGAAGGTAGGTTTGGTCTTGAGGTGGATGGCTTTGCAAACTAAGCAAAGTACTTTGAAAGCAATTATCTGGGCTATTGGAAGCCAATGGAGTTGGGGTGATGTCTGAGTTTGATGGTAGGTGTAGTTTGTGTCTTGTTGCTGCATTCTGTATGACGTTCAGGGTGGCAAAAAAAATAGACATAGCTGTACTTTGCATGTTTTGCTTATAGCAGCTACTTGGTGTGTGAAGGATAGGTTGTGGTCGAAAGCCCAGGGACTTGAGACGAGGGTTCTGTGAGGTTTGTCTGTGGTGAGTCCTTTGATCCAAGGGATGAGGTTGGGGTTGTGCCTTGATGTCAGATGAGGAGGTATTTCCTTTTGGATGGTTTGAGGTGTAGGAAGTGGATGGCCGTGCAGGTGGTGAGTTAGAGGGAGAGTTAAGGGCTGAAGGAGTACAGTTCAGAGGAGGAAGCAATTTGGAACTATGTTTGCCTACCACCTGCATATTATTGAAAGGGGATGTTGTGGTTGCTAAATCTATCTGAGGGATTCATCGTATAGGTTGAACAGGATGGGAGTTAGGATGGTTCCTTGTGGTACTCCATATTTTACAGGGGGGAAATGTGATCAATATGGGGGCATGGAGACGAAGTGTGTCATGCCAGTGAGGAAGGAGGCAAGCAAGTTGAGAACAGTGCCTGGGAGATTCATCCTGTGGGATATAATGTTTAGGATGATGGTGAGCTGGATGGTATTGAAAGCCACAGAGAGATTTATGAGGACTTGAAGGGCTGTGTCCCTTGTCATTGATGTTGTGGAGGTCATGCAGGATGGTAGGTGTTGTGGTATCTATTCTGTGATTGGTGTGGAAATCTAATTGGGAGGGGTTGAGGTTCTTTGTGGTGATGTGATGGTGGGAGTTTGCTCGTGACAAAGCATTCCATGGTTTTTGCAAGGATTTGCAGGATTGTGATGGGACGGTAGTGTTCAGGGAGCATCATTTTGAGGTTTGGGTTCTTGAAGGGGGAGATGTGTCTTGTTTTGAGTGCAGAGGCGATGGTGTCTTGTAAAAGATAGGAATTGATTTTGTTGATCCAGAGTGCTCATGCAGTTAGGGCATTCGTCATCCAGAAAGTGTGATGGTTTTGTTTTTACCGGGAGAGTGATGAGGGCGTCTTGGAGTGTTCAGGGTTGGTGTGTGGAAGGAGGACTGCGGAAGGCATTATGATGTGTATCTTGGAGTTGAAGTGTACAACGTGGGGTTGGGGGATGGCAGGTTTGGATGGTGGCTTAGAGAGTTACTTGATGTCAAAAAAGGTTCTGCATGTAGGTGAAGTTGGAGCATATTGGCGCTACTTGTATTTGGAGTGTCTATCTTTCTAGGTCTTTGGTTTCTTATTTGATAATGAGGGGGGAATTGTTCACCCGTGTTTTGCAGTGATCGTTGTAAGGCTTCTGTGATTTGAGCGGAGCAATATGGTTGAATGCCTGAGTGATTTTGGCATTTTAACTATTGAGTAGTAAAGAGGGGTGAGTGTGAGGGAAAAGGGGATGATAAAAGTGGTGCGAAGGCTGTGCTTGTGTTGCATTTGATTTGCTTGGCTGTAGGGATGTGGGGCAGGTGGGAGGATGTTGTGTGGTAGAATGCGTTTACGTGAAAGTGGTCTGACCAAGATTCTCAGATTCGATTTAGTCAAGTGTGTTGTCAGCTATGTTTTGTGGGTTGAGTGTGGTCGTAGTGGCAGAGTGGAGTGAACACAGTATTCAGTATGTTTTTTTTTGTGTGGGTGGGAACTAGCCAGCTAGATGATGGTTGAGGGGAATTAAGAGTTGTTAATAGTGTGGAAGTTGGTATTGTGTGTTGGGGGTGGTAAATGAGGTGAATGAATGTGGGTGTGGGTATGATGGGGGAGCAACTGCGAGAGATGGTTTCGAAGGATGTGCAAGGTGTGTGGATGGGATTAAGGAGTATGCATATGTTTATGTTAATGAAGGCAATGCCACCACCTCTTTTGGATCCAGAAATTGGTATATTCTACTAAAGCAGGTGAAGTCTTACAGGCCTCTGAGGGGCACCAGCCCGGTGCAAAACCTACCCAAGGCATTTAATGCACCTGATGCAGAGATCTAGCTTTAACATCCGGGTTTCAATCCTGCTGAGATAGCTTGGTGGGTTAATGTGCCTGCTGCAGTAATGTGTTTAAAACACAAGTCATAGGTTTTAATCCAAGCTGAGTTGACCAGCATTTCTATTTATCAACGGAACGACTTTACCTCCAATGCTACCACACTTCTCAGCTGGGCTGCTTTACTTTTAATGGAACAATATTGTTTTTCTTACAAGTATTCTCCTCAGGATGTCTATACTTTTGAACAGACCTTACTAAGATTTCTCAGAAGTGCTGCCATGCTTTTAATGACAGCACAGTTTTATAGCACATGCTGGCAGGATATACCCCTCTACATCCCTTCCAGCGGAGTATCCACCATTGCAAGAGTGGGGGAGAGCCACAGAAAAGTACTGCTACTTCTCCCCAAATGCAGTGTGCGTGATTGCATACGGTATCATTCACACCCCCAATCAACTTTTTGGGTTTTATTAGTGGCAGATGGCATTTTAACACATACACATACAAATAAAATCAAACAGCAGGACCGTTACAGATGCAGGAAACCCATCTATTAGCGCTCTGTCCAGGAGCTCTGGGGCAAAATACATGCAGACCTCCAGGTTTGCATATGGAATATACCAACAAAGGTGACTTCACAGAAACATTGCAAAGAGCATCATTAGTCTTTGATACTTCGAGGCACTGTGGAAGTGACTTGAGAATAAGTTTCCATTAGCAAGCCAAGTGGCAAACAGCGTTGTGGTGCAAAATACATAAATTGCACTATTATATATGGAGCAACTCCATAGTCATTAGGCTATTTTTATAACAGTATGATACATTAACATAAGCTATGAAGTGAATCACTTACAGAGCTGCAAACAAGGCACAGTGCGATTAAATGATTTGCCCAGGATCACACACTTTGGTTAAATGGTGGAACGTGGATGTGGACAATTTAAGCAACTGAACGCATCGTCCCAGGTTTAGTGGATATATATATTTATTAAGGTTTTGCTTTACACTTAATGTGCTTAAATAATACTTTATTTATAGCAATATCTTTGAAGCAAACCCCATTACATAATAAACGAGCCTTTCACAATGAAACTAACTATACACTTTATACATTGTCATAGAAATATGTTGAGCAATAAGAGTATGGCTTTAGTTTTATTCTCCCCACCCTGCATGCACAGTCACAATAGCATCATGCAGATTAATATGAGCAGAACAAATCCCCCTTGGGTTTTAAAGCCATAGTCATTATTTCATAATGCACCAAGCATTATGCACCCTTCTCACTTCTAAACACCCCCATTCACATTTCTTAAGAGACAAAGGTCCCTGCTAATAGCTCCCCTCCTCCTATCAATGTCTAATGGCTCCAATCGTAATGCTCTGTGCCAGGACAATGAGGGTGCTGAGCAGGAACACTATGCTCGGCACCCTCATTGGCCTGCCATCGGGACACCTTTCCTGTTTGTCACCCTATAAGGGTTCTGAACGGGAGAGGTGTCCCACTGCCAAATGTACCGGTTGTGCTCTAAAAGAGCCACAGGATAGAAGCTATTTCCCCCCATCCCCCTCACCCCCTCAGTACACCACTGATCCCATTCCTTCCCTGCTTCCCGGCACCAAAAATTAATGCATCATTTTCTGATTTGGCCTTCACTTGGCAAAGGCTGTTTTAGCCAGTTAGATTGATCATTCATTTGTACAATGTTTCAACCAATTATGTTGTCTGGAACACATGGGATGTTATGTGTGTTTTTAGGCTGGTGGAATTCCACCTGTAGTTAGAATCATCAGGGGAGTCACCATTAAACCATGATGCACTGAGTGGAGGTATTTCACCCTTTCCCATAGTACAGTACAGCATTTCTCAGCAGGAAGTATTACTTTTCATAATAATAACCTTTCAGTGTGGCTGCCGTTCTCTGAAATGTACGGGAACAGCACTCCTCAGCATGGCTGATATAGTTTCCATTGACTTGGACAGTTCATTCACACCTTAGCATGGCTGCTCTATATTCTATGTATTAGACCTTCTTAGAAGAGCTGTTTTACATTTGGTAGTATACTACTGGCACTTGTTTTAAGGATTGTATTAATATAGAGTATGAACTTGTTGTAACCCACCAGAGAAACTATGGTTTACACTGGTAGGGTGCACACACCACACATTTCACAATTTCTACAATGCCTCCATTTCCATGGCACTGGCACAGCCATACAGAACTTTATGAAATATAACTTCTATTACAGTACAGTGTTTTCTTTTTGGTATCCTGTGCCTGGTCAAAGAGGGGTATATGTTTCACCCAACAAGGCTGGATAGTTTCTCCGCGTTGCTTTTCATTTTGGTGTCATATGCCAAGTCTCTGCCTTAACCAGCTATTTGAATCCCATAACGTTAGACTATTTAGCAGTGACCAGCACTATTTATTGAAGGGAAGAACACAGATTGAACTATTGTGCATTTTTGTGGTCTGTTTAATAGTCCTATGTCTGTAATATGATTGATGGCATTTGCTCGGTGTCATGGCTATGCAACGTGGAATCATTAACACACTGCTCTATTGCATGTATGTTTCATTTAGAGAGCTCATAAAATCAATACCTTTCCTTTAATATCAAGAGATTACCTGAAGGTTTCGGACAGAGTTCTAAGTGAGCCTGTGATTGGTGGCCTCTCTGAATGCACATGTTGTGTACATTTTATTTTTGCAAGCAAATTCCATGTGCAATTGCTTGAGGAGGGGGCAGAGGGTTGCAGATGTCTGCCGTGTGCATGGTAGAGATCACATCGGTTTCCTTTCATGCATGCTGCGAGTCACATACCACATCTCCATCATGCCTGAGATGGCTCAGAATGGACAATCTCTATGATGGTGGGCTTTTCCCAGAAAAATTCAGCTACAACCACAAAGAGCTCGAAAGAGGACACTTAGTTGGTGAATTGGTTTCAAAATGAACCATCCATTTGCATTCTATATTTTGCTTGATTATTTGGTAAAATGTGCTTCAAATGCACAAGTGGGCCATTTATTTTAAAAATGGCAGTGCTGTCTGTTCGCTACCCCACAAAAGTTTCTCTGAAAAGTGTTTGGTTCTTGGATCAGTAGTACCAGGTGTGACGAATCAAAGGTATTCGTCCATTCTCCCCAAGGAGGAGCTCCCCCTTTGAGGCAAGGGAGCCGAGAACACTGCGCAAGACCTTCCCTGGGGGTCTGGGCAAGTGGGACTTCACTGAGAGAGACTCCCCCTTAAGGGACAAAGAATTCTGTTCCCGTGAGTTACTACCTAGAACATCCACCATAATGGCATATATGGGATTGACAGTTGTGAAGAACATTGTAAGCTTCAGGGACTTTTCGGAAGACAAAACTAAAATATCCAATTGTGCACAAAAAGGAGCAAGAGCAACCTCTGCTGTTTGGTGAGTGACCTCTGTCAATCTCTTGCGACCTCTGGCATTTCCTCCAATTGGATGAGGGGCCTGGCCACAGGCACCAAACTTCCTCCATTTAGTGAGCAGCCGACAGCAGCATGTGTAGTTTCTTTGGCACGCTCCAGACTCCTGTCCTGCTGTATTGTCCTGTTTGTCCTGTCCAAGAAACAAACACGGTAAGTAAGTGCCCCCACTGGTCACCCGTTATGTGTGTGAGTGCCACACTGGTACCCTGTTATGTGTGTGAGTGCCCCCCTGCCTCCTCTGGTCCCCTGTTATGTGTGTTAGTGCCCCCTGCCCCCACTGGTCCCCTGTTATGTGTGTGAGTGCCCCACTGCCCCAACGGTCACCCGTTATGTGTGTGAGTGCCCCAGTGGTTCTCTGTTATGTGTGTGAGTGCCCCCCCTGCCCCCTCTGGTCCTACATTATGTGTGTGAGTGCCCCCTGCCCCCACTGGTCCCCTGCTATGTGTGTGAGTGCCCCCTTGCCCCCACTGCTCTCCTGTTATGTGTGTGAGTGCCCCCCTGCCCCCACTGGTCCCCTGTTATGTGTGTGAGAGCCCCCCTGTCCCCACTGGTCACTCGTTATGTGTGTGAGGGCCCCCCTGCCCCCACCTGTCCCCCAGTATTGTGTGTGAGTGCCCCCCTGCTCCCCTTGGTCCCCCGTTATGTGTGTGAGTGCCTCCCTGCCCCCACTATTTTTCCAGTCGAGCACATATGCAGACCTGATGTTTCGGGAAATCTCCAATACCGATGTGTACAGTGGAAAATCAAAATAAATTCTGGGCTTTTAATCCAATAGCAGCATTTGCAGTCAGCTACATTGTTTACATCCATGACATATTTTCATTATACTTTAACTCGGTTTTCTATTGCGTTAAAATGTTTTGTGTGAATGTGCACAACATGGCATCACTACACGGTAATTTTAATTTCGTTTATTTTGTGATTGCAAACTCTACAATAATCAGGAAAGGTGAGTTTAAAGGGCTTACACAAGAATGTTAAATGTAAACCGACCAGAAATAAATAGTTTAACTTTATATGCAGGAGAAAATATCAAAACAAGTACCCAACCTTTTAGTTTGTTATGAAAACTGTGCGTGAATAATATATGTTGCGTTGTGACATCGTTTTTGGGGAGGAAGATGGTGATGACTTCGGGTCAAAATCGTGGAACAAATGACATCTAAAAGGACATTTTTCATAAAGGACAACATTTGATTTGACCGGGGAAAAGGTTGCATCTACTGCCAGCCCGTGTGACCCAAAAGTCATTTAGATCACTATTGGTGCAGGGTCTGGTGATTGTCTCTATGGGCGGTGTGAAGAGTTTGTGATCAGCTCATTAATGTTAGGCAGGCTCGATTGGCCTGTGCGCCAATAGGGCATGAACCAAAAATGCTAAATTCTAGTGTGGGACAGTTTGTTTGGTCAAAGTGGCCCACTTTTTTTGCTCAATGTGGGCCAGTTTGATTAGTTACTTAACTATGCGGCTAGTAGTTTTGACAAGTGTTACTGAATAAATGTTCTTTAAATTGCACAATTTGCATCACATTTTGTCAAACTTGAAATGCTTTTTCCACTTGAGTTATGTAAGCACTTTGAAGAGATACAGGAAGATGATCAGGTAGCAGTATTTTCCAAAGTACTAATCAAACCCATTTGAAACTTAGCTCTAGGTTCTGAAGGAGATGAAAATCAGAGACGTCTGGCTCTTTTGTGCAGGAGTAATGAAGCCCATGAAACAACTGCAAACAGTACAACACAACACTTGTTGAATCAGAAGAAAATGGGGTAAGTGCCAAACTCATTGAAGACTGTAGATGCCATCGACTAGAAGAATGCATGTTCTCTGGTGAAATATTCTCCCTCTCCCCTTTTATCCTGGCTTTCCCCTATCTCCATACCCGCCTATCCGCCCCTGTCACCCCAGAATGTGATTTCGCTTTGTAGTCCTGTTGAAATAACTGGGCGGATCCACATAAAGATGGGATTTGGGTTCATACACTTCCCATGGCAACATGGGCCTTGACACACTGCTACATATGATGATCCACTCGTGTATGAAATGTCACAATACAGTGATATCGTAACCATATTTTTCTTAGTGTTCTGAGGGATAATTCTTTATGATGACACTCCCTGTGATGTCACGTGTGGGTGTGGTCAAATGACATCACTTCATGTGATGTCACACGGGGCAGGATCAAATGACACCACTTCCTGTGATGTCACTTTTGGGGGCGTGGCATTGTGATGTCACTTCCGCTACCCCTGGCATTTTGGTGAAATGACGTCCCTGGCTCCGGGGCTAAATCCACCAATTGTTGGACAATTTGCTGCTTGAGCTAATTCCGCCAGAGGCATTTTCACCAGTGAAATTAATGCCAACTTTCTGTGACTCAGAATTTGGCGTGGTGATAAAGTTAGGGGTAACAGATTTACCTCCAATTTTACCACATACTGCCATACTCATGATGTTTCTTCTTGTATCTCAGAGTTTTATTAAAGAGTAGTAAGCTTTGAAAAATTACATAACTTTGGAACACCTAACCTTAAAATTCACCGATATATCATTTAGCCAGTTTTCAGATTCTGCAATTCCACATCCGGGTAGAACTGATAGAGGGCTCTTAATTTACTGACAACCATAGACATCAGCCAAATTACCACCGATCAGTGCCCCACATAATTGCTCTGCAGCTGAATAACAAAGGGCTGGAACTGTCAATAACTTGCTCTGTAAGGCGTAATTATCAATCTAAGAACTATATCTACAGAACTTGACACCTTTCACCACTACTTGATGCAGCAACAAGAATGAAGCATCACAATCTGAGACATCTGTGCAGGTCACATAATACACCTAATATAAATCCACATAGGACGCACCACAGCAACACACTCTTCCACTCTTGTACTCAGGCTCTGCCTTACAGTATTCTCATACAGGTCTGCAGGGTGCGATGCCACACCACATGCATACGCAAACTATGCAAATGGCAAGTAACATAACATACGTTGTTCCAAAGTGTATTCCTCAGGAATATTTAAAACAATATTTGACTCATTGTACCACAGTGCATAATGTCCATGTACAACCAAGGAAATTAAGCACTTTCTAAATCAGTGTATGATATATACTCCTGTTACGCACATGCACATGTTATTAGGGAGATCACCTTTTAGTTGCTTGTATCTTTGCCTTCTGTACTATTTTGATTGCTTTTCTTTCCTGTTCAAGAATGTTTTAATGTATTTATTCATCCCTTCTTTTTATTTTTTGGGACCTGATGCCAGTTTCTGTTATACTAGCTGGTTAGGCAATGTTATGCCAGGTTTATATTTAGGGATGTTTTGTTATGTCTTTTCAAAGGAATGTCTAATGTTCATGCGCTTTCGTGGAGCAATCAAGTGGCAGGAAGCACTCCCTGAAACACCCAAATAAATAAGACACGGGAGCAACACTCACTTTCTAAAAAGGGCCAGAAGTAGACATGCAAATTAATCTTGTAAGTAGACTCTATACCCCTCTTTTACTCTACAATTCACACGTTGGTCTCTATTAACAGACAGTATAACTGCAGCCCAGGTCAAAAGGGTTGTACAATGCTGGAATATGGAGATTAACTCCACAAAGAGCCCAACCTCAGCCAAAGAGCGGTCCTGTCTCAAACACCAGTATGAGTAACCCCATAAAGCTCCGAGCAGGCCTCGAACACCTGCAGGAAGCCGGATCCAGGGCTTTACACACAGAGAAACCATGCTTCAATTCCCACCGTTATTCCAAAGTGCCCATAATTCCTTGCAGCTTTCTTGTCTTTAGAAGCTGTTTTGGCCTTTTCGTGTCCAAGGAAGTAATTGGAAGGGCTCCTGTTTCCTTGGACATGGTTTCAAAATGCTCAGGCTCACAGTGATCCGGTGGCCTTGTGGAAGCCTTAAATGTCTGCCCACTGCTGAACTACAGGCAGAGTTTGTGCCTTTAAACATTTTGCATGGTAGTGCAAGCCTAGTTGGTCTGAAATTACTGCAGTAATTATGTGGTTCAATCTGAAAACGTTGCATCGGAAAAATAAACAAAACATCTGCAAATTTTTGAAGGAGTTACAAATATTGCAAATTTGAACTTCGGATATGTAACCCTTCCCGAATATTGTTATTAAAACGGGTTGCAGTTGTACCAGCTTCCCAGATCACCAATCTACTTGCACATGAGTCCACCTTGGAGTCTATTCACTTCTCTTTCACACCCATTCTGTCAGTCGAGTGAGGTGTTGCATGAAGCACCCCACAAGCAACCAAGCGTGTCACAGCCTCATGGTAACAGTCAAAGCCTAGCAATACACCATAACAGAAGGGTACCAGGGTGTCACTATATACAGAAGGACAGACACCCTACACGCTGCATCCCTCCCGTCATGTGTTTTAGCATCTATTTCCTGCTGTCGCATCCTCTTATCTTCCCCTTGCCAGTACATCACTCCAAGAACAAGCCCAGGCGCTCTGAGACTCCAAAGGTGGCAATAAGATGCAGCGTAAAAGCATATTACATAATATAAATGCCCCAGTAATCCTCCATGTATGATTTATTAGCGTGCTCATATTTTAACGGCTTGTTTCTCTGCGCTATGTGCTTTTTGATTTACTTTTCTTGGTTCAAGATGTTCCTTTGGCTGCTTGTGTCCTGGGGCAAAACGCTTATGAAGAAATACCGGGCAATCCAAACACCAGAAGGAGATTCTTTACAAAATAAGGGTATCCCTACATATTATCCCCCCCAAAAAATATTGCGTACATGGTCGTCTGTCTCGCCATAGGCGATATTTTCTGGGGGGATAATTTGTGGGTGCGGGTGTTGCGGGGGTGTCCCCCGCACATTTAAAAATAATGCAGCGGTTGCGGGGGTGTCCCACGCAGGGTCCATGACTCAATATCGCCGCAAAAAGATGGCGATATTTTTGTATCGCAATATGTTTGCTTGGATATTAACACATGGAACCAAAATAAGGAGATGCTTGAGTGAGGAAGAAGAGGTACTATAGCAGTGCTGTCTTGTCAGTTTGGTGCTTACACTAAAAAGTGCTCATTTAAAACCGCACATTTTTAAATACTGCCTAATTATGAGTTGGGATTGGCTGGAATAGTTATGATACGGGGTATGAAGAAAGTATGCCATGGGTGAACATTATGTATTTACCCAATGCCGTACTGTGTATGTATCACACCGGGTAAATATCCCATGCAATCTAAACTCATAATTCCATGGTATTTAAATAATAGGAGACATTTAGAATACAACTTTCTTGTTCTGCTACCCACCAGGCTTATAAAGCGACCACCTGCATCAGCATTTTCGATGTATTTTTTAGGGCAAAGTTGGGCTGGCATTTTCTTGTTTTCATTCTGCTTCTACCTTTGTTTTTTAGGTAGGTGTGGAGTTGCCCCAAAGTTCTTCTGTAGCCCTCTATGCTGCCTTATTTCTTTCATGCTGCTAACGGTGCAAGCACAAGCATGCTATCAATGGTATGACGTCCACTCATCGCCAGGTTTTTTTCAGTGTCTTTTGCCGAAGATGTTTGGCATAGGTAGTACATCATTGGGACAAGCGTATTGGGGGGAAACCCCCAATTTTTAAAAAAATGCAGATGAGGTTATTTGACCAAAAATCAATGTCAAATAATAATTTTAATGATGTGTTTTGTTGTAAAAGTTTGTCAATTTATCTTCTATATTTTGTATAAACTAAAAACAACTTTTAAATAAATTAAAAAAACTCGCAAATAATTCCGCAAAAAAAGCCTGTGATGGAATGACATGGAACCCTATCCATAACAGGCAACAACCTGTGAACTTGTCCAGCAGATGTTCCAGCAACACTTCTATCTAATTGATCCGAGTGTTTACAAGTCCGACTTGCCACATGATAACCGGTCACAGGTGCAGGTGGTAGGTAGCCTTCGGCTCATTAAAACTCCTCATGGCCAGGTTATGACAACAGCGGGGGTGCCTGTGGCACGCAGCGTTTCTGGAAGCCGGCAGCTGTCAGTGTTTTCAGCTCGGTTGCTACATTTAGACCCCAGAGAGGCCCTGATCTGACACTCTCCTTGCCTTGATAGAGCAGGCAGGAGACAGCTCCTAGAGTATACCCGGGACAGGCAGAGAAAAGAGACTCCAGGTGAGCGATGGCTCAGAGGTGTAGGGACTTAGGAGAAAGGTCGCCGAACTCCATTTATCTGCGTTTATAAATATTTATGGGTTTACTTTATTTGAGGATTTTTGCTACAGTGCAAAAGAGAGGTGCACCTGGATCATCTGCACAAGCTTTCTTATCAGTGAGGAAAGAGTTTGCATTGAAGAAATTCAGTACACAGATCGATTTCCACAGTAGATAGGCCCGTGTTTTCTCACCTCACATCACTATCCCGTAACGTTACATCACGTGGCCGGGTTATGTTAAACGTTATTACATCAACCAGTGCAGAATATTAATCAGAACTGGTTGGTGTTATAAGGTAACAAATAGGAAAGTAAAAAATGAAAACATAAATTATCGAAGCATAGCAAACAAATTCAACTGATATTGCCATAACAATTCCATGAGTTAAACACCTGTGAATAGCTCCCCATTGATATTATGGCCTCGAGGCACTTTAGTTTGGAAGTCATTGAGAAGGCAGGCTTCAAATTGTCTTAATTTGAGAGTTAGATCACCTCCACGTGGGTGTTTAGCCACATGGGCAACACCAAAAAATCTAAATCCCTGTAGCTTGCCATTATGAAATTCTGAAAAGTGTTTGGCCATTGGGTACGAAAAATCCTTACTTTTGATGGCCCATAGGTGTTGGAGAATCCTAAGTTTCAATGTATTAGTGGTACTCCCCACGTACCACTTACTACAAGGATAACTGAGGACATAGACACAAAAATATGTAATACAGTTGATATGCCCAATGATGGAAAATGTTTTACCAGTGATGCATGGGAAAACAAGGCCCGAGGTAATGCAAATTCACAAACTTTGCATTTTGATCATTTTACAAAACCCACACTATTTTTGGCAAACCAATTGGAATTTTTTTGCCTATACCAAAAAGCTGGACACCAGTTTATCTTTATGAGAGGTGCCCTCCCGAAGGTATATAGAATTCTACTAACATTTGAAATTGTCTCTTTTTAAAATGTTGCAATTTTTAATTTTAGTGATCATTTCAAGTATATATTTTAGTCCTAATAGGTCTATTGAACTGCAGAGGCATTGCTAAGGGGTGGGGGGTGGAGGTGGTCTGAAGGGGCTATAGCCCAGGGTCTTTTGGTTGTAGCTCTGGATAGAAGCTCAGGGGTTACAACCAAAAAGGCTAGCTAGCCCCCAGTCCCGACAGTGCCAAAATGAGCGTAGCCCCAGATCTTTTCCAGACCTAGCAACACCCCTGTTGAACTGTATTGTACAGTGATAAACAAAAAATGGACCTTGGGAATGAGGTTGGAAGACATGTACTACCATGTATATTTTATACACAAAATACGTTTATTAGAAAACATAGACAATCAATACTATTTACCATATATATCACAATAGATTGCTCAATTTTGACATCATCAATTTCATTCCACCTTGCATACACATTCTCACTCACACACAACAAATGTCAATGGTAATAAACAAAACGGGTAATCCCATTTATGAGACCCTCTCAAAAACACAATTGGTGTCTAGAATCTTCCATCGGACTATGTTATAAGGGCGAGGCGACATCCATGCCCCTGCCATGTCCTGAAGAAGGTCGGAGTAACTACTAGGATACTTGAAAAAGCTGCATGTACCGACTGAAACATATATATACTTGTGACAATAAGCCTTTGTACGATTTAACAGAGATACACACTACTAGTTCTACATGGGTGTGAAGATTCCAGATAACAATTGTGTTTTTGAGAGGGTTCATAAATGGGATTGCCCGTTTTAGAACAGATAACACCAGTGAGGGTTGTTTGGAAAGATTTCTCTGTCTGTCACTTTCCCTCCATAGTTCCTCTGGATCCCAATTCTTTATACTCTATTTTTAAACCTGTTTTAACTCTTTGAAGGGAAGTGAAGCCTTCAGCTCCATTTCCTTTGGCTTTTCCTCATTGTTATGAGGAAACTGATCAGTCCTTCAGACTATTAGTACTGGGAAACTATGTTTCCGTTTTGAATTCTTGTGCTTTTTAACAATACAAATAGCACCTTAGAGTACAGTGCAATGGTGATACTTTTGTATCATTATAGCTTTTTACACTTTTGGTTACTTTATATATCTGCCTAAAGAGAAGCTGGTGTCAGCAGATACACTTATTCCAGTTTTGCATGATTTTTAGTGTGCACATTCGGTTTACCACATTGGAGTGCTAAACGTGGCTACTGCCCTAATATGACTGTGACACAATAGTTTTCGATTGTCCTTTGGCCATATTATTGTTTAGCCTTCTTCCTGCCTTACTAGATCAGGAAATCCTTTATGAGGTCATACACTTGGCAGGGCTACTCCTTTTGTGGGCTAGTGATGCCCTTGTCTAGTCCCACTCCACATCATGGTGCCACATCATGGTGCCAGAAAGTCGTGGTATGTGGCAAATGTAAAACCTGTAGCCGTCCCTTATTGGACAACAACTGGCAGTTTTAATGGTGCATATCCTTACCATTGGTGGGCTTGCTTCCAGCCTGGATTTTCAATAAGAAGAGAATGTCTGCAGCACTGGTGCAATGGGGGCCCCTGCAGCCCCCGCAGTGCGGAGGGCCCACCAGCACATGTCCTGGGAGGGGGCCAGACTTGGAGAAAAAAAAAATATATATATTTTTTTTCAACAAAAAAAAGATTTTTTTTTTATTTCACTTTGCATTCATAAAGACATTATGGTGGTAATTCATAGAATCTAGCGCACAAGTGGCACACACGGCTGGCGCACATTGTGCGCGTGTGAATCCCTGCGCCAGCCGCGTGCGCTAAAATCCATTTCCGCGCACAGCGTATTCATGGATTCCAGCCACCAAAACCAGCCGTGGCGCACAGTGGCGCAGCGACCCTGCAGCAGCGCCAGTTACGCCCCCAAGAACGCCTCTCGCGCAGGGAAAAGCCATCAAAATCCCCAATCCAGCGCAAAGGGCTGCGCTAACCCTGCGATTGAGCGGGGTACGTGTATTTCAGGGGTGCGCGGGAAGTTACACACGCGATTGAGCAGGGTACGTGTATTTCGGGGGTGCGCGGGAAGTGACACACGCGATTGAGCGGGGTACGTGCATATCAGGGGTGCACGGAAAGTATCACACGCGATTCCATCAGTCCATCAGGGTACGTGTATTACAGGGGTGCGCGGGAAGTTCCACACGCGAATGTCCAGGCTACGTGTATTTCGGGGAGCGCGGGAAGTCTCACACGCGATTCCATCAGGGTACGTGTATTACAGGGGTGCGCGGGAAGTTCCACACGCGATTCCATCAGGGTACGTGTATTATAGCGGTGTGCGGGAAGTTCCACACGCGATCTCATCAGGGTACGTGTATTTCGGGGTGCGGGGGAAGTATCACACGCAACATCAGCAGGGTACATGTATTCCAGGGGTGCGCGGGAAGTTCCACACGCAATTCCATCAGGGTACGTGTATTACAGGGGTGCGCGGGAAGTTCCACACGCGATCTCATCAGGGTACGTGTATTACAGGGGTGCGCGGGGAGCACCACACGTGAATTGCACGTGTGGGTCCTCCCAGGTGTTCCCTCTACACCCTCCATGGCCCCTGCAGGTGGCTCACACCACAGGGGCCTACCCTGCACATGTCCTGCAGGCACCCCATCCACCATGGCCATGCCCCCTAGCCAACCCACATGTCAACTTGCACTACTGCCCACCAACGCATGTCCCCCTGCACCCCCAGCCACCAGGGGCACCCTCCACCAGGCCCCCACCCATGTCTCCCACCACCCCCACCCCCCAGCAGTGCAGGGTCACCCTCCACCAGGCCTCCCACCCATGTCTCCCACCACCCCCACTCCCCAGCAGTGCAGGGTCACCCGCCACCAGGCCCCCACCCATGTCCAACTCATGTTCCCCACCCCCCCACCCCCCAGGACTGTGGGGCACCTGCCAGCAGGCCCCCACCCATGTCTCCCACCACCCCCACCCCCCAGCAGTGCAGGCTCACCCTCAACCAGGCCCCCACCCATGTCATCCACCCCCCACCCCCCAGCAGTGCAGGGTCACCCTCCACCAGGCCCCCACCCATGTCTCCCACCACCCCCACCCCCCAGCAGTGCAGGGTCACCCTCCACCAGGCCCCCACCTATGTCTCCCACCACCCCCACCCCCCAGCAGTGCAGGGTCACCCTCCACCAGGCCCCCACCCATGTCTCCCACCACCCCCACCCCCCAGCAGTGCAGGGTCACCCTCCACCAGGCCCCCACCCATGTCTCCCACCCCCCTCACCCCCCAGCAGTGCAGGGTCACCCTCCACCAGGCCCCCACCCACCCCCCAGCAGTGCAGGGTCACCCTCCACCAGGCCCCCACCCATGTCTCCCACCACCCCCACCCCCCAGCAGTGCAGGGTCACCCTCCACCAGGCCCCCACCCATGTCTCCCACCACCCCCACCCCCCAGCATTGCAGGGTCACCCTCCACCAGGCCCCCACCCATGTCTCCCACCACCCCCACCCCCCAGCAGTGCAGGGTTACCCTCCACCAGGCCCCCACCCATGTCTCCCACCCCACCACCCCCCAGCAGTGCAGGGGCAGCCTCCACCAGGCCCCCACTCCTGTCTCCCAGCACCCCACCCCCCGGCCACCAGGGGCAGCCTCCACCAGGCCCCCACTCATGTCTACCACCACCCCCACCCCCTGGCCACCAGGGGCAGCCTCCACCAGACCCCCACTCATGTCTACCACAACCCCCACCCCCCAGCCACCAGGGGCAGCCTTCACCAGGCCCCCACTCATGTCTACCACCACGCCCACCCCCCAGCCACCAGGGGCAGCCTCCACCAGGCCCCCACTCATGTCTCCCACCACCCCCACCCCCCGGCCACCAGGGGCAGCCTCCACCAGGCCCCCACTCATGTCTACCACAACCCCCACCCCCCAGCCACCAGGGGCAGCCTCCACCAGGCCCCCACTCATGTCTACCACCACCCCCACTCCCCAGCCACCAGGGGCAGCCTCCACCAGGCCCCCACTCATGTCTCCCACCACCCCCACCCCCCAGCAGTGCAGGGGCAGCCTCCACCAGGCCCCCACTCATGTCTCCCACCACCCCCACTCCCCAGCACTGTGGGGCATCTGCCAGCAGGCCCCCACTCATGTCCAACTCATGTACCCCTGCACCCCCACCCCCCAGCACTGTGGGGCACCTGCCAGCAGGACCCCACCCATGTCTCCCACCCCCCCACCCCCCAGCAGTGCAGGGGCACCTGCCAGCAGGCCCCCACCCATGTCTCCCACCCCCCCACCCCCCAGCACTGTGGGGCACCTGCCAGCAGGCCCCCACCCATGTCCAACTCATGTTCCCCACCACCCCCACCCCCCAGCACTGTGGGGCACCTGCCAGCAGGCCCCCACCCATGTCTCCGACCCCACCCACCCCCCAGCACTGTGGGGCACCTGCCAGCAGGCCCCCACCCATGTCCAACTCATGTTCCCCACCACCCCCACCCCCCAGCACTGTGGGGCACCTGCCAGCAGGCCCCCACCCATGTCTCCCAGCCCCCCACCCCCCAGCACTGTGGGGCACCTGCCAGCAGGCCCCCACCCATGTCCAACTCATGTTCCCCACCACCCCACCCCCCAGCACTGTGGGGCACCTGCCAGCAGGCCCCCACCCATGTCTCCCACCACCCCCACCCCCCAGCAGTGCAGGGTCACCATCCACCAGGCCCCCACCCATGCCTCCCACCCCCCCACCCCCCAGCAGTGCAGGGTCACCCTCCACCAGGCCCCCACCCATGTGTCCCACCCCCCCACCCCCCAGCACTGGGGGGCACCTGCCAGCAGGCCTCACCCATGTCTCCCACCACCCCCACCCCCCAGCAGTGCAGGGTCACCCTCCACCAGGCCCCCACCCATGTCTCCCACCACCCCCACCCCCCAGCACTGTGGGGCACCTGCCAGCAGGCCCCCCACCCATGTCCAACTCATGTTCCCCAGCCAACATGTCATCACAATCTAGATCCCTGGTCCCTATGGTCAGCCTCCAGATGCAAAACACCCACCCGAGTATTGCATCCACCCACTCATAATTGGCAATTACATAACAGAACACCAATTGCAAGTTCCGAAACAAACACATTTTCCTCACATACACCCAATGGGTGTCAGTGAATCTCAAAACCCATATCATGATATGCATGAAACCAATGAGATGATACTACACATTGAAGTTTGATAAAAAAATATGTATTAAAGGAAACATAAATAGAATCAAAAATAAAGAAACAGAAATAGGAATGTACAAAAATGAAAAGAAGCATGTGTGTGAAAAAAAGCAAAACCAAAAATCAAAATCCAAAGTAATGGTGTCCAAAGTCACTGTCCAGAAAACAAAATCCAATGGGAAATAAAATTGAAAGCCATTGCTCCATGGTTAAAATGTGAAAGAAAAATACAATCCAACAGTGAACTATGTACATACGAACAAGCCAGGGTCCATTATCCCAACAAAAGAAAGGAAACCTATCTAACTACACTAACTAATAAAATAAACTATATACAAAAATGTGGCCAATGTCCGAAAGGTCCAAAATAAATCCAAAAAAAATTTAAACCTAACACTACCTACATAACTATGTACAAGGGCAGCGGGCAAGTTTGACGGCTCACTTGTGGTTGTCCCGGGCCAGGGCATCATCGAACTCCTTCTCAATGTCCCGGAGGCGGTCCTCCTCCATGGCCCCGAGGGCCGCAGGGCCGTCGACGTGTCCACCTCCAAACCCCTGCGGATTGCCTCGAGGCACTCGGCCCGCCTCAGGGCCCTCCGCATGGAGTTCTCCGCCCTGACCATTGTGAGCCGTGCCTCTTCCGCCCGCTGCCGCTCCGCATCTATGGCATGGCCCAACCGCTGCCACACCGAAGACAATCTCTGTCCTGGGTCCTCCTGCCCTCCGGCCGATGCCTGCCCCTCCGATGTTGAAGGCCCAGAGCCTTCATGGCTCCCACCACGTTGCTGCTGCTGCTGTGCCTCTGCCCGTGCACTGCCTCCTGCTGCCTGCACATCCTCCGCCGGGTGGGGTGCAGTCGTTGATGTGGCCACCCCTGCTGGACGTCCGACTCCCGACTGTGGCAGGGATGCCTCCTCCACCAGCCTGGCCGCACCGTCAGAGGCAGCTCCACAGGGCACCCAGGTGACTGATGGGTGGGAAGATGGCACGGAGGACGACTGGCGCGTAGGGGGTTCAGTTGAGGAGGGGGTCGTAACAAGCCCCATCATACGGAGGAATCGGCCTCGTTGGCCTGTCCCAGCAGGCTGACGTGGTCAACGAGCCATTCGAGATGACGTGCAGTCTCCTCATGAAAAGACTGCAGGTCACCTCGCATGGCCCGTTGACGCAACGCCACACCACTCAGAACAGGCTCAACCCGGACCCGGATAGCCACGTCCGCAGGCAGAGGAAGGCCAGTTGTCGT
Source organism: Ambystoma mexicanum (assembly GCF_040938575.1). NCBI lineage: Eukaryota > Metazoa > Chordata > Amphibia > Caudata > Ambystomatidae > Ambystoma > Ambystoma mexicanum. The sequence continues at coordinate 136,118,069 of NC_090922.1, forward strand.
GAGCTCATCCCCTGCCTGAAAACAGGTCTGGACATAGGCATCCCTGCTGGTGCAAGATGATGCAGGGACAGTATCAGGGACAGGATAGCACACAGGCACCTCCGCGGCAGCCTGTGCTGCCTCCTGTCCCTAGCACCAGTGGGATCCCCACCTCCAGACCCCGTCTCTGTTGCTTGCACGGCCTCCTCCTCCACCAAACCCCCCACCAACCTGGATGACTCCGTGCCATCTTCCCCCGTTGGGCCCTGTGGGGTCCCAGCTGCCCCTTCTGCTGCCGAGGAGTCCAACTCCAACCTCCGCCTCTTGGACCTCCCCCCGGCAGCTGCAGCCTGGGATGCGGCACCGGACTCCTCACTCCCAGATGAGATGACAACATGGGAGGGGAGCCGGGCCTTGCGTCTCCGGCTGGCGGTGGGATCCCCGCCGCTGTGCTCCACAGCACCTTCTCCGCCCTCTTCATCAGTTGACTCTGCAGACAGGGAGAAATAAAACACAGGCATCAGGGCACTGTACAATGGACACATACACACATGACAGTTGTATATGAGTGGCATTGGCAAACCTCAGACATGTCATCACAATCCCCAACACACATGTCATTTCAACTCGCATCAGTTGACGCAGGAAGTGCACCACACATGTACACACACCACCACACTTGCATGCATGTGTACACCTCTGCCAAGTGTCGCAGTGTTCAGATGGGCATCCATGTCACATCTGCCCATCAGGCTTCCACATACCGCTGTGGTGGTGTGTGTACATGTGTGGTGCACTTCCTGTGTTGCATGTGATGTCTGGCTCACCTTTGCCTGCTCATGCTGTTGTATGTGTATGGATGGTGCTGGCAGTTGCGATATGGCTGTGGTATGGCTCATGTGTGCGAGTTGAAATGACATGTGTGTTGGGGATTGTGATGACATGTCTGAGGTTTGCCAATGCCACTCATGTACAACTGTCATGTGTGTATGTGTCCATTGTACAGTGCCCTGATGCCTGTGTTTTATTTCTCCCTGTCTGCAGCGTCAACTGATGAAGAGGGCGGAGAAGGTGCTGTGGAGCACAGCGGCGGGGATCCCACCGCCAACCAGAGACGCAAGGCCCGGCTCCCCTCCCATGTTGTCATCTCGTCGGGGAGTGAGGAGTCCGGTGCCGCGTCGCAGGCTGCAGCTGCCAGGGGGAGGTCCAAGAGGCGGAGGTTGGAGTTGGACTCCTCGGCAGCAAAAGGGGCAGCTGGGACCCCACAGGGCCCAACGGGGGAAGATGGCACGGAGTCATCCAGGTTGGTGGGGGGTTTGGTGGAGGAGGAGGCCGTGCAAGCAACAGAGACGGGGTCGGGAGGTGGGGATCCCACTGGTGCTAGGGACAGGAGGCAGCACAGGCCGCCGCGGAGGTGCCTGTGTGCTATCCTGCCCCTGATCCTGTCCCTGCATCATCTTGCACCAGCAGGGATGCCTATGTCCAGACCCGTTTTCAGGCAGGGGATGAGCTCACGACAACTGGCCTTCCTCTGCCTGCGGACGTGGCTATCCGGGTCCGGGTTGAGCCTGTTCTGAGTGGTGTGGCGTTGCGTCAACGGGCCATGCGAGGTGACCTGCAGTCTTTTCATGAGGAGACTGCACGTCATCTCGAATGGCTCGTTGACCACGTCAGCCTGCTGGGACAGGTCACCCAGGCCGGATTCCTCCGTATGATGGGGCTTGCTACGACCCCCTCCTCAACTGAACCCCCTACGCGCCAGTCGTCCTCCGTGCCATCTTCCCACCCATCAGTCACCTGAGTGCCCTGTGGAGCTGCCTCTGACGGTGCGGCCAGGCTGGTGGATGAGGCATCCCTGCCACAGTCGGGAGTCGGAGGTCCAGCAGGGGTGGCCACATCAACGACTGCACCCCAGCCGGCGGAGGATGTGCAGGCAGCAGGAGCAGTGCACGGGCAGAGGCACAGCAGCAGCAGCAACGTGGTGGGAGCCATGAAGGCTCGGGGCCTTCAACATCGGAGGGGCAGGCATCGGCCGGAGGGCAGGAGGACCCAGGACAGAGAGTGTCTTCCGTGTGGCAGCGGTTGGGCCACGCCATAGATGCGGAGCGGCAGCGGGTGGAAGAGGCACGGCTCACAATGGTCAGGGCGGAGAACTCCATGCGGAGGGCCCTGAGGCGGGCCGAGTGCTTCGAGGCAATCCGCAAGGGTTTGGAGGTGGACACGTCGACGGCCCTGCGGACCCTCGGGGCCATGGAGGAGGACCGCCTCCGGGAAATTGAGCAGGAGTTCGATGATGCCCTGGCCCGGGACATCCACAAGTGAGCCGTCAAACTAGCCTGCTGCCCTTGTACATAGTTATGTAGGTAGTGTTAGGTTTAATTTTTTTTTGGATTTATTTTTGACCTTTCGGACATTGGCCACATTTTTGTATATAGTTTATTTTATTAGTTAGTGTAGTTAGATAGGTTTCCTTTCTTTTGTTGGGATAATGGACCCTGGCTTGTTCGTATGTACATAGTTCACTGTTGGATTGTATTTTTCTTTCACATTTTAACCATGGAGCAATGGCTTTCAATTTTATTTCCCATTGGATTTTGTTTTCTGGACAGTGACTTTGGACACCATTACTTTGGATTTTGATTTTTGGTTTTGCTTTTTTTCACGGACATGCTTCTTTTCATTTTTGTACATTCCCATTTCTGTTTCTTTATTTTTGATTCTATTTATGTTTCCTTTAATACATATTTTTTTTATCAAACTTCAATGTGTAGTATCTCATTGGTTTCATGCATATCATGATATGGGTTTTGAGATTCACTGACACCCATTGGGTGTATGTGAGGGAAATGTGTTTGTTTCGGAACTTGCAATTGGTGTTCTGTCATGTAATTTCCAATTATGAGTGGGTGGATGCAATACTCGGGTGGGTGTTTTGCATTTGGAGGCTGACCATAGGGACCAGGGATCTAGATTGTGATGACATGTTGGCTGGGGAACATGAGTTGGATATGGGTGGGGACCTGCTGGCAGGTGCCCCACAGTGCTGGGGGGTGGGGGTGGTGGGAGACATGGGTGAGGGCCTGGTGGAGGGTGACCCTGCACTGCTGGGGGGTGGGGGTGGTGGGAGACATGGGTGGGGGCCTGCTGGCAGGTGCCCCACAGTGCCGGGGGGTGGGGGGGTGGTAGACATGGGTGGGGGCATGGTGGAGGGTGACCCTGCACTGCTGGGGGGTGGGGGTGGTGGGAGACATGGGTGGGGGTCTGCTGGCAGGTGCCCCACAGTTCTGGGGGTGGGGGTGGTGGGAGACATGGGTGGGGGCCTGGTGGAGGGTGACCCTGCACTGCAGGTGGGTGGGGGTGGTGGGAGACATGGGTTGGGGCCTGCTGGCAGGTGCCCCACAGTGCTGGGGGGTGGGGGGGTGGTAGACATGGGTGGGGGCGTGGTGGAGGGTGACCCTGCACTGCTGGGGGGTGGGGGTGGTGGGAGACATGGGTGGGGGCCTGCTGGCAGGTGCCCCACAGTGCCGGGGGGTGGGGGGGTGGTAGACATGGGTGGGGGCGTGGTGGAGGGTGACCCTGCACTGCTGGGGGGTGGGGGTGGTGGGAGACATGGGTGGGGGTCTGCTGGCAGGTGCCCCACAGTTCTGGGGGTGGGGGTGGTGGGAGACATGGGTGGGGGCCTGGTGGAGGGTGACCCTGCACTGCAGGTGGGTGGGGGTGGTGGGAGACATGGGTTGGGGCCTGCTGGCAGGTGCCCCACAGTGCTGGGGGGCGGGGGGTGGGAGACATGGGTGGGGGCCTGGTGGAGGGTGACCCTGCACTGCTGGGGGGTGGGGGGTGGGAGACATGGGTGGGGGCCTGGTGGAGGGTGACCCTGCACTGCTGGGGGGTGGGGGTGGTGGGAGACATGGGTGGGGGCCTGCTGGCAGGTGCCCCACAGTGCTGGGGGTGGGGGTGGTGGGGAACATGAGTTGGACATGGGTGGGGGCCTGCAGGCAGGTGCCCCACAGTGCTGGAGGGTGGTGGGGGGTGGGAGACATGGGTGGGGGCCTGCTGGCAGGTGCCCCACAGTGCTGGGGGTGGGGATGGTGGGGAACATGAGTTGGACATGGGTGGGGGCCTGCAGGCAGGTGCCCCACAGTGCTGGGGGGTGGGGGACGGTGGGAGAAATGGGTGGGGGCCTGCTGACAGGTGCCCCACAGTGCTGGGGGTGGGGGTGGTGGGGAACATGAGTTGGACATGGGTGGGGGCCTGCTGGCAGGTGCCCCACAGTGCTGGGGGGTGGGGGGATGGGAGACATGGGTGGGGGCCTGCTGGCAGTCGCCCCACAGTGCTGGGGGGTGGGGGTGCAGGGGAACATGAGTTGGACATGAGTGGGGGCCTGCTGGCAGGTGCCCCACAGTGCTGGGGGGTGGGGGTGCAGGGGAACATGGTTTGGACATGAGTGGGGGCCTGCTGGCAGGTGCCCCACAGTGCTGGGGGGTGGGGGTGCAGGGGCACATGAGTTGGACATGAGTGGGGGCCTGCTGGCAGGTGCCCCACAGTGCTTGGGCGTGGGGGTGCAGGGGAACATGAGTTGGACATGAGTGGGGGCCTGCTGGCAGGTGCCCCACAGTGCTGGGGGGGTGGGGGTGCAGGGGTACATGAGTTGGACATGAGTGGGGGCCTGCTGGCAGGTGCCCCACAGTGCTGGGGGGTGGGGGTGGTGGGAGACATGAGTGGGGGCCTGGTGGAGGCTGCCCCTGCACTGCTGGGGGGTGGGGGTGGTGGGAGACATGAGTGGGGGCCTGGTGGAGGCTGCCCTGGTGGCTGGGGGGTGGGGGTGGTGGTAGATATGAGTGGGGGCCTGGTGGAGGCTGCCCCTGGTGGCTGGGGGGTGGGGGTGGTGGTAGACATGAGTGGGGGCCTGGTGGAGGCTGCCCCTGGTGGCTGGGGGGTGGGGGTGGTGGTAGACATGAGTGGGGGCCTGGTGGAGGCTGCCCCTGGTGGCTGGGGGGTGGGGGTGCTGGGAGACAGGAGTGGGGGCCTGGTGGAGGCTGCCCCTGCACTGCTGGGGGGTGGGGGTGGTGGGAGACATGGGTGGGGGCCTGGTGGCGGGTGACCCTGCACTGCTGGGGGGTGGGAGTGGTGGGAGACATGGGTGGGGGCCTGGTGGAGGGTGACCCTGCACTGCTGGGGGGTGGGGGTGGTGGGAGTCATGGGTGGGGGACTGGTGGAGGGTGACCCTGCACTGCTGGGGGGTGGGGGTGGTGGGAGACATGGGTGGGGGCCTGGTCGAGGGTGACCCTGCACTGCTGGGGGGTGGGGGTGGTGGGAGACATGGGTGGGGGCCTGGTGGAGGGTGACCCTGCACTGCTGGGGGGTGGGGGTGGTGGGAGACATGGGTGGGGGCCTGCTGGCAGGTGCCCCACAGTGCTGGGGGGTGGGAGACATGGGTGGGGGCCTGGTGGAGGGTGCCCCACAGTGCGGGGGGGGTGGGGAACATGAGTTGACATGGGTGGGGGCCTGGTGGCGGGTGACCGGCACTGCTGAGGGGTGGGGGGGGTGGGAGACATGGGTGGGGGCCTGGTGGAGGGTGACCCTGCACTGCTGGGGGGTGGCGGTGGTGGGAGACATGGGTGGGGGCCTGCTGGCAGGTGCCCCACAGTGCAGGGGGGGTGGGGGGGTGGGGAACATGAGTTGACATGGGTGGGGGCCTGGTGGCGGGTGACCCTGCACTGCTGCGGGGTGTGGGGGTGGGAGACATGGGTGGGGGCCTGGTGGAGGGTGACCCTGCACTGCTGGGGGGTGGGGGTGGGGGTCGACATGGGTGGGGGCCTGGTGGAGGGTGCCCCTGGTGGCTGGGGGTGCAGGGGGACATGCGTTGGTGGGCAGTAGTGCAAGTTGACATGTGGGTTGGCTGGTGGGCATGGCCATGGTGGATGGGGTACCTGCAGGACATGTGCAGGGTAGGCCCCTGTGGTGTGAGCCACCTGCAGGGGCCATGGAGGGTGTAGAGGGAACACCTGGGAGGACCCACACGTGCAATTCACGTGTGGTGCTCCCCGCGCACCTCTGTAATACACGTACCCTGATGAGATTGCGTGTGGAACTTCCCGCGCACCCCTGTAATACACCTACCCTGATGGAATCGCGTGTGGAATTTCCCGCGCACCCCTGGAATACACGTACCCTGCTGATGTTGCATGTGATACTTCCCCCGCACCCTGAAATACACCTACCCTGATGAGATCGCGTGTGGAACTTCCCGCGCACCCCTGTAATACACGTACCCTGATGGAATCGCGTGTGGAACTTCCCGTGCACCCATGGAATACACGTACCCTGCTGATGTCGCGTGTGACACTTCCCCCACACCGCTGTAATACATGTACCCTGATGGAATCGCGTGTGAGAGTTCCCGCACACCCCGAAATACACGTAGCCTGGACATTCGCGTGTGGAACTTCCCGCGCACCCCTGTAATACACGTACCCTGATGGAATCGCGTGTGATACTTTCCACGCACCCCTGATATGCACGTACCCCGCTCAATCGCGTGTGTAACTTCCCGCGCACCCCCGAAATACACGTACCCCGCTCAATCGCGTGTGTAACTTCCCGCGCACCCCCGAAATACACGTACCCCGCTCAATCGCGTGTGTTACTTCCCGCGCACCCCTGAAATACACATACCGCGCTCAATCGCATGTGTAACTTCCCGCTCAACCCCGAAATACACGTACCCCACTCAATCGCGTGTGTAACTTCCCGCGCACCCCCCGAAATACACGTACCCCGCTCTATCGTGTGTGTAACTTCCCGCGCACCCCAGAAATACACGTACCCCGCTCAATCGTGTGTGTAACTTCCCGCGCACCCCCAAAATACACGTGCCCCGCTCGCACAGGCCCAATTGCTGTATGTTGCCACTTTTGTAATGCGCAGGGACGCTACCGCCTGCCTTCGTGTGGCGGACGTGTTTCGGCTTGTGCGTGTCTTTGGCTGTGCGTGGCTTTGCCCTATTTGATTCCATGAATACGTGTGGTTCGAGTGCGTGTGGGCGTTCCGTCTGCTTCCCTGCAGTACATCCCCAGTTACGCCCTTATTTTCGCGCGTTGTTTCCCATTCTGCGCGTTACGCCCCGTGTTCCGCCCACTTTCTGGTGTATGCGCCGAGGTTGTGCACTTTCACTGTGCGTGACGCGCACGCCTTTCGGGATGTTGCAGTGACGTGTGCGCCATGCACGGGTTTGGCGCACATCCCGAGGTAAACGTGCGCCTGTTTTTTTGCGCTTGCGCCTGCTTGCGCCTGCTTGCGCAAAGATTTTCGGCGCACGTTTGTTCCATGAATCGGCCCCTATGTCTGTAACAGAAATAATGTCTTTATGAAGGCAGAGTGACTACAAAAAGAAACTTTCTTTTTGAAGTCTGAGGGATCTCCCCACCTCATGCAATGGAAGACCCTAGGCTGGAGGCCTCCATTCCATGGGGTGGGGAAGCCCTACGACTTCAAAAAGAAACAGTGGGCCTCATTATGAGTTTGCCGGTCCGGAAACAACAGTACCGGTGAGCTTGCCGGTACCGTTGTTTCCCGGACCGGCAAACTACGAGTTCTGCGAGCGGGTGAGCGGGTGTCTATCAGACCCTAAGGTCTGACCTGGTGTGCGGAACGGCACCAGTGCGCAGAACTCAGTGGATGTACCATCACCATTCATGAATGGTGCTGGTGCATCCGGCCTCCCCATTCCCATTTGAGTCCAATGGGAATGGGCACCAGAAAATTCATGACTCCGGCGGCAGCCGTGCCGGTATTTACTGGCACGGCTACCACCAGGTTCATAATGACCCCCAGTATCTTTTTCAAGTCACTCTGCATTCATAAAGAAATTCCCCTTAACCCAATGACGGGTGCATGTGTGAGTGTATGCTGAAAGGGTGCACATTTAAATGAATAGGTGGCTGCCTGTGTGAGTGTATGGTGAAAGGGAGCACACTTAAATGTATGGGTGGGTGCCTGAAAATGTATGGGTGGGTGTGAAAGGGTTCACACTTAAATGTATGGGTGGCTGCCTGGGTGTGTCTGTATGGTGAAGTGCACACTTAAATGTATGGATGGCTGGGTGTGCATGTGTGTATATGGTGAATGGTGTGTGTGCTTGTGTTCAGGGGTGCAACAAAACAGACATTTCGGGGGGGCTAACCCTTCAAATGTTGGAAGAGGCGCTAACTTCGCGGGCGGTGGGGTAGGGGCAAACTTATTTGCGTGGGGGCATCCAATTTCTTTACGTTTTTTGATAAGACTATTCTAGTGGAGCTTCAATGTAAAAAACAGTCCTTTAAGGTTTAAAGCTCCCACTTATGGAATGCTGCGAGAATTGAGGGGTCTCCTGTTACCTCGCTACCCTTCCAATCACTCCACTGGCGTGCAAGTCCTAAACCCACATCACGATTTCAATTGCCTAAAAAATGTGGCATTTGATTGCAGGTACTTACAGTAAAATGCTTTATGTAAGTAATGGCTGCGCTCTTGTTAACAGCAAAACCCAGGTGCCGTTTAACATCTTTGTCCTGTTCTGTCCAGCAACTGATCTGAAGGTCTGCGATGTCGAGTGAACATAGCCCAAAATTTCGGGGGGGGGGGAGTGCTGAATCCCAGTGAACTCAATGGTGTTGCACCACTACTTGTGTTTAATGCCTTGATTACTTATTGGTAATCTTCATTACTCCTAGCCCTATTCTTCCTCGTCCCACTACTTGTGTATGAGGCACTCTGCTTCATACACATGTACTGGGATTAGGTAGAGGTACATGGAGGTATGCCTGACTTACCTACCTATAATCTTCATTATTCCTAGTCCCGCTCTTCCTCATCCAAGTACCTTTGAGTGAAGGAGCCTCATATGTAAGCTCTGGGACAAGGAAGAGGGATGTGGAGATAATTCTGGGCCACGGAGCTGATTTTGAAGGTTCGGGTAGGGGTGGGAGGGAGAGGGGATGTTTGTGCCGGGCAGGGCTGTGTGACAAATCACAATGGTTGTCCATGTACAGTCTAAGCAGGCATGATATGTGGTATTAGTGGCTAGAGAGGAATTTTTCCCCTCGCTCACCAGAAACATCACTGTTTTTAACATTCAAGCCCGGAACTGGGTGGTCGCCAGCTCATGCCACAAGTCACCTCTTACCCAAATTTCAGCATCCCATCATCCAGGATCCTGTCCTGAAGTAGCTTCTGTGACTCTGACTGGAAGGATGCCTGTTGTCAACTGTGTGCGCAGACCATCAATAGAACTCACCTTTCTCCAACCTTTGAAGATTCTTGGGGAGGTCTGCATCAGTGTTTTTTGTATTTCTTCATCGATAGTGGTTGCATGTTGCAGCTGCACCCGACAGGAAAAATCATTGAATCCGCAACTCCTGGGCACATTTCAACAGAACCAATGGTAGAGGAACGAGCCCCCAGCAACCCCCAGACTATCCACAATGACATCTGGGAAAATCAGAGTTAATAGGGTAAGTAAATGCAATGTAACTATTCCCCCACTGCCTTCCATCGGATAACATTGGAAATAAGTCCCTTTGTCTCCTACATTATATTTCACTCACCTTTTGGTCATCGAACCTAGGTAGAGTAACCTGAAATATAACAGACCTGCAGAGACTCCCTTCAGGGTAGAAACATTGCAGCTCCTGTGACTTTTGGACACACAGCCCCACGCTGCCCCATTATTCTTAGGGTTTGGACAGCTTAAGTTGGGGAATTAACTTGTGACCTGCTTGCATCATTAATTGCATTTAATCTACTCATTTTCTTACTGATTAAGTCATCTTAATGCATATTTGAACTGTGGCGATTGTATATATTTGTATCATAGATTATTGTGTGACAATAGCACCACATTTTTCAGGGTGTTCAGAAGGCCTATAATAAATAACTGTATGTTTTATACTCACTGTCTGAATTGAATTATTGTGTGCCATGCTGTGTGGACTCGTTGAGGGTCCCGGACACTCTCATGAGAATAAGGCTTGACTGCTCATCCACATACCTTGATTGGGATTTCCCAGTTCAAAATAACTATGGTGGTCTCCAAAAATCTGTCTACCAGGCTAGATTCTAGAAATCCATCTTAACAAGGGCTATAGTCTGAGTTGCATTAAATCAAAGAGCAATTTGAGATCAGAAGATTGACGACAGACCTCAATATTTAACACATATGTCTGGGATAAAAGGGTTTTATGCTTGCATAGTTTATGGTGATCGTTTCCATTTTCACAACACTCACCCTAATATTAAACAATTTGTAACATTGAACCATCTATGATGATTTGAACAGCCTCAATATTTGGATGTTAGGAGAGCACGGCTGTGACCTCAGTTACTCCACTGTGGTCCATGATCAGTTCAATGATAATGTATTTGTAGCCGTTTCTCAGGTTAAGGATAGCAGTAGTTCAAAAAAGGTAGCAGGCGCCCTCCTCTAGAAAGAACATGGCATGATAACCTGTTCAGTGGTTTTTTCACACTTTGAGAGTCTGCAGCCTCTGCTTTTTGCTCACTGTACTTTTCACAAAGTTGGAATATCCATTTGCATATCAGTCTTTGTCCAGCACCGAAATGCCAGGTAAACCTTCTTTAAAGAAGAGTACCAACAGCAACCCCAGATACGTGTTTCAGCCTTGTTTGGCCTCATCAGTGAGGTGGAGCTGTGCCTATCTGAGCACAGTGAGCAATGGGTCCATGCCTGGGTTCCCCCAGGTAACTTAGGGTGACCAACCCCAAGTTCCTTGCAAAATTCAAAAAAGGTAGCAGGCACCCCTCTCTATAAAGAACATGGCATGATAATGTGTTCAGTGTTTTCTTTTCCCACTTGAGAGTCCGCCGCCATCCCTTTTTACTCACTGTACTTTTCACAAAGGATGAATATCTATTTGCATATCAGTCTTTGTCCCGCCCACAAGGATAACAGTAGACATGCTCAGTTTCCAACAGACATCTGAAGAGAATGATATACTTTGGACTTTGCTGGAAAATAGTAGCATTCAAAGTTTTTTAAAGTTATGAAATAAGTTGCATAACTTTATATATGTGCATTCAAGTGTCAAATGTTCAGTCTTGCCCCAAAAAGAAGCACCCACTCAATCAGTAATTTTAGGAGGCGTGTGACTGTGAACGTTTCTCGGAACTGGCACATTATTATAAAGTGGAACAATAGCTATATCTTACTAGATATGTTGATATCTTCCATTAATATTGCCTTGCTTCAGCAGTATGTATCTCAGTTATAGTTAGTCATGCTTGAAACAAATGTTCTGGTGTTTGAGGTTTCTGGAAGTTTCAAACTTGTTCAATGATTCTGACAAAACATTTTTATTGATTCAAAAGAGCCAAGAGTCCTGTAAAGAAGGGCTGGGTTATACCCTCAGGAGAGCCTTGTGTGTTTCTATTTCAAAATAGAGAACCTGCTCAAGCTACAAATTGAAAAATGATATTCTGTCCAAGTGACAGCATCCATGTCCACGTTAGAAAAATAATTACGACTTTATTCTGTTCCTAGCATGAGCATTGCGAGAAAAAAAGAAATACTACAATCTTTCCTGCATCTGCTAGAACCTTTAGTCCACTGCAATTATAATCTTTGATTTTTGGTGCCAGTATACTTTATACAGATTGGCATAGCCTCATACATTACAATTGTGATAAGGACAAAAGATGTATGAGGTATTTCCAATATTCATTGCAAATCACCTTCCACCAGAAGCTCACTGTCTCCAGAGCTCTGGTTCTCTCTAGGCTGGTTCTCTGTAGGCTGTACTACTGCAACAGCCTCTTTCTAAATCTGCCTGCTTCTACGCTCTGCCCTCTGCAACTCATCCAGAACAGGACTGTGAGACTTGTCCTTGGCCCCAAGCCCAGGGATCGTATCTCTCCACCCTGAAATCTCTCCATTGGCTCCCAGTGGGAGCAATGATCAAGTTCAAGACCATCTGCATTGTCCACAAGGCATTCTGGGGCCTGGGACCGCAGCATCTCCAACTCTCCCTTCGGAAATATCTTCCAACTCAAGCTCTTTGCTCTTCCACCTCCAACTCCTTGAGGGTCAGTCGCTTCTCCAAGCAACGGGTTGGTGGTAGATCTCCGTCTTCAGCTGGGGCCTCCCTCTGGGACAGCCTCCCTGCCCCTCTGAAGCTCGAGAAGAACGATCTCCAGTTCTGGAACCACCTCAAGACCTTCCTCTATGCTTCTGCCTTCTCTCTTCCTCTGCCCTGCTGATTTCCTGACTAATTCTGCACTGGTCACCTGGCTTCACTTTGATTTTGGGCCCAGGTCCCTGCCAGCTCAGATGCACACTTGCACTATCGCCCGGCAACCCTGGCACTTGGGTCTGTATCTGTAACCCTACAGACCACCTACCTGCACTTTTGGCCACTTGCTGTCTGCACTTACCCTTGCACCTGCCACCTGCTGGCTGCGCTTCTTGTTATTGTTTTGATCCCTTGTACAGCACTGCCCCCTCGCCCCCTTCCCCTGGCACTTTTCCCTTCGCCCCACCCCTGCACTTGCACAATCGCAAGGTCACTTGGCCTAGTAAGATCGTTATCTCTGTCCTCCCTCTGTTCCCCCTTCCTTGCCTCGTTGCGCCTTGAAACACTTGTGTATAGATAGGCGTGTAACAAATTCCATATCATATCATATCATTGCTTTATAAAGCCACCACATTTTAATAAGTCTTTCCTTCATTCACACACTCAAAACTAAACATTATTGAGTAAAGCGTTCCACAACAAACCGTTGCATGGTCATTATATTTGAGCATATATGTGTTATTGTTGAAATTAGTGCACACAAGGGTGCCTATAGGCATGCAGTACATACACAAAATAGTACATGGATTCTGGATTGAGAAATGTATACATGGCCTTGTTTTTTCTCGTATAGAGCAGCTGGGTAGGCCAGTGGATCTGCACATGCAATTAATGCAAGATAAATGTTAGAAATACCTTTATAATGGACCAAGCCTGCTGACACTGCAGATATGCCGATGTAGTGCTCAGGGTTGCAAGGGCATAGCCGGGGAAACCAGGGATAGCAGTGCTACCACTGACATCCCCTAGCTTACACCCATGCTCTGGAACTCTCCTGTTGCGAGGTGCCTGTTCATGGAGCCTCTAGTTGAGTGGCTTTATTTATGTGACTGTCTTACAGCAAAGGTGGCCTGACTCTCTAGTCTGAATGATCCTTAAAGTGATCCTTAAAGGTGCTGAGGGAATCCTAGCCAGCAAGAGTGGGCCTCATTATGAGTTTGCTGCTCCGAAAATAAGGTGCCATTAGCAACGTACCAGCACCCTTTCTGAACCAGCAAACTCTGAGTCTGCTGCTAGGGGCCACAGAACTCCCGGCAGGTCAGACCCCTACCAGCAGACTTCTCACTGAAGCACCAGCCATTAATAATGGTGCCTTTGCTTCAGTGTCCCCATTCCCGTGGAGTCCTATGGAGTACTTTTCCTCTGCGACTTGTGATATCCTGGTGGCACCAGGGTGTCACCGGGATATCAGCGGCGGAATCAGTGTTACGTGGTTGGCGGCAACCCGCCGGGAGCACCGGCGGGTTACCGCCAACCTCGTAATGATAGTCCCTATTTTCTGATGGGGGATTGACACCATGTTCCACATGATCTACTGGCTCCTGCCTCAACACTTTCGCCTCACAACAGACACATTTTCCCAAAACCAAAAGCAGAGAAAATAGGAGGCAGCATCCCCACATCACAGTCACAGCCCTTAGCTTGATATGCTGAACTGACAGCAGTTAAACTATGCATTGAAGTCCCCTGAAAACCCCCTCACCACTTCACCTGTGCTGGAATCAGATTAATAAACACATGGCATTTCAAAGGCATCATGTTCAGTCCATTATAAAGGCACAGTATTCTAGCATAGGTGCAGGACATATTTAACAATAGCAGCCACAAGAAAAGTATAACATGCAGTAGCATACATGCAGGGCACAGATCAGTAACCACATGAAAAATATACACATAGCCCAGCATAGATACAAAGCCCAGATTAGCAGCCACACAGAATGTACAAGTGCTCAAGTATGGATAAAGGAGACAGATCGGAAGCAACAAGGAAGGTACACATACTAAATATAGGTCAGGGGTCTGCAATGGTTACATGTGATTTTATTGAATAAATAAAAAAAACAACTACATTTTTAAAGAACCCAAAACATCGAAAAAATAAATAATCTGTTTTTGTTGTTGCAGGGGATGGGTGGGGGGGTCGCAAACCCCCACTTTTTAAAATACTTTTCCTCCTCGTCTTAAACCACTTTTTCCATTCCCAACCACATTTAATTACCTTTCGATAATTCGTACATTTTTTCTGTTGTTTTGGGTCCGTCCAAAATTGCATTCTTTGTTATTTAGTCAATAACATCACAGCATATGGTCCGCAACCTATGGCTATCCACATGTTGTGGATTATGACTCCCATGACCCTCACCATGCCTATCTCCTCTACTGTACTGGCAAAACATCTGAAGAGCCAAAGGTTGCAGACCCCTGGCATAGATAAAGGATACAGATTGGAATTTACCCGTAAAATGCACATATCTGAACATAGACTGAGAATCGAAGAGGGCTATGACTTTCAAGTGGTGTTACCTTGAGTGAGCCAAGAAACACATAGCTTTGTGATGTGCAATATATCATTGGTCACTTTTCTATATGAAACAACACTGTGATCAATTAAACGATTATTGAATTTTTATTAAGTGTGTGGTCTGATAAGTAAATCACTCTTTGTGGCTGATTATTTTGAAACATTAAGGGACTTGCAATTTTGACAGATTAGGCACTGGAAATCAGGAAATCAGGAAATCAGGAAATTAGGTACTGGAAATCAGGTAACACGTGTTAAGCTAGCACGACCACCATCTCCCCTGATCTTCCAATTATAATCCACGCAATAATTTATTACCTGTGCCGCAACTCATGCTGTATGTTTATTAGCCCTATTGTTATTTGAATACTATTGCCTCAATTCAAGCTGAACATTAGCCCCTCTGCATTTTGTATGCCAGTATCTAATTTCCTGTTGGAATAACAGCCCTACTGTAACTTGTTGTTAAAAGTGCCTTAGTTTTCTTGATATTAGCTGTATGCCTAGGCCGCAATTTATGTTTGGATACTAGCCCACTGTAAACCTTACAGTCAGAGCCTCAATTCATGTTAAATGTATGATAGTGCTCAATTCATGATTGAATAATAGCCATACAGTAACTTGCTTACCAGTTCCTAAGTAGAGCCGGTATATTAACGCATTGCAATGTGTATGCCAAGGCCTCAGTTCTTGTTGCGATATTAGCCTATTGTAACCTGATTCAGTGCCTCAATTCATAAATGCAGCACACATCCCCCAACATGTTGCTTAATGCGCTGCACCTAGCATTATCAACGATTACCTCAAGGCTGTAATCTGTTATGCCTCTCTCTTCCATGTTGCTACCGCTCCAATCTGATTTATTTTAGCGGATTGAGGCTACCTATGTTGATATGTGTGCTATCTGCATAGACTTATCTGTTTGATGCTACCCACGCTGTTATGGATGTTACCTTATATCCGCTGCTCATGACTATTTGCTAATATTAATGCATTACCAGTCATTCCACCTAGCTGAGACCAGTATGCCTTTTAGGCTGTAGCAGACATCTGAGCACCTTTGGACCAACGTATGTGTACCTGCACCTCGTAATTCTCGCCTCCTGTGTTTACCTGGCATTACTCATTTTGACCCCCTTCTGCACTGCGTTGATATCCATCTCAGTATCTTCATGCAGCACACCTTAAGCTGCTCTACCTGGCTAATATACAAGTTAATATCCCTGGCTTGCAAACTTATCTTTCCCTGTGGCGCCCTACCAATCCAGCCTACATCAATTGAGATATCTGATCTCATTATGCTGCACAGAGCCTGCTACACAAGTCATAATATGCCATTAAACCTGAGAGAACCTACTCCCAGTCCAGCCTTGCCCCCTGCTCTGCACCGTAGCACTAGCACCTCGTTGACATCCACGACATCTGGCTCCAATCCTTACCTGAACTCCCCGGCCCTTTGGTTGGAACACTTTGCTGCCAATCCTTCCCCCAATCAACAATGCGTTTTGCACGTGAGGCACCTTAAACTTGGCTCTAGATTCCCTCACGAAGCCCGTCACCTTCACAATATTAACACTACTACAGAATCACCACTACCGCCAGCAATCGCCACCCTCAGCCCTCTGTCTCCTGGCACCAAAAACACCAACTTCAATACGAGTACTTCCCACATCCTAAAGAAACCTCGATTAAGGGCGCCCTGGTCAATGCTAGGTCCCTCCCTGCTCATGCGCCGGACATCGCTGATATTATCACATCAAAAGATCTAGATTTCCTCGGCATTACAGAGACATGGTTACATGCAGCCTCCGGACCATTACTCTCCCTTGCCATTCCCAGTGGATACACCTTCCTTGGATGCAACCGCAATACTAATCAATCTAAAGGCGGTGGTGTCACCTTTATTCACAAAAGCTCTATTGGCCTCAGAGTCATTCCCAATCAACAGATTACCTCGGCAGAGTTACTGTCCGTCAAATTATCTATCTCACCTAACCAAACTGCCACATTACATCTCATCTATAGGCCACCAGGCCCTGTCTCCACCTTTGCCGAAGATATTACCTCCATCATAGCAGATAAAACCAAGATTAAATCTCAAATTATCCTACTTGGGGACTTTAACCTTGGTTTCCAAGACGCCAAAGACCTTAAAGCACTGAACATTGCCAACACCCTAACTGACCTAGGCTTCTCCCACCGCATCCTGGAAACTACTCACAACAAGGGGAGAACACTTGATTGGCTGGTCGATTTAAACTGCAGCATAAATATAGAGTCAAAACTACTGTGCGCTTGGTCTGACCATCATACGATCACCTTCAACATCAAAGCCAATGACCTTTGTGCTAGACAGGACATTGCACCTTCAATCTGCACGAGAAACAAAACGGACATAACATGCGAAAAACTGCTCCCCCTCCTCCTACCTATTTTAAACAAACTCTCACTGTCATGCACAGACCCCACAGTCCTAGTGGATACTTTCAACCATACCATGCTCAAAGCGATGAATTCCATTCCACCTATCAAATCCAGGAAACCCAAACCGCGTGCACGCCTCAATTCATGGTTCAAACTACACCTGAAAGTGCTACGCAAAGAAAAATGAAACTTAGAAGCCCCTTGGAAAAGTCATCCATCTGACGCCAACAAGGACAGCCTCTTTTTAGCATCCCTTAACTATAAAGATGCCATCTTCCATGCTAAAAAAGATGCCTATAATAAGCCTATCTTGCAAGCTGAATCCAATACCAAGGAGCTTTTCAAGATATTAAAAGAACTTGAATCTCCTTAAACCCCTCCTGACACCTGCAGTAAAGACAGTACTTGGTGTGCCAATATTCAAAAAGCGCTCCTTGACAAAATTTCCACACTCCAATCTAAAATCAATGACAACAAAATTAGCCTCCAGATTGACCGGCAGCTCAATTTTACCAATGGCAAAACCATCCCTATCACCTTACACCCACAAACCATAGGTTGAAAGCATCATCAGTAAACTCAAATCCCCTAACTGCCAGGGCGACACATGCCCAGCTCCCTTTTTCAAGGAGGCTACACATGAACTAGCTCCTTTTATCACAGCCTTTATAACTCATCGTTCAACTTAGGCATCGTCCCTGATAACCTTAAGGACACCTGGATTATCCCGCTTCTCAAAAAGCCCATCCTGGACCCTAGCATACCCAACAATTACAGGCCCATCACCACCGTTCCCTTTCTTCTTAAAATCCTAGACCGGGCAGCCTACCTGCAGATCCAGGACTACCAGGAATCCAACAAACTCCTTGGTCTCAGACGATCTGGCTTCTGGCCTCGGCACGGAACTGTAACTGCCCTCATTGACTTAAAAACTCAAATTAAGGATCTAGAAGATAACGGCAGCTGGCCCTGCTACTACTACTAGACTTATCGGCAGCATATGATTTGGTTAACCATCAAATCCTCTGCCGGCACCTCAAACTGGCAGCCCACTTTTCAGACAAAGCTACTACTTGGATTAGATCCTTCCTGGACAACAGATCCATGAGGGTCTTCTCCCCTCTACCTCTGCTAAACCTTCACCAGTCCTGTGCGGGGTACTCCAAGGATCTTGCGTCTCACCAACGCTCTACAATGTGTTCACGAAACCTCTCATTGATATTCTCGACTATCTCGGTGTCACCTATACGAATTACGCCGATGACACCCAGATACTCATCCCATCACTGGAAATTACAAGGCAGACACGAAAGTCTTAAATAATGTCTATCATTTCATTCAGGATTGGATGGCACAACATGAGCTCTGTCTTAATGATGATAAGACAGAGCTCCTCATTCTGGGCTCCCATCACCGACTTAATAGATTAGATCCTTCCTTTATATCATTCATCATCGATGGCAATACTATGAAGGTATCCAATGATACTAAAACTCTAGGCATCGATCTTGATTCAACTCTATCACTTTCCAGACAAACCAATGCGGTAATCTCGGCATCCGCATAGATGTGCGAACTCATCACCGCTTGCCGCCCCCTTTTCTTACTACTGCGAATTGAAACATCCTGGCCAGAACCCTGATTATGTCAAAACTTGACTATTGTAATGCCCTTTATCTAGGGACAAGTCAACGAAACCTAAGCAAGCTACAGGTCACCCAAAACAATGCCATCAGGGCAGTGCTAAATATCCCTAGGAACTAGCACATCTCTGACACCAGACGGCGCCTATGCTGGCTCTCAGTAGCACAAAGAGTCTCCCTTAAAAAAACTTGCCCTAAAGCATAAATGTCTGGCCAACCAGGCTCCCATCTACCTGGCAAGCCAATTCACTCACCACACCTCTAGCCGTCCTCAGAGAGTTGCCCAGGTTCATTGTCTCTCCTTACCTAGGTTCAAATTGCAGAAAGCGGTTGGGCTTAGTTTCCCGGTCCTTGCCTCCAAACTGTGGAACTCATTGCCCAAACCACTTAGATCGGAATCCTCCTTCCACTCTTTTAAGAGCAAGACCAAAGTGTGGCTGTTCACTCAAGACTCTCAAAACCCTCACCATCCACATCAGCCATAATCCTCCCTGGAATGACGGTGCACCATAGTCAATGCCTTGTCCGGCAAGCACTCTGAATGTAAATACACTGTAAATTCACTGTGTATATCCTGTAAGTTATTTGACTGTATGTCCATTCTTTATATCATCACTGTTCTTGATGTATACCATGTCACTGTAACCTAAGATTTGCTGTCCTTGATGTATATTATGTCACTGTAACCTGAGATATGTGTCCAGATGCCTTCGGGCCAGGCGCTCTATACAAATAAACAAAATCCAAATTCAAATACACAAGTTGGCTAAGTAGTGAAGCTGGTATTTGGGCCATGTCTGCAATTTCAGCATTTGATCATATTGTTTCCCTGTTCCTGTCCTACAGTAGAGTGCATGTATTTGTGAATATTTGACTTTGATAAAGTAAAGTAATACCCTGTTTTATAGATTTGACTTCAAAAGTGCATACATCACATTATATCCCAACATGACATTATTTAAACATAAATCCTTATGGAAACATGTTTTGCAAAAGGACAGTGATTGTAGCTTTAATTTCGCTACTATAAATGAAAGTATACAAGTAATTACAGGTAAAAAAAAACATTGTTGTGTCAAATAAGTAGACCTGAAAATACACTCTTCAGATACATGTGATATTTGCAGCTCTCTCCTGTCTAGGACCACTTAAATGTCCGACATTAAAAGAAAGAGTAGGCAATAGGCTAAACATTGTGACCCGAATATGGAAATGGAAACCTTTTCCCCAAAGGCAGCACAGAACTGCACAGTGAGATATGATCTGACCAAGATCACAGTATCGTCTGGTAGTAAAGCCGGTACCTGACCCTGTGCACTTTGGATCCTCTAACTCAAACCTAAGTAATTTATCACCTCTCCTGACTAACACAATATACTCTTCATTGGGGTGGTTGCCGAGTTTTTACAACCCTAATTTGGAGATACTTAATTGTAGAACTTCACCATAATGATGATATGTTCGTTTTTCTAACTATTGATTTCTGGTGTAGATAGCAAAGCAAATGTTATTATCACAAAAGTTCAAATATTCTATCAACCTCTGAGAGATGAAATACTGAGCCTGTCCTGCCAAGATGTGTACCTGTGATATGGCAGAGTGTGTAACACACCAGGCTATCTTCTGAATCATCTTGGCACTTCAAACCTTTCAGTATGCATTTTAACTTCTGTGTATATTTTCCAAAGTAAGGAGAAAATGCAACACAAGTTGGCGATAGTTAATACACACACTGTACTTGTTACGTCTCGCTTCATGCAGCAGACACTGTGGTCCAGATGGAGGAGGAATTCTTCATTGTTTATCCGGTGTTACAGGAGTCCTTCCAACATGGCTGCTAATGTGCCTTACGCCACTCTAGTTTCTCCAGCAGGCGTGCAGCTGGGGGACGTCATTTCCATGGCAACAGGGTGCCGTCAGCAGTTGGTACATGATGATGGAAGTAGGAGCCAAAAAGCGTTGCTTGATCGCTGCAGAATGCTCCAGAGTGCAAACATTATGTTTCCTCTCTATTTGAAGCTTTCCCTTGCTTTACTATCTGTGCCTCTCTCTCTTGTTAACTAAAGTTTCCACTTTCATAGAATCCGTTTTCACTGCTCTTCAGACCATGAAGCCTGTCTAGTTCCTGCTGACTCCGTCGATAGTTCCAGGTTCATAGTACTGCATACACATTGTTGGAATACTCTTGATTGCTAATCACTGTTTCCTCTTACAGTACCACAAAGGGTAATCCTCTGCTAGGACACTGCATCCCCATGAAGAGCTGCACTACATGAAACAGACAGGAAGACGAACGCTGAACATCGTGTGCAATGCCACAGGGTTTTCTTCCCATTAGGGGATTTCCCTGGATTCTTTAAGTTCCTACCCTGGGCAATCAAAGGAATATTAAAGATTACAGGGAGATTCTTGCTGTCAACACTAACTGCTGCATTTGAGGAGCCAGTCCATTGTAAGTACACTTTGTGCATGCGTTTGGAATCCACAAGAATAACAGATAGCAACGCCTAAATAATTTGAAAAGGGATCAAATACAGCAATTGGTGTCTGCTTTACAAGCTCTTCCTGTAGAGGTGCAGACCATTTGGCTCTGAGACTGTCGAACAGGATATATATATATATATATGGCCTGTTGTATGTTGTCATGAGCCAATTTCAGAGACAGTTAGCAGCTCCACTTGTTCCGCAGAGAGATTGTTTTGAGTTACACTGGTACATGGAATGTCAACAGAGAGATTAGGTCGCCTTTGCCCGAGCAGAAGGGAATGAGACAGCAGACAGACAGAAAGGTGGGGGCATTCGCAGTCAGTGAGGAGTGCTTTGCACACAGAGATAGAAGGTTTTCAGTGGAGACAAAGAGCTGACAATGAATAGAGAGAAATGGGAGGATGGTATCTTTTCGTAACACACACAGACAGAAGAAGGCCTTAGGATGTCAAGATATGCTCTGAAATGTCACGATGACTAGAACACACTGGACTAGAGAGAGTACAAGATATACGTGCACAGACATTTCAACGCTTGTAGAAATGCTGGTTTGACAGAAGAGAGTAAATGCTTGATGTAACCATAGAGATTTATGTACGTCATTTGACACTATAATTGTGAAGCATGATTTGATTGGAATTAGAAGAGGCTTTTGGAGAATCGTTTCGGATGCAGCTTGGGAGATCGGAAGCATTTTGATAGCAGAGGGGAGAGCAGGGTCGAGATCGATCTGGCAGGGAGATCAGCCCGATGCAGATCTGTGGAGGCTGCCTGCAGTTTATGCAGAAAAGGGGAGTAAAGGCCTGTTGTTGAGATATGCACACACATTAGATGGGTTGTTGACATACTGGTAGAAGAGGAGATAGGCACACACATAGAGAGTGCGATGTGTTGTAATAAGAGGAAGAAATGCTTATGCTTGTGAATTGTTACTAGGCCACATTTGTTGTTATTAGGCTGTAATGCATTAGAGATCCAGAGGGATAATTGTGATTAGAATGTTTGCATTAGAAGCCAGAAAGGCTTACATTTATTGCAGTTTGCACCCAAGCATAAGGGTTGCAAAATTCGATTTTGCTAGAAGTGCTTAGCATGCCTTGCTGTGTATGAATAAATGTATTCCATTGTCATATTTGAGTCTGACTTGTGTGTTTTCATTTGTGTCCATTGTTATCTTATTTCTCGTGTCTATTTCTTAGTGTTTGGTTTGGTCTGGTTTGTCGTTTATGTCCTATTTGCAGTAACACAGTAACATAGCGCACAACTGCCCGAGAGATATATTTGCAGGGGGGCCAGATTGGTCCACCCCCCCTGAGGTAGAGTTGCAGATTGACAAGACAGCAGATGATTCGGCCCCCTAGTGCTGCTGAGTTACCTCCAGGGCCACTGCCTGGGGTCAAATAAGATGGGAACCCCTGTACATTAAAAGAGTTCCTTGATGCTTGCACAATTCAGTTCACTGTTAAGGCTGCATATTTCCCAATTGACAGGGATAGAGTGGGATGATTTCCCATCTGACTGGGGTGGCACCCACGTGGGCTTCTTTGTAAACAGTTTAAAGGCCTTGTTTGGCCAACAAGAAGTGACCATTTCAGCCCAAGAGCAGCTGTAAGATGTAAAGCAGGGATCTTCTCATTTGTTGCCATACATAATAGGTTGTAAGCAGATGGCAGCAGAAACTGTATTACCCGATGATGCACTTAACACTTTATTTAGGTGTGGACTAAACGAAGATCCTAAGGATGAGATGCAACGTGTACCTATAGCAGCAAATCTAGTGGAAATTATTTCACTGACCATGCAAATAGACAACAGGGTACAAGAACGGTTCGCAGACGTAAGAAGAATAGAGTAGTCTGGCATACTGTAGAAACTTCCAAACCTCCTGTCAAGCCTATCGTACAGGATGCACCCATGCAGTTAGGTGTAGATAGGGGTCCATTGACTGCAGAAGAACATAGTGGGAGAAGATCTTCTGGGTTATGTATTTATTGTGCTGTTAAGACTCATTTGGTCAAGAATTGTATGCTGGCTCCGCCCAGGCATTCGGGAAATGCCAGTTGCCAGTCGTAGGGAATCCATGACTAGGGAAGACAGTAAGGGTTCCCAGGAATTAAACACAATCCCTCGAACACCCCAAGTGCATCATTTACACATGGTGGTAATTAAAATAAATGTAACCTATGCCAATTCTTCTATACAGGGCATACCAGCCCTGATTCACTGTGGAGCTGCAGGCTTGTTTATTGATGATGATTGGGCAGAGCAGAGTAAGATTCCTCGTATTTCTAAAGACATATACATTCCCGTAGAAGGGGTAGATGGTACACCCTTGATTTCAGGGCCCATTCCTGAGCAGGCAGAACCTTTACTGATGACAATCTCTTCACATCAGAAATGAATGTCCTTTGACATTATTAAAGCTGCACATCACCCTATCATTTTTGGTTTCCCCTGGTTGCATTTACACAACCTGTACATACATTGGAAGGCAAACACACTCTTATTAGGCTCAGAACATTGTACAGGTCATTGTTTAGCATCAAGATCTGTAGGGCCACCTGCAAGTGTGGTAACATCCTGTAATTTGCCATCCTCGAGAACAATCAATAAGGTTTACCAACTACCAAGTCAATACAGGGAGTACCGTACCGTTTTTTCAGAAGTAAAATCCAAAGAACCTCCACCTCATAGGAGATCACTCTGTGATCAATTTACTACCAAACCATCAAGTCCCCTTTGGAAGGATGTACATGCTGTCAGAGAGAGAGATAAGCTAGTTCTTAAAGAATATCTAGCAACGAATTTGACAAATGGTCTCATCACTGAATCAACATCTCCAGCAGGGCCCTCTCTGTTTTTTATTCCCAGAAGGACTCTTGATTCCTGATATTCTGGAAGCCGTAAAAGGGGCATCCATTTACACCTAGTTAGATCTTAGGGGTAGCTACCACCTCCTCAAAATAAGATCAGGGGATGATTGGAAGACGGACTTCAGTACCCCTTTTGCTCATTTTGAATATTGAGTGATGCCCTTTGGATTATCTAACACTCTGGCAAACTTTCAGAATTTTATGGACCATCTATTCGCTGATCTTCTTCTCCAATTCACAGTGACCTATTTATATTACATTTTGGTCTTTTCTCATAATCTGACAGAACATGTGAAGAAAGTGCAAATGGTGTTACGAAGATTATAAGATAATCACCTCTACTGTAAATTAGAGAAATGTGAATTTCACAAGGAAGAAATGTGAAATTTGGGATATGTCTTGTCCCCCAGAGGTATCTTCATGGATCCCTCTAAAGAGTCGGCCATGCTTGAATGGTCCTCTCATACCTTGGTGCAGGAATTACAGCAATTCCTTGGGTTCGCCAACTTTTATAGAAAAGTCATTTCAGACTACTCTAGGATCACCTTACCATTAACAGCATTGTTGAAAAAAGGAGTGAAGTACATCTGGTCCTCAGCAGCCCATGAGGCTTCTGAATCCTTGAAAACGGCCTTCTCGATGGCTCTGACATTAAAAAACCCCAGATCAGACATGAGATTTCAATGTAGAAATGGATGCCTCCTCTAATGCCCTGGGAGCAGTGCTGAAACAAAAGTAGGAGGAAGAGCAATAGTATCCGATTGTATACTTCTCAAAATCCCTGTCCCATGCAGAAATCACTAAACAGTTCTGAAAAAGGAGTTATTGGCAATAAAGTGTTATGCTCACCTGGTCTCTGCGGGGATGTTGGGGCATGGTTGGAGCCCTCCCTCGACTTGGCTCCCTTGGGTGGACTCTCTCCCCCAGCTGCTGCTGAGCCTGCTGTTCTGGACGCTGGTATTGCCCCTGAGAGAAGATGAGAGGCAATGAGAATGGCATTGTGGTGTTGTGAATTCCCTCGATCATCTCGTGGCAAAATGAAGTGCGCAACTGTTTTCCCATGCAAGCTCACCTGTGTTTTTGTAATGCTGAGCTTTCCGTCCTGCTTCATGTAGCAGGGGCGCGTAGAGCGGACCCAGTTGCTTCACTAGTCCGTGGAAGTGGTGATCCAGACAGGCTGCGACCAATCCACTTAGTAGGTAAGTCTTTTGGTTATGATTATTGTTCGTTTTCTTTATAATGTCTTTTGCCTTGATTATTAATGGTAATTCGTGCAATGTCTTATATCTTTCCCAATAGGTGTGAAGATGGTCAATCAGAGTCGTGGAGTGAGTCGGGGGATTCCCTTGCAGGAGAAGACTGGCGGCGTAGACAGAGTTTGGAGGCTCGGGAGTAGCTCTGTGGCTGCGGATGAAGGTACCATGAAGATGAAGAAAAGAGCTCCGCGTTGCTGGAAGCCCGGATCAGGTGAGGAAAGGCTCCGACTCTGATAGCGATGGGATGCAGGTAAGATGCGAGCCCAGCGATGGAGCGACTGGAATCAGGTAAGGAGCGCCTTCAGCGATTGAGCGGCTGGAATCAGGTAAGGAGCGCCTTCAGTGATAGAGTAGCTGGATTCAGGTAAGAGGCGCCTTCAGCGATGGAGTAGCTAGAATCAGGTAAGATACGCCTTCAGCGATGGAGTAGCTGGATTCAGGTAAGAGGCGTCTTCAGCGATGGAGTAGCTGGAATCAGGTAAGATACGCCTTCAGCGATGGAGTAGCTGGGTTCAGGTAAGAGGTGCCTTCAGCGATGGAGTAGCTGGAATCAGGTCAGATGACCTTCAGCGATGGAGCAGCTGGAATCAAGTGGATGCACGACGAGATGAAGAACAGGTAAGGACCGTTACGCTGCTGAAAGCAGAATAACGCAAAGCAGAGGCATGTGGGTGGGTTGGCCTTAAATAGGCTGGCCCTGGCCCATCCCTTTGGCCCCACCTTGTGGCTCCACCTTCCCCTCCCAGGGACTCTTGCACGTGCCTTCCAATGATAGTCTATGGCCACGCCCGGCCCTGATGCACATTGCCCCAGGCACAGAGTGTTCAATGCACAGTTTTCCATGAGCCAGAGGCGCCAGGACTGGGTCCATTTGGGCCCTGGGGGTGATAAAGGCCTGGACCCTTGTCCAATGGCCATGACATAAAGTGAGCATTTTAGGAGTGGCGACATCTCCTTCTAGGATCTCATCACATAATTGAAGTAAGAACAGATCAACAAAATTTTAAGTGTCTACAATATGCAGAGGCCCAGACCAGTCGTCAGGCTCGCTGGGCCCATTTTTTCCCCCATACAACATCACCTTGACAGTCATCCCATTTAGAACAAATCTTATGGCAGATGCATTCTCTAGGAAATCAAGATCTCGATTCCAAAGTTTTCATTTTGAGAAATTATTCCTAAAGGCTACATTTGTCCATGTGGTTATGGGCTTCTTTCAAGTAGTCAAGCAAGATACTAAGGAACAAATGTAAAAGAATCCTGAGGTTGCTGACAGATATCAATTGACAGCTGATGATGGACTCTTGTTTCATGACAATCAAATATTAATAGTATGAAAACACAAAGTTTCCCTTGGGCAGCCATGTGCTCACGTGTTGCTACATTTTGGCTGCAAATTTCTCTGGTCGGTACTTTTATTTTTTCAAATTCCCTTAATGATAGGGCTCTTGTACCTAACTAGCCAGTTTCAAAATAGATGTTTGTATAACACCCAACTTATTGTGAAGAAGCCGACATATCTACACACAGCTTAATAAGGGTCTATACAGCTAAAGCATTTCGGACAAATGTACCCATCTTCAGGGCTTTGGACACCCCTTAATATACTTCTAGTTAAAACAAATGTTTTTCTTCTATGTCGGCATGTAACCGAAATATTGTGTGGTGTTCGCCTGGGCAAAGTGGGCAACTGTTTATAACAGGCGTGTGCGAGCGGCAGGATGGCGCTTGTAGATTTGGACTCAAAATTAGGCACCATTGTGGCAGGATTTAATAAATGTGTCGATTTCAAATAAAGAATGCCTTTTTTAAGGATAGACTGTATGTTGGCTGAAGACTGATAAGACCTGGATGAATATCTGGTGGGCAACAGAAAGCTACTAAAGCAGATTTTGCGCCTTTGAGAAATGGCCCTAGGAGTTGAAGTGGAGAAGGTTGGCCACTGAGTACTTGACATGCTGGAGTGAGAGGAGGAATTCCAGGACACATAGAGTCAGGTGAAATGTGGACATGTTCATTAAGTTAATTTGTGATGCTAAGGAGAGGTCAAAGTCCAGCTGGGCAGCTAGATGTTTCTCTGAATTGGCTGGTTTATCCCAGGCAGGTACAGCAGGATATGTAAACAATCCAGGCTGAAGATGGAAAAGTAGTCAAACTGACAATGTATTTATTTATTGGGTATTAATAATGCGCCTATGTAGAATGTGTTTCGAGGCGCAGGTAGCAATACATGTGCATGCGTTTAGATACGAAGCAAGTGTGCACTCAACATAAAGAAAGCATACAAAAGGTAATAGATGCATTTATACATTAAGAATATTAACATAGCATCCACTAGACACAAAGAACACTAATATAACTAATGTATAGGCTGAATGAAACATGAAAGACATGCGAATACTGCTCACTATCATAGAACAACAAATATAATTGAGCAGCCATCTTCTCTAAAATAGAAGCTGCAGCACACTTTTAAATAAACAAAGGTCCCAAGACATCTAGAGAACTCAAAATGCTAAATTCACAAAAATACAGGTTTGTGCAGAGCTCATACAGTAGCTAACAACCCAAGCCAAGGTTACAGTGAAATAAGAGAGGGTAGGAATGGCAGAGAGAAGGTACGAGATAGAAATTCCCTGGACGCAACAGTAAACTCCCAGATTAATTAAGATCACAATCAGTCTGTGTTAGCCAGGTGCAGTCAAACTATAAGCCAAAAAACTCCATGAAGAATAACTCAATAGAAGCAACAGAGAACATGACACTTAGATTAATATTAGCTACATTCTCAATACATACAGGATAAATCTATCCCAAACATAGTTCATCACACTTGAATCACAACTGGAAAACTGTGTCTATTCATTAGAAGTGAGATAGATAGGACACCTGCCGTACTCCCTACACATACAAAAAGACACATCTTGCTGTGCAAGGCCAAGTACAAAGAGATCACCCTGGCTCATGGCCTAGGAATAAGGGAGGGTAACTTTTTTAATTGAAAGAAAAGCAATCCGTGGACCTTTCTCCCCCTACTCTCCTTCTGGCTCATATCTTGATGACCTGTCAATTGTCCAAGGTTGGTGAGCAGAAGGCCAACCTGTCACAGTTCCTGGTGTTGTGCAGCCCATTAAGTTATGTGCCAATCAAACCCTTGTTGTAGAAATTACATAGTTTAAACTTTATCATTATAGGGGAGGTCTCAGGAGGAGCAACCAGACCAGTATAACCCAATTAGATGTTTAAACCCTATAGATTTATATGTAGCCACCACCACTCACCAATGCCCATTCCTCGTAGGTTTTTGTAAACTGACACAATGTGCCAACGTCATTTATGATAAAATTGCAAGACTTAAATCGTTGTTTGTAATGGATGCACCAAGAGCGATGAGATTTTAATGCTTGTATGTTATCCCAGCTCTATTTGACTGATAATAAAGTTGGATTTTGCCTTTCACTTTGTCTACTTCATTTTTTAGTCCGGTTTTGATTGACCACAGGTCCGCTGTGTTATTAAGGACTTTTTTGGGCCACCTTAACACAATAATTGGACCTCTTTTGGGAGATTTGTGCTTTCCAAAGCCCTCAACTACTGAGGTGAAGAAGGAGCAGTCCAAGGCAGAAGAGAGCTCTGCCCTCTTACCAGTTCCATGGCACATTGGGGGTGACGTTTGCTGTGGACAGGTTCTGCCACTCTTTGCCAAAATCTCCTAAAGCTAGGAGAGCAGACCCAGAATGGAACCATCCTGTCCTTGAGACCCCGTGAGTGGGCCTCACAGCACCCAGAGGTCTAGACGAGCTGAAGCTCCCGGTTCTACTGCACGAAACCGGTTGCACTGTGTTCACTACTCATACAACCAGAGGGAATATGCTGGCATTGTCTTTTGCGCTCCTCCACCCATTTGAACTGTATCATCAGCGTCTCGAAACAGCTCAATGCTGCATCATGCCTTTGCTGAGCCCATCACCAGCTAGTCTTGAATCAACCACCAGATGCCGCAATCTGGCTTGCCCTCGAACAATTGCTACACCACCTCGCACATCGGAGCAACCTGATCACCAATTCGATGACCATCGACTGATACCACTGATGCGTGACTCATCAACCCTTCCCTGCAGGTACAACCCGACTGGGCCCGGCCTCACTTCAAAAAGATCCTGGTGAATGCTCTGACCTGCATCACAGAAAGCACCCCATCATACCACATAGAGTGACTGTATTCGCCCCTGCTTGATGACCGCTTGCTTGGGCCCACGTAATCCACCATACCCAAACTGAGCCTGATCCACTCACATCAATGTTCAAAACTGGGTTTGACACTGTCAACCCACCAAACATGGGTATTACTAGATCGGGAAAAAATCTGGGCTACGCAATTGTTAGGAGTGTCAGGACTCAGGACTAGCTAGCCTTTTGGTTATAGCCCCTGAGCTTCTTTTGGGGGCTAACACCAAAGAACCCGGGGCTATAGCCCCCCCAGCTTCTCCTTAGTGATATCTCTGCCACCAAATAACTGAAACAAGGTACTGTTAACCACTAACTGCCCCCTTGGTCCACTTGTGACCTAGAAACTGGTTAAGTCACTGCTGCACCTTCTTTCACCCAAAGACATATCCTTTTTTGTGGTTGATTATTAGCCTATCATCAGTGGTTGAAGTGAGCAGGAAAGGTCGTGAGCGGTGTTCCACTACTTATATTTGTTACTGTTAACAGCTCCACTACTTTTTGCAACCATTTTCCGCATTCCGGAACTGTTCTTTGTGAAGTTAAAGCACACTTCTCCATTTTACCACCGGATATCAGTTTCAGCTAAACTGAAACCCGTTTCAACGCAATTGGCTGTCAACCAGTGTGACTGCTCCCATTCCTCCCTTACTTCCTACTCTGTCCCCCGCCGGAGTCACAGTTCCACTACGTTTTGGGTAGAGTTCTGTCACTGCCATAACCCCCATATTCACGCTGAAGCTGCTACTTTCTTCAGTCTGCTTCATTTTCTCTGTCTCTGAACAGGGATGGGGTTTGTACATGTTTCTGGATAATTCTATTGCAGATGGTGTGTTTGAGTGAAGTCTCTCTTTTCATAAGCTTTATTTTGACATGCACGTCATAAAAGCTTACAAACCATCATAAAATACGTAAAACATCATAAAATGCATACAATACATGTGATAGTCCTCATAATTCATTGCATGTAGCGTGATTGTGTAAATGAGCGACTTAGTGAGCAGGCAACAGCATTTTCTGAGATCTAAGTCTCCACGCCCATCTTAGATATATACATGTGGCAAACACTGCAGGAATGTCAGCCGCGTTTAAACACGTTGCCGTAGCATCATCAGTGGTCCTTAAGCCACGTAGACGAAAAAGTGGTTTTAGGAAACATATAGTTAAGGATAGTGTAGCCGGACACAACATAAGAAAATGGTTCAGGTCCTCAATTGCGCTGCTGCTCAA
Source organism: Ambystoma mexicanum (assembly GCF_040938575.1). NCBI lineage: Eukaryota > Metazoa > Chordata > Amphibia > Caudata > Ambystomatidae > Ambystoma > Ambystoma mexicanum. The sequence continues at coordinate 136,148,834 of NC_090922.1, forward strand.
AGGGCACACACAGGGGGAAAACCTCTTTGTTTAATGTATGTGTTAAGAATGCTATTGACAAGGTGCCAAACCAAAATGTTATGCATAACAACCTTTCCAAATTAGGGTTAACATAGTCTAGATAACCTTCGTACCCCTCCTGAGTTTTAATGGTAACATAGCACGTCAGGAACGCAGAGCCAAGGGCTTTTACAATTACATCATGGTGATGTAGGATATTTGGTGTAAATTTGGGGTTTGGCAGTAATTTCTTACTGCTAAAAGAGGAGCAGTAGTTTGGTAATACTTATCCTTGAATTTAGATTGGGTTTGGCCTCATATCACTCTAGTGACCATACCTTCTTATATTATATTGGAGAATCTAGTAATATATACTACGGCTGGTATTTTGTGGTAATAGGCTATTTAGTGGTGAGCATAGTTTCCTTCCGACATTATAACCACATCATAAACAAAACCTTCCTTTCTACTAGAATACCTCCTAGTGATCTATAGAGGGCCTTGGACCTATACACATAAGGGGACCCAACACTGTTATATAGAGTGCCACCTACAGTTTGTAACCGGTATCACTGGCTTATCTACACCAGCGATCTAGGTGCACATAGGCATTGCTGGCTCATGGACCTCCAGCAATCTATATTATATTAGATAACCTTCAACAACATGCAAGGAGGGCACACACGCACACACCTGTTTATCACTGCTTATTCTAGGTTATTTTTTATTTTTTTGAATTTTTTTATTGCATATAATCAACTTGTGATTTTTACAAAGACGAGTGTTGTGAATTGTGAATTTGGGTTATTATCCTATCTGCACGGGCAAATTGACAAATGTATTACCAAAGAGAATGAATCTCCCCTGTGTCACAATAGAATCCCAAATGCAATGTAAAAAAAACTCTACGCAATCTGCTTTTATTTATTATTTATATTGCAAACAAATACAAGTCACAATAAAAATCTCACCATGTGCATTTTCCCATAATCTGTAACAGAGAAAAGAAGAAAAATACAGAAACAGAGCAAACAAGCTTTTTTTCTTTTTTAAAAATATGAATTGCTTTTTGACATTATACACATGACGGATCAAGATGCAGAATGTTTCCCTTGCTACTCTGCCTACCTGATATTTTTAAATGGGTCATTCGTACAACAGCACACAGTAACCTCACTTCAACTGTGTCTGCTTACCAGAAATATTTGTGGCTCTCTCCCACACACAACCTTCTTTCACTTGCCTCCGAAGAACAGGCCCAGTCAGCATGAGCTGTCCCTGTTATCTTGGTGTCTGAGATGCACGGCGAAACTTCCAAGCCAGTGCCAGTGACACCAAGAACATCTATCTCCAGAGCCCAGCCAACAGAAACTAACTTCTCCCTGTCAGTTTTCCCCTTAGCAGAGCTCTGCACCTACCCACTATGCCTATGTGATATATCTGCAGACACTTTCCTCCAATCATGTTGAAAGGCAGCATCACCCTTCACTTTTACACAATAGAATCTTTGCTCACAGAGCAACTGTTTCAATTATTATTTCCTTTTGCGCATACTTTGTGCTTTCTGAAAACACAGAAAGAGAAAGAAGAAAAAAATGCCATTGCGCATTTGAAAAAATGGATTTCAGAATATGCATTTTCACCTCATTTTGTACATGGGACTACATTATAATGTTAATGAGTTGGCAACAGTAATTAGTAATTGTTAATTAAATCAGTCTGTTATATAAATAATGTTCAATTATGTAGTTTTCTATGCATGAGGTATTCAAGAGAAAAAAAATGGATGCACCAAAATGCCATCACATTTATTGAAGCGCTATATACTCTAAAGCGCTATAAATATTATAAAGCGCTATGTATATTACTACATACCCCTCCTTTTTCCGACAATTTGGCAATAGTCAAATCCACAATTGGAGGAAACTCAACTTGTACTTCTCTTTCTCTTTCCATCACTTCCAGCAACTCAATAAAATGAACGTTCAAATTGTTCATAATAAATCACGGCCTATTCACCATAATAGCAAAATCCATCTCAAGTGGGTCCATAGGTTCTTATAAAATATTGTACACTTTTCCTTCCAACCAAAGTGTCCATAGTCCAATGTCCAATGTCTTTGTTTAATTGTAAAACAACATTTTAAGTTCAATAACAAAATAATAAAATGAAATAAATAATTAAAACAAAGAATTAACATAACTAAATAAAATAATTAAATAAAACAATAAAGTTGGGGGACTCCAACGCCCATACTTCCAGGACGCATCGGAAAAAATGCACCTGCAACTTGGCAGGTTCAGTTAAACATTGTTCCATTAATGATGTCCACCTCTGAAATGTCCCGACCATCAACTTCACATCATCTGGTTCATTTGGTGCATTCTTTCATCCTGGCACTCTTGGATGCTTTCCATAGGAATCATCTCTTTTGGCGTCTCGGTTACTTTGTCCTCACCTCCATCCGGAGGCATTACTTGATCTTCATCCCGTGGACTCCATGACCTCATCATTTCCCGTGTCCTCCGGTCCTGTGACCTCCGACCTCAAAACACAGTTAGTCATTCTAAATTAAACAGAAAAGAGACAAATTAAGTACATAGCACAATACCAATTTCACCCTTTTACTAAAAATAAAATATTTAGTCCAAAATATGTCGCCCTTTTTCTTTGGTCTCTGAAACTAAGTACATGTTAGAGAGAAAACAAACATATACACAAAACATCATTATACATTAAATATATGTCAACCTTGTAATAAAATAAGACCATCTGCTTCAGCCCCCTTTTTGTTAATGTTTATCACCTATGATATTTTTATTTACATCTATTTCACAACAAGAATTACATCTATTTTTATTTCTCTCGTATTGGACATTATGACGGGTACTATGTGTTTTTCTTTCATGTACTCAGGACACTTGAGCTGTTTCTACTTGCTCAACCCTCCTGACTTCATGTTTGGGATGACAGGGCTTAATTTGGTTAACATGAACAAATTGCTCTGTTACCGTTTCACCCTCTGTTCTTAATATTTTATATACCACTGGAGACACCTTATCTATGATTTGAAATGGCCCCTGCCAGGCCGCCAGAAATTTAGAATTTTTCTGTTTACCCTTTCCAAAATAAAATGTATATACCTGATCCCCTACACTATACTCTTTCACAGATGTCTTTTTATCATAATATGATTTTGCACTGTCAGCAGCCCTTTCCAAATTCCGCTGCACAAAAGCAAATGCATGCTGTAAATGCCTCCTTAGTTCTTCCATATATTCATGATCTGTAGATGTGCTTACAAGGGTCTGTTCATGTGCCCTGTATAACAAATGTTGTGGCAATACCATTTTCCTACCTGTCAATACTTCATGAGGGCTGATACCTGTTGCTTTGGCAGGAGTTGATCTGATTGCAATCAAAAGCAGAGGTAAACGTAAATCCCAGCTGGAACCTGCCTCTGATACAAACTTCTTTAATATATCCACAACAGACCTGTTGCAACGTTCAATACCCCCAGAAGAAGCAGGTCTGTATGCAATATGTAGTTTTCTTTTTACCCCCAGTATCTGCCACACCTTACTCATTAAAGCGCTTGTAAAATGACTTCCTCTATCTAATTCTATTCTCTGTGGTAACCCAAACCTTGAAAATATATGATTTACCAGTAATGTGGCTGCTGTTTGCGCACTACAATCTGGTGCAGGAATACACTCTATCCATTTTGACATCAAACAAACCACACTTAAAATATAACGGTTACCCCTGCTTGACCTTTTTACAGGCCGTACATGGTCTATTTGCAAATCTGACCATGGAAGGGTTAATCCTCTTTTCATCAGTGGAGCTCTATGCATTGGTGAAGCAAGTTTAAATTGGGCACATACTAGACATCCCCTAGTATATAATTCAACATCTTGGGACATATGTGGCCAGTAAGCATAATCTTTCAGTATCTCTACAATTTCACTAAATGTATTATCAACTGCGGTAGTAATTGCTTTTTAAATGGCTACCAATTCCACTCCCTGACTGCTCCTAGCCCAAATTCTCAACTCTATACTGGGAATGTATTCACATTTCAACCAGACATTTCCTATTCCTGATACCAATTGTTTATTACTGTCATTTTCAATGTGAACGGCACAACCATCAACATATACAGTCGGCAAATCCTTGCATGTCTTTTCATCAAAAGCTTTGTGTGGTGATTGTTCAAACTCCTGTAAACTAGATTACACTTATACTTCATTTGATAGATGTTCAGCTGCACAGTCATGTACATCTGCCAATCCTTGAGCAACTGGGCTCTTTTTATTTTGGCCATACCTCACTTCTACAGGAAAGCCTTGTAATGCCACTGTCCATGAAGTAATTCTGGACTGTGCTAGGTTGCCTGACCTAATCCTTTTACTCTCTAAAAACTGTAATGGCTGATGATTTGTTTCAATGATTACCTTTTCTCCCTGAATAATGGGGCGGAAATGCTGTAACGCCCACGCAGTGGTCAAAAGGGCCTTTTCACATTCACTGAATTTAACTTCAACTTGCGAAAATGCCTTGCTTGCATAAGCAATGGTTTTGTGATTCAAATCATGTTTTTGAGAGAACACTGCTGACATACAATGTTCAGAGAAACCTATTTCTATAAAGAAATCCCTGTTCTTTATGGGGTATGCTAAACATGGTGCCTTTACAAGACATTCCTTTAATTTGGCCACTGCCTCAGATTGCTCTTTTTCCCATTTCCAGGGTGTATTCAGCTTCAGTAGTTTAGTCAATGGTTGAGTAATTTCAGCATCATTTTCAATAAACTTCCTGTTATATCCCGTAATTCCTAATAAACTTTTTAAACCTTTCACACTTCTAGGGTCTTTTAATTTCTGTATGGCCTCCACCTTTTTCTTTTGTGGGTTTAGTCCATGTTCAGTCACGTCATGCCCTAGAGAATTTACCTTTTTCTTGCACCATTGTGCTTTCTGTAAAGATACTTTGATATCTGCCTTTTGCAATTGGCCAAGAACATGTCTAATTTCATCAAAATGGCTTTTTAAACTTTCATTTTTTATCAGGACATCATCCACCTAAACGATAGTTCCTCTTTCCACTGCATCAGGCATAGCCTTTCTCAAAAATATACCAAACTCACTGCAACTATTGACATACCCGAATGGTGTTCTAACCCATGCGTATTGGGTCTTATCAAATGAAAATGAAAACAAATTCTGAATATCCTCTGCCAATTGCACACACCAATATCCAGATGTGAGATCTGATGTGGTAAATACTTTTGAGCCATGCACCTGAGCCAGGCCTTGATCAATGAATGGCAGTGGACATCTGGACACTGGCACTCTTTTATTTAATTCTCTCAAATCTGCACACAGATGCCATTGACCATTTGGCTTTAACACACCCAAAATAGGAGTGTTGGATGTGCTATGAATGGGCCTGATAATTCCCAGAGACTCCAAGTTTTTAATTATCTCTGCCAATGACTCTAAGCATGCCAGTGGTAACCGGTACTGGCGCACACATACTGGATTTCTACTACACCCTTCCGATAATGTGGCAACATGTAAATTAGTTAGGCCGCAATCATATGCATCTTTAGCAAAGACATCTTTAAATTCCATAAATATTTTTCTCAATTCATTTTTATCTTCATCGCTATCACATGCATCTGCTAACAAAATCTGCTCCTCTACCATTTTTGAGAATTCTGGGAAATCCTCCAGTGGGGGAATCTCTGTATGACTGTGTCTCTCTGTAAAGCTGCCCCTTTTAAATATTTTGGCATATCAGCTTCCACTTCAATGTGCTGATTTTCTGTTTCATTTTCATTTAAGTCAAATACTATATAATCCTCTTGGTGACAGCACACTCTCTCATTTGAATCATAAGGGTACACAGATTGAATTTTAAAGATCCCTTTGGGCTGAGAATACAGATATTCTGGCAATACACCCCCTGCATCTACATACCTTTCAGGGATATTTCCAATTACATTGCTATTGAAATCTGCAGTATAATGTGATTTTTGTATGGCCAATTTTAATGAAGAATTTTCCTTTAAATGAATAGCCTGATGTCCTTTATTATTCACCATAATCTTGACAGATCCTTCTCCAACATCTGTCAATGGGGTGTATTCATAATCCAGGCCGTGTTGCTTCATGGACTAATTTAAACACACAAATGCATCAGCATCTTTCATTTGCTGTCCATTCTTGCACTTAGCATTATTGCGACCTGCTTGGTGAATGCAGGAATAGTAGTATCCTTCTTCACCTGTAATTCAATTGCATATGGGACCATTTGTGCGCAATGATAAGCCTTTCTTTTGTCTTCAAATTCAGGTGCATGCCCACCTAGCCATGACCATATTTTTTGATTAAGGAAATCTAACACCATACACATTCTGTGCATGATATCATTGCCCAGGTAAAAGTCATTTTGTCTTCCACTCACTATCCACATATTATGGTAAATTGTTTTCAGCCCAATATTAATCTTCAGCATGCATCTGCGTGCAATTTGTTTTTCAAAGTCTGGACTGTCCAAACAAGAGACATATTGGTTTTTAATTCTAAATTTTGGGATCTCCTCCCTCTCCATTATTTTCTGCAGTAATTTCTCATTAATAAAGCTCCTTTTCTGTTCAAGCGCTAAGGTAGCTTTTATCACTTTAGAATGGTCATTTATACCAATGTGAACCCATGGTTGCTCATCTCCCATGTGTATTTCAGCAAGAGTGGTAATGTGTTTTTTTGTGTCTGTTTTAGGAGTAGTATTCTGTTTGCATTTCTTCTCTTTTAAATAGAAGCACAATGTGTGTTCATCTACTTCAGTTTGCCATCTTTTTCTAGGATCTAAATAAATCTGCACAGATTCTTTTTTACATTGCATTTTACCTTGACACATCAAAATGACAGTAACGCTAAGTACACAGCTATTCTGGAGGTATACCTCCACTGCATCATTCGTTTTGGCAACAGTCTGGCATTCATTTACACTGCTGCTTTGTGATTTCATTTTCTTAGGTCTCAATGGTTTTTTGGTTAAGGACCAGAGTACTCCATTCACCCCATCAATGAGAGGAGACAATCTTTTCAGGCAATCTGTCCCCATCAAATAGATGTGATCAACACTTCCTGTTTCAGTCTGTGTTTTTCTATCTGTATGTCAACTTCGGTAACACCTATAATAGGCACCCCCTCACTGTTAAAATTATGCACCGGACCTTGCCTTTGCCTCACTGTGATCTGATTCTGTGGCGATCTCCCTTCATTGATACTTTTAGTCAATTCTTTGGACATAATTGTGGCCTGTGCGCCGGTGTCAATCATCGCAAATGTATTGCATTTCTCTTCCACAGTGATGGGAGCATAATACCTGTCATCAACTTCCTCTAATACACATAAAAAATGTGAATTCTTACTGATTTCAGAACTCACCTTTCTCAGGCCTTTTTCACTTTTGGCTAAGCAAATTGGTAAATGGAAAGACATTTTCCCCTCCTTTCTGTCCATTTATGTATGAGAGACTTCATTCATTTCCCCATATTCAGAGATTTTTGGAGTTTGGCCACTGTTTGCCCATCCATCCAGGGATCATCAGAGGTCACACTGCAATCCTCCAACTGAACATGTGTAAAAACATCACTTGGTAATTTGCCATTTTCTAATTCTGTGCATGTGTGGTTATTTGGTATGGTACCAGTCTTTTTATCTTCTTCAAAAATCTGTGGCTAAAAGAACTCTTCAGGTGATTGATCTGTACCCTCCTTTGGAGTATTTATTCTTTCTGCCTATGTTTGGTTAGTGTTTTGATTGTTCTGGGAAGGGGTTCTAGCATCCCCACTTACTCCCTGCTCACTTGTATTCCCCAAGCATGAGTTGTCTTTCTTAAATCTGTACCTTTCTTCTTTTGGAATCTCATGTTTTTCTTTTTCATTTGTGCAAATATCTACTTTTTGATTTAGCTCCAGATTAAACGAAAACTTCTTTTTTAGAAGTATTTGCACTTTCTGTCACATGTTCATTTGCCGGTGCATTCATTTTTAAATCATTAAGCACCTCAGAGTCATTATTCAAAATCATATCAGGGTAATCTGTTTTCTTAGCATTGCAGGTATCATTAACATTTAGTCACTTATCAGAAACCACCCATTTATTGTCTTGGCTTTCTGCCCCCTCCTTTGATGACTGTTTTTGTGCTGTACAGAGCTTTCCTACTTTCTCAGCCAACATTTTCACTTGGGCCTCGAGACACTGGAATCTTTCTATCTCCCTAGAATCTTCTGTATGTGGCCTAGATCAACATTGGTTGTTTTCCCCCTGAATAAATCTATTCTGATATCTCTCAGGAGAATGATTTCTATTGGGATTGCTTCTGAACTCTTGATTCATATGTGGAGAGGAGCGGGGTGCACCTATCCTTTAGTTGTAGTACCCTGGTGGTGGTGATTCATTGTATCGACGTGGAGCATAATTCATATTCTGCCTCATGTCCTGTCTCTCATTTTGTGGGTACTGACCCCTATGTTGATTCCCATTTTCAGTAAATCGATCCACATATCGTGGATCTATCGTGGTCTATCGTGATTACCATATATCATGGTATTAGGGTCAAATCTGCTCTGTGTCCCCAATGTCTGGTAGGGACCATTATTTCTTTGATCCTGACTTTGTCTCTGGTTATTATTCATACCTGACATATAAGGCCGATATCCTGCCCGGGGCCTGTCTCCTAAGTACCTAGGGCTAATGTAGCTCTCCCTATTACTGGAATCATGTGATTGAAACATTGGTGCAGGGAGTGACGACCTTTGTTGATTACCCCTTTGTTCAGGTGCCAAATTATTTTTACCTGGACTTTGAGCAGACTTAAGGGACATTTTGGCTGACCTGATCTCCATCACTGTTGATGAGGGTTCTTTAGATTTTGGTCTAGTGTCTTTCATTTCATCATTTTCTCTACCCGGACAATAGCATACTTCATATAGTTTTGTACTTTGGTGTACAATCCATTCAAGGGACTTGTCACGGTCAAATTCACGGACTAACTGGGATATGATGTCTTTCTGTAGCCCATAGAAGTAGGCAGTTTTAAACTAATTGGAATTGGGGTCAAATAATACATAAAAGCGAGAAAATGCTCTTTTTAAGTCTTGCAAAAACTGGTGAGGTGACGTGTTAGGCCCAGTCGTAATCGTGTATGCAACCTTTTTTGCCTCTTGCAATGATTGGAAAGGAGAAAAATGACGTCTCTCTTTTTCAAACTCTGCCCATGGCATGTTCTGCTGTTCATTTAACCCTCTTATGATACTGGCTGTGGGAGCATTTAGAGTTAAGTGAAAGTATTGCCTGTATTGTTCCTTAGGTATCTGGAGGGCTTTAAATATATCATGCACCGCTTCTAAGTGGTCCTCTATACAGTACTCCCCTCCCTTTTTAAATGGTTTGATCAGAGCTTTGCTTTGATTGATTTCATTATTTTTATGGGGCTACTCGTTGCTATGCAAGGAATTGCACTACTTTGTGATTCAACCCGGGTTTCATGTGTATGGGATTGGTGGTGGCCCCCAATGGGTGTATGAAATCCCCCAAGAGCGCTACAACCAAGTTCAGTCACTGGCCCAGTCACTGGGGCACTAGCTCTCTGTGTAGAAATAGGATTCACCTCAACTCCATTGAATGTGGTGCCCTGCCGTTTATCCTGGGACCTGGAAATTCATATTTGCTGTTCCAAATCCTTGCACTTTTTTTTAAGGAGCCTAACTGCCTCCTTATGCAATTAGTTGTTTTCATCTCTCATCTTATTAATTACCTCCTGTATATCCCATTTGCATTTGGCATTCATTGAATTCTTTGTTTCTCTTGTCTCTTTCTTGAAACATTTTAACCATTTCCTGTTCCGCATCGTGGAGATCACTTTCTTTCTCAAAATGTTCTTTTTGCAAAACCTGCATTTCCAAAACAACCTCATCTTTGTCTTGTTTAATATGGTCTACCAACGCTTTCAAGTTTTTCATTTCTTGATCACTATCCTCAAACTGCTTCTTGCTTTGAGACAATTGAGTGTCAAAATCCCTATATTTTGACTGCATGCCTTTTTGACATACCTCCAATGCTCCATTCAGATCAGCTTTTAACCTGCTAATCAGCTTGGCATCATTTTCTTGCATTCGCAGGGACCTATTTAGGATAAACCATGTCTTGACACATAGCAATATTAGACAATCTTTCTCTGCATGTTTATCAGCTGCATTTAGTAGTCTCAAAAGGCAGACCTGAATTATACTGCCTTCTGCAAAAATGTTGTTTAATGGTTCTTTCTGTACTTCACCATAGATGTGGTCATCCCATTCTGTGGCATTATTTGATGACCATGTCCCATGTGCATATAGCTTTGCCTCGAGATATTGCACTAGCTCTGGGGATGTGGCCTCCATTTGAGACATTCTAAAATTCACTTTTAGTGTCACACTGCTATCATGAAATGGGTTTCCTCCAATGCACGTATGGTAGTGTGAGACACACTTGCCATACCCAGTAGGAGCTCTGTAGCCACTTTCCCGGCCAACGCACCACGTATGTAGGATATTTGGTGTAAATTTGGGATTTGGCAATATTTTCTTACCGCTAAAAGATGAGCGGTAGTTGGTAATAATTATCCTTGCATTTAGATTGGGTTTTGCCTCATATCACCCTAGTGACCATACCTTCTTGTATTATATTGGAGAATCTAGTAATATATATTACTGGTGGTATTTTTTGGTAATAGGATATTTAGTGGTGAGCATAGTTTCCTTCCCTACATTATAACTCCATCATAAACAAAACCTTCCTTTCTATTAGAATACCTCCTAGTGATCTATAGAGGGCCTTGGACCTATACACATAAGGGGACCCAACACTTTTATATAGAGTGCCACCTACAGTTTGTGACCGGTGTCACTGGCTTATCTACACCAGCGATCTAGGTGCCCATAGGCATTGCTGGCTCATTGACCTCCAGCAATCTATATTATGTTAGATACCCTCCAACAACATGCAAGGAGGCACACACACACACACCTGTTTATCACTGCTTATTCTGGGTTATTATTCTATCTGCATGGGCAAATTGACAAATGTATTACCAAAGAGAATGAATCTCCTCTGTGTCACAAATACAATCCCAAATGCAATGTAAAAAAAAACTCTACACAATCTGCTTTTATTTATTATTTGTATTGCAAACAAATACAACTCACAATAAAAATCTTACCATATGCATTTTCCCATAATCGGTAACAAAGAGAAAAGAAGAAAAATACAGAAAGAGAGCAAACAAGCTTTTTTTCTTTTAAAAAATATGAATTTAACATTATACACATGATGAATCAAGATGCAGAATGTTTCCCTTGCTACTCTGCCTACCTGATATTTTTAAATCGGTCATTGGTACAACAGCACACAGTAACCTCACTTCAACTGTGTCTGCTTACCAGAAATATTTGTGGCTCTCTCCCACACACGACCTTCCTTCACTCGCCTCCGAAGAACAGGCCCAGTCAGCATGAGCTTTCCCTGTTATCTTGGTGTCTGGGATGCACGGCGAAACTTCCAAGCCAGTGCCAGTGACACCAAGAACATCTATCTCCAGAGCCCAGCCAACAGAAACTAACTTCTACCTGTCAGTTTTCCCCTTATCAGATCTCTGCACCTACCCACTATGCCTATGTGATATATCTGCAGACACTTTCCTCCAATCATGTTAAAAGGCAGCATCACCCTTCACTTTTACACAATAGAATCTTTGCTCACAGAGCAACTGTTTCAATTATTATTTCCTTTTGCGCATACTTTGTGCTTTCTGAAAACACAGAAAGAGAAAGAAGAAAAAAATGCCATTGCGCATTTGAAAAAATGAATTTCAGAATATGCATTTTCACCTCATTTTGTACATGGGACTACATTATAATGTTAATGAGTTAGCAACAGTGATTAGTAATTGTTAATTAAATCAGTCCGTTATATAAATAATGTTCAATTATGTAGTTTTCTATGCATGAAGTATTCAAGAGAAAAAAATGGATGCACCAAAATGCCATCACATTTATTGAAGCGCTATATACTCTAAAGCGCTATAAATATTATAAAGCGCTATGTATATTACTACATACCCCTCCTTTTTCCGACAATTTGGCAATAGTCAAATCCACAATTGGAGGAAACTCAACTTGTACTTCTCTTTCTCTTTCCATCACTTCCAGCAACTCAATAAAATGAACGTTCAAATTGTTCATAATAAATCACGGCCTATTCACCATAAAAGCAAAATCCATCTCAAGTGGGTCCATAGGTTCTTATAAAATATTGTACACTTTTCCTTCCAACCAAAGTGTCCATAGTCCAATGTCCAATGTCTTTGTTTAATTGTAAAACAACATTCTAAGTTCAATAACAAAATAATAAAATAAAATAAATAATTAAAACAAAGAATTAACATAACTAATTAAAATAATTAAATAAAACAATAAAGTTGGGGACTCCAACGCCCATACTTCCAGGACGCATCGGAAATAATGCACCTGCAACTTGGCAGGTTTAGTTAAACATTGTTCCATTAATGATGTCCACCTCTGAAATGTCCCGACCATCAACTTCACATCATCTGGTTCATTTGGTGCATTCTTTCATCCTGGCACTCTTGGATGCTTTCCATAGGAATCATCTCTTTTGGCGTCCCGGTTACTTTGTCCTCACCTCCATCCAGAGGCATTACTTGATCTTCATCCCGTGGACTCCATGACCTCATCATTTCCCGTGTCCTCCGGTCCTGTGACCTCCGACCTCAAAACACAGTTAGTCATTCTAAATTAAACAGAAAAGAGACAAATTAAGTACATAGCACAATACCAATTTCACCCTTTTACTAAAAATAAAATATTTAGTCCAAAATATGTCGCCCTTTTTCTTTGGACTCTGAAACTAAGTACATGTTAGAGAGAAAACAAACATATACACAAAACATCATTATACATTAAATATATGTCAACCTTGTAATAAAATAAGACCATCTGCTTCAGCTCCCTTTTTTTTAATGTTTATCACCTATGATATTTTTATTTGCATCTATTTCACAACAAGAATTACATCTATTTTTATTTCTCTCGTATTGGACATTATGACGGGTACTATGTGTTTTTCTTTCATGTACACAGGACACTTGAGCTGTTTCTACTTGCTCAAGCCTCCTGACTTCATGTTTGGGATGACAGGGCTTAATTTGGTTAACATGAACAAATTGCTCTGTTACCGTTTCACCCTCTGTTCTTAATATTTTATATACCACTGGAGACACCTTATCTATGATTTGAAATGACCCCTGCCAGGCCGCCAGAAATTTAGAATTTTTCTGTTTACCCTTTCCAAAATGAAATTTATATACCTGATCCCCTACACTATACTCTTTCACAGATGTCTTTTTATCATAATATGATTTTGCACTGTCAGCAGCCCTTTCCAAATTCCGCTGCACAAAAGCAAATGCATGCTGTAAATGCTTCCTTAGTTCTTCCATATATTCATGAACTGTAGATGTGCTTACAAGTGTCTGTTCATGTGCCCTGTATAACAAATGTTGTGGCAATACTATTTTCCTACCTGTCAATACTTCATGAGGGCTGATACCTGTTGTTTTGGCAGGAGTTGATCTGATTGCAATCAAAAGCAGAGGTAAACGTAAATCCCAGCTGGAACCTGCCTCTGATACAAACTTCTTTAATATATCCACAACAGACCTGTTGCAACGTTCAATACCCCCAGAAGAAGCAGGTCTGTATGCAATATGTAGTTTTCTTTTTACCCCCGTATCTGCCACACCTTACTCATTAAAGCGCTTGTAAAATGACTTCCTCTATCTAATTCTATTCTCTGTGGTAACTCAAACCTTGAAAATATATGATTTACCAGTAATGTGGCTGCTGTTTGCGCACTACAACCTGGTGCAGGAATACACTCTATCCATTTTGACATCAAACAAACCACACTTAAAATATAACGGTTACCCCTGCTTGACCTTTTTACAGGCCGTACATGGTCTATTTGCAAATCTGACCATGGAAGGGTTAATCCTCTTTTCATCAGTGGAGCTCTATGCATTGGTGAAGCGAGTTTAAATTGGGCACATACTAGACATCCCCTAGTATATAATTCCACATCTTGGGACATATGTGGCCAGTAAGCATAATCTTTCAGTATCTCTAATGTTTTTTGTGAACCTCTGTGTCCTGAAGTTATTGCATCATGTGCATGGTGTAGCATTAGCCCTCTGAATGAAAGGGGCACCACCCACTGTACTTGTCCTGTTATGGATTCCCTAATCATGAGTCCATCCTGTAGTCTGATTCATTTTTTATTCTTTAATAGCACCCTCAACTCTTCTTTTCCCTCATAATAATTTTCAGTTAAAGGATTGTGTTCAGGGTCTATCAAATGATTATAATAAATTCCCAAAATTGGATCATCTTTTTGTGCCTTAATCAGGTCTTGATCTGGTGTATCATAACTCCATTGCACTACTGGTTGTTCTACCGCTTTTGGAGCCTTAGAGCGTGTAACTGCATCAATCTGTATTTCACCAAGTAAATGTTCAATAGGTAGCAACTCTCCCATCACAGCCCCAATTTTGGCTAAATGATCTGCTTTATCATTTCCCTCCTTATCTTCTCCGGGAGTTTTTAAAAGTCCACAAATTTTCCTCCAATATGTTGTTAAATCATTCTCTGACACTAATTTGTCTATAGACTGTATCATCTTTCCATGTTTGAGGGGCTTTTTATTGTACGTAATCATGCCTCTTGCTTTCCAGCCAGGCACATATTCCACAAAGCTATTTCGTGCATAATCAGACTCAGTCACCAGGACAATTTCACTAAATTTATTATCAACTGCGGTAGTAATTGCTTTTTAAATGGCTGCCAATTCCACTCCCTGACTGCTATACTGGGAATGTATTCACATTTCAACCAGACATTTCCTATTCCTGATACCAATTGTTTATTACTGTCATTTTCAATGTGAACGGCACAACCATCAACATATACAGTCAGCAAATCCTTGCATGTCTTTTCATCAAAAGCTTTGTGTGGTGATTGTTCAAACTCTCGTAAACTAGATTACACTTCTACTTCATTTGATAGATGTTCAGCTGCACAGTCATGTACATCTGCCAATCCTTGAGCAACTGGGCTCTTTTTATTTTGGCCATACCTCACTTCTACAGGAAAGCCTTGTAATGCCAATGTCCATGAAGTAATTCTGGACTGTGCTAGGTTGCCTGACCTAATCCTTTTACTCTCTAAAAACTGTAATGGCTGATGATTTGTTTCAATGATTACCTTTTCTCCCTGAATAATGGGGAGGAAATGCTGTAATGCCCACGCAGTGGTCAAAAGGGCCTTTTCACATTCACTGAATTTAACTTCAACTTGCGAAAATGCCTTAATTGCATAAGCAATGGTTTTGTGATTCAAATCATGTTTTTGAGATAACACTGCTGACATACAATGTACAGAGAAACCTATTTCTATAAAGAAATCCCCGTTCTTTATGGGGTATGCTAAACATGGTGCCTTTACAAGACATTCCTTTAATTTGGCCACTGCCTCAGATTGCTCTTTTTCCCATTTCCAGGGTGTATTCAGTTTCAGTAGTTTAGTCAATGGTTGAGTAATTTCAGCATCATTTTCAATAAACTTCCTGTTATATCCCGTCATTCCTAATACACTTTTTAAACCTTTCACACTTCTAGGGTCTTTTAATTTCTGTATGGCCTCCACCTTTTTCTTTTGTGGGTTTAGTCTATGTTCAGTCACGTCATGCCCTAGAAAATGTACCTTTTTCTTGCACCATTGTGCTTTCTGTAAAGATACTTTGATACCTGCCTTTTGCAATTGGCCAAGAACATGTCTAATTTCATCAAAATGGCTTTTTAAACTTTCATTTTTTTATCAGGACATCATCCACATAAACGATAGTTCCACTGCATCAGGCATAGCCTTTCTCAAAAATATACCAAACTCACTGCAACTATTGACATACCCGAATGGTGTTCTAACCCATGCGTATTGGGTCTTATCAAATGAAAATGAAAACAAATTCTGAATATCCTCTGCCAATTGCACACACCAATATCCAGAAGTGAGATCTAATGTGGTAAATACTTTTGAGCCATGCACCTGAGCCAGGCCTTGATCAATGAATGGCAGTGGACTTCTGGACACTGGCACTCTTTTATTTAATTCTCTCAAATCTGCACACAGATGCCATTGACCATTTGGCTTTAACACACCCAAAATAGGAGTGGTGGATGTGCTACGAATGGGCCCGATAATTCCCAGAGACTCCAAGTTTTTAATTATCTCTGCCAATGAGTCTAAACATGCCAGTGGTAACCGGTACTGGCGCACAAATACTGGATTTCTACTACACTCTTCCGGTAATGTGGCAACATGTAAATTAGTTAGGCCGCAATCATGTGCATCTTTAGCAAAGACATCTTTAAATTCCATAAATATTTTTCTCAATTCATTTTTATCTTCATCGCTATCACATGCATCTGCTAACAAAATCTGCTCCTCTACCATTTTTGAGAATTCTGGGAAATCCTCCAGTGGGGGAATCTCTGTGTGACTGTGTCTCTCTGTAAAGCTGCCCCTTTTAAATATTTTGGCATATCAGCTTCCACTTCAATGTGCTGATTTTCTGTTTCATTTTCATTTAAGTCAAATACTATATAATCCTCTTGGTGACAGCACACTGTCTCATTTGAATCATAAGGGTACACAGATTGAATTTTAAAGATCCCTTTGGGCTGATAATCCAGATATTCTGGCAATACACCCCCTGATCTACATACCTTTCATGGATATTTCCAATTACATTGCTATTGAAATCTGCAGTATAATGTGATTTTTGTATGGCCAATTTTAATTAAGAATTTTCCTTTAAATGAATATCCTGATGTCCTTTATTATTCACCATAATCTTGACAAATCCTTCTCCAACATCTGTCAATGGGGTGTATTCATAATCCAGGCCGTGTTGCTTCATGGACTAATATAAACACACAAATGCATCAGCATCTTTCATTTGCTGTCCATTCTTGCACGTAGCATTATTGTGACCTGCTTGGTGAATGCAGGAATAGTAGTATCCTTCCTCACCTGTAATTCAATTACCTATGGGACCAGTTGTGCGCAATGATAAGCCTTTCTTTTGTCTTCAAATTCAGGTGGATGCCCACCTAGCCGTGACCATATTTTTTGATTAAGGAAATCTAACACTATACACATTCTGTACATGATATCATCGCCCAGGTAAAAGTCATTTTGTCTTCCACTCACTATCCACACATTATGGTAAATTGTTTTCAGCCCAATATTAATCTTCAGCATGCATCTGCGTGCAATTTGGTTTTCAAAGTCTGGACTGTCCAAACAATAGACATTGGTTTTTAATTCTACATTTTGGGATCTCCTCCCTCTCCATTATTTTCTGCAGTAATTTCTCATTAATAAAGCTCCTTTTCTGTTCAAGCGCTAAGGTAGCTTTTATCACTTTAGAATGGTCATTTATACCAATGTGAACCCATGGTTGCTCATCTCCCATGTGTATTTCAGCAAGAGTGGTAATGTGTTTTTTTGTGTCTGTTTTAGGAGTAGTATTCTGTTTGCATTTCTTCTCTTTTAAATAGAAGCACAATGTGTGTTCATCTACTTCAGTTTGCCATCTTTTTCTAGGATCTAAATAAATCTGCACAGATTCTTTTTTACATTGCATTTTACCTTGACACATCAAAATGACAGTAACGCTAAGTACACAGCTATTCTGGAGGTATACCTCCACTGCATCATTCGTTTTGGCAACAGTCTGGCATTCATTTACACTGCTGCTTTGTGATTTCATTTTCTTAGGTCTCAATGGTTTTTTGGTTAAGGACCAGAGTATTCCATTCACCCCATCAATGAGAGGAGACAATCTTTTCAGGCAATCTGTCCCCATCAAATAGATGTGATCAACACTTCCTGTTTCAGTCTGTGTTTTTCTATCTTTATGTCAACTTCGGTAACACCTATAATAGGCACCTCCTCACTGTTAAGATTATGCACCGGACCTTGCCTTTGCCTCACTGTGATCTGATTCTGTGGCGATCTCCCTTCATTGATACTTTTAGTCAATTCTTTGGGCATAATTGTGGCCTGTGCGCCGGTGTCAATCATCGCAAATGTATTGCATTTCTCTTCCACAGTGATGGGAGCATAATACCTGTCATCAACTTCCTCTAATACACATAAAAAATGTGAATTCTTACTGATTTCAGGACTCACCTTTCTCAGGCCTTTTTCACTTTTGGCTAAGCAAATTGGTAAATGGAAAGACATTTTCCCCTCCTTTCTGTCCATTTCTGTATGAGAGACTTTATTCATTTCCCCATATTCAGAGGTTTTTTGGAGCGTGGCCACTGTTTGCCCATCCATCCAGGGATCATCAGAGGTCACACTGCAATATTCCAACTGAACATGTGTAAAAACATCACTTGGTAATTTGCCATTTTCTAATTCTGTGCATGTGTGGCTATTTGGTATGGTACCAGTCTTTTTATCTTCTTCAAAAATCTGTGGCTAAAAGAACTCTTCAGGTGATTGATCTGTACCCTCCTTTGGAGTATTTATTCTTTCTGCCTATGTTTGGTTAGTGTTTTGATTGTTCTGGGAAGGGGTTCTAGCATCCCCACTTACTCCCTGCTCACTTGTATTCCCCAAGCATGAGTTGTCTTTCTTAAATATGTAGCTTTCTTCTTTTGGAATCTCATGTTTTTCTTTTTCATTTGTGCAAATTTCTACTTTTTGATTTAGCTCCAGATTAAACGAAAACTTCTTTTTTAGAAGTATTTGCACTTTCTGTCACATGTTCATTTGCCGGTACATTCATTTTTAAATCATTAAGCACCTCAGAGTCATTATTCAAAATCATATCAGGGTAATCTGTTTTCTTAGCATTGCAGGTATCATTAACATTTAGTCACTTATCAGAAACCACCCAGTTATTGTCTTGGCTTTCTGCCCCCTCCTTTGATGACTGTTTTTGTGCTGTACAGAGCTTTCCTACTTTCTCAGCCAACATTTTCACTTGGGCCTCGAGACACTGGAATCTTTCCATCTCCCTAGAATCTTCTGTATGTGGCCTAGATCAACATTGGTTGTTTTCCCCCTAATTAAATCTATTCTGATATCTCTCAGGAGAATGATTTCTATTGGGATTGCTTCTGAACTCTTGATTCATATGTGGAGAGGAGCGGGGTGCACCTATCCTTTAGTTGTAGTACCCTGGTGGTGGTGATTCATTGTATCGACGTGGAGCATAATTCATATTCTGCCTCATGTCCTGTCTCTCATTTTGTGGGTACTGACCCCTATGTTGATTCCCATTTTCAGTAAATCGATCCACATATCGGGGTCTTTCGTGATTACCACATATCATGGTATTAGGGTCAAATCTGCTCTGTGTCCCCAATGTCTGGTAGGGACCATTACTTCTTTGATCCTGACTTTGTCTCTGGTTATTATTCATACCTGACATATCAGGCCGATATCCTGCCCGGGGCCTGTCTCCTAAGTACCTAGGGCTAATGTAGCTCTCCCTATTACTGGGATCATGTGATTGAAACATTGGTGCAGGGAGTGACGACCTTTGTTGATTACCCCTTTGTTCAGGTGCCAAATTATTTTTACCTGGACTTTGAGCAGATTTAAGGGACATTTTGGCTGACCTGATCTCCATCACTGTTGATGAGGTTTCTTTAGATTTTGGTCTAGTGTCTTTCATTTCATCATTTTCTCTACCCGGACAATAGCATACTTCATATAGTTTTGTACTTTGGTGTACAATCCATTCAAGGGACTTGTCACGGTCAAATTCACGGACTAACTGGGATATGATGTCTTTCTGTAGCCCATAGAAGTAGGCAGTTTTAAACTCATTGGAATTGGGGTCAAATAATACATAAAAGCGAGAAAATTCTCTTTTTAAGTCTTGCAAAAACTGGTGAGGTGACGTGTTAGGCCTAGCCGTAATCGTGTATGCAACCTTTTTTGCCTCTTGCAATGATTGGAAAGGAGAAAAATGACGTCTCTCTTTTTCAAACTCTGCCCATGGCATGTTCTGCTGTTCATTTAACCCTCTAATGATACTGGCTGTGGGAGCATTTAGAGTTAAGTGAAAGTATTGCCTGTATTGTTCCTTAGGTATCTGGAGGGCTTTAAATATATCATGCACCGCTTCTAAGTGGTCCTCTATACAGCACTCCACTCCCTTTTTAAATGGTTTGATCAGAGCTTTGCTTTGATTGATTTCATTATTTTTATGGGGCTACTCGTTGCTATGCAAGGAAGTGCACTACTTTGTGATTCAACCCGGGTTTCATGTGTATGGGATTGGTGGTGGCCCCCAATGGGTGTATGAAATCCCCCAAGAGCGCTACAACCAAGTTCAGTCACTGGCCCAGTCACTGGGGCACTAGCTCTCTGTGTAGAAATAGGATTCACCTCAACTCCATTGAATGTGGTGCCCTGCCGTCTATCCTGGGACCTGGAAATTCATATTTGCTGTTCCAAATCCTTGCACTTTTTAAGGAGCCTATCTGCCTCCTTATGCAAATAGTTGTTTTCATCTCTCATCTTATTAATTACCTCCTGCATATCGCCTATTTGCATTTGGCATTCATTGAATTCTTTGTTTCTCTTGTCTCTTTCTTGAAACATTTTAACCATTTCCTGTTCCGCATTTTGGAGATCACTTTCTTTCTCTAAATGTTCTTTTTGCAAAACCTGCATTTCCAAAACAACCTCATCTTTGTCTTGTTTAATATGGTCTACCAACGCTTTCAAGTGTTTCATTTCTTGTTCACTATCCTCAAACTGCTTCTTGCTTTGAGACAATTGAGTGTCAAAATCCCTATATTTTGACTGCATGCCTTTTTGACATACCTCCAATTCTGCTCTTAACATTCCCTCTTTTTCACTTGCTCCATCCAGATCAGCTTTTAACCTGCTAATCAGCTTGGCATCATTTTCTTGCATTCGCAGGGATCTATTTAGGATAAACCATGTCTTGACACATAGCCATATCAGATAATCTTTCTCTGCATGTTTATCAGCTGCATTTAGCAGTCTCAAAAGGCAGACCTGAATTATACTGCCGTCTGCAAAAATGTTGTTTAATGGTTCTTTCTGTACTTCACCATAGATGTGGTCATGCCATTCTGTGGTATTATTTGATGACCATGTCCCATGTGCATATAGCTTTGCCTCCAGACATTGCACTAGTTCTGGGAATGTGGCCTCCATTTGAGACATTCTAAAATTCACTTTTAGTGTCACACTGCTATCATGAAATGGGTTCCCTCTAATGCACGTATGGTAGTGTGAGACACACTTGCCACACCCAGTAGGAGCTCTGTAGCCACTTTCCCGGCCAACGCACCACGTATGTTTGGTGTAAATATGGGATTTGGCAGTATTTTCTTACTGCTAAAAGATGAGCGGTAGTTTGGTAATACTTATCCTTGCATTTAGATTGGGTTTGGCCTCATATCACCCTAGTGACCATACCTTCTTGTATTATATAGGAGAATCTAGTAATATATACTACTGGTGGTATTTTGTGGTAATAGGTTATTTAGTGGTGAGCATAGTTTCCTTCCCTACATTATAACTCCATCATAAACAAAACCTTCCTTTCTATTAGAATACCTCCTAGTGATCTATAGAGGGCCTTGGACCTATACACATAAGGGGACCCAACACTTTTATATAGAGTGCCACCTACAGTTTGTGACCCGGTGTCACTGGTTTTTCTACACCAGCGATCTAGGTGCCCATAGGCATTGCTGGCTCATTGACCTCCAGCAATCTATATTATGTTAGATACCCTCCAACAACATGCAAGGAGGCACACACACACACACCTGTTTATCACTGCTTATTCTGGGTTATTATTCTATCTGCATGGGCAAATTGACAAATGTATTACCAAAGAGAATTAATCTCCTCTGTGTCACAAATACAATCCCAAATGCAATGTAAAAAAAAAACTCTACACAATCTGCTTTTATTTATTAATTGTATTGCAAACAAATACAAGCCACAATAAAAATCTTACCATGTGCATTTTTGCATAATCGGTAACAAAGAGAAAAGAAGAAAAATATAGAAACAGAGCAAACAAGCTTTTTTTCTTTTAAAAAATATGAATTTAACATTATACACATGATGAATCAAGATGCAGAATGTTTCCCTTGCTACTCTGCCTACCTGATATTTTTAAATCGGTCATTCGTACAACAGCACACAGTAGCCTCACTTCAACTGTGTCTGCTTACCAGAAATATTTGTGGCTCTCTCCCACACACGACCTTCCTTCACTCGCCTCCGAAGAACAGGCCCAGTCAGCATGAGCTGTCCCTGTTATCTTGGTGTCTGGGATGCACAGCAAAACTTCCAAGCCAGTGCTGACACCAAGAACATCTATCTCCAGAGCCCAGCCAACACGATCTAACTTCTCCCTGTCAGTTTTCCCCTTAGCAGAGCTCTGCACCTACCCACTTTGCCTATGTGATATATCTGCAGACACTTTCCTCCAATCAGGTTAAAAGGCAGCATCACCCTTCACTTTTACACAATAGAATCTTTGCTCACAGAGCAACTGTTTCAATTATTGTTTCCTTTCGCGCATACTTTGTGCTTTCTGCAAACACAGAAAGAGAAAGAAGAAAAAAATGCCATTGCGCATTTGAAAAACAAAATTCAGAATATGTATTTTCACCTCCTTTTGTACATGGGACTACATTATAATGTTAAGGAGTTAGCATTAGGGATTAGTAATTGTTAATTAAATCAGTCAGTTATATAAATAATGTTCAATAATGTAGTCTTCTAGGCATGAGGTATTCAAGAGAAAACAAAATGGATGCACCAAAATGCCATCACATTTATTGAAGTGCTATATACTGTAAAGTGCTATAAATATTATAAAGCGCAATATATATTACTACAGTGAGCCTTTGTGAGAGCGGCATTTCTTACCATGGGGTGCTCCAGTAAACCCCAAGGTCAATGTCTTCGAGGAATGTCTTGTCATGTGCAGCCCATTTCTGAAAAGTGCCCCCTTGCTGTCCAAGGACATCTATATTTAATAAGATTTTTATTGTACCACAACCGGACCCAGTACAGCACCGGGCGGAGCTTGCAGATTGACTCGATTCCCTGCATGCCGTTTCCAAAATCACTGGCATATTGGGCTTGCTGTAAAGGTAGATCAAGTATATTCTTCCGATATTTGTTTTCCACAATTACCAATGTACGAATATCTGTCTGCCCCCGCAGCTCAACCCCGTAGATAGCAGCCTGTCCTGCCTGAGCCTTATAGGCTTCAAGGAAGACACGTGCCACCCCCTTACCATATTCAGCTGTAAACCTAGCCAGTGGACCCCCGTATCTACCCTGGGTTGCCCTCGCTTTCTCCAATGCCATAGAGCAACTGCACGATGCCATCACCCTGACCCCCAGGTCATCGAAAAACAGTACCTGCTCAATTTCGCCCTCTTTCAATATCAACTTGAGGACTTTAATTTGTCCTGTTACTGGTGTTAAAAGCCATGGATTTGGTCTTCGTAACATAAAGTGACAGACCATTAGTCTTACAGAAGGCGACAAATACGTCCAGCTGCTTGCAGGTGCCGACCGGTGTCAAAGATAAAAATACTGCGTCGTCGGCAAACATCAGGATCGGAATTCTGTCACCTGCTAAGACTGGAGCGGATGTCTGGGAGGCCAGCAGCTCTTCAATGACCCCATTTATGAAAATGCAGAATAATTTTGGGGTCAGAACACACCCCTGGCGGATACCCTTTTCAATGTTAACACTACTGGATGTTCTAGCATCAATTCCCCACTGTACCGCTGCCATGTTTCCCGTATACAGGCTCTGGATTGCTTTCAGAAGGGCAACCGGAATACCAAGCCCCCTGAGAACCTCCCAGAGCCGATATCTGGGCAGTGTATCAAATGCAGTTTTCAGGTCCACATAAACTGCATCGACATTGATCTTTCTGAGAACTGCATGTTTGTCAATAATCAGCCGCAGCCTCAAGCTTTGGTCTACTGTGCTCAAGCCTTTGCAGAACCCAGCCTGTCAGTGGTTAATAATCTGGTTACTATTAGCCCAGGCCTCCAGGTGGAACAATAGGGCCCTAGCAATGGTTTTTCCCCTAGTGTCTAACGTTGGGATTGGGCTATAATTAGAAGGCTGGTCTCTGGAGCCTTTCTTATGGATTGGGACCAGTTCCGCACATGCCCAGGTCTCGGGTACCACATTCTGTCTCATAGCATTAAATAATTTCGTCAAGTATGGAACCCATACAACCGGCTCATTTGCATACAAATCTATAGGGACCCTATTGGGACCTGGCGCCTTTCCCAGTTTATGACATGACAATGCCCTACCAACCCCCTCATGGGTGATGGGTCAATACCAATGGCAAGTACTCCTGGTTTACTCCAGTGAAGTATATATATTTTAATTAGAAGCTTGATTGGGCCTTCCCTTTATTTTGGACTGTATTACGGTGTTGTTTGGGTCACTGCTGAATCACCCCTCTCGTCTCACGTTACTACAAAAGGCAAAGGAGGTACATCTCTTAATTTAGGATTGCGTTGACTCTTGGTTTGTGGAAGTGTGAGTGCTGAGTGGGCATTTTCACCCCTACCCACCCATGTACTCCTGGAGAGCAGAATCCAATTCCTCACAACATGTTTGATGGGAAGGTGTGGGACATCGATAAAGGGTCAGCGTTTCAAGACAGTGGTTGCGCAGACGAGTGGGGTCTACATGGGTTCTATGGGAGACCCATGGGCGTTTAGGACTGTGTGGATTATTAGATTGTTTTAGGGAAAGAGGAAGAGCATAGTTGCCACCTGCACTGGCTTATTAGGGTTGATATTGCATTCCTATTATTTTGCATGTTATACAAAGAGGGTACTTTTAATGTGCACGACGCTTTACATTGGCCAGGCTGAAATATTATTGTTTTGTTGGTTAAAAAACATGGAATAGCAAACTCTGCAGTATCCTGTGCGTATCACACTGCAGTCTCCATGTCCGTATCTGTGCCCTGACTACTAATATCATTTCAGATGTTGAATAGTTTATAGCGCTCTGCACCTTGCCTGAAATCCAGCCTTTCTCGCCTCTCCCTTGATTCTATCGCCTGGGGCGGATATGCTGTATGGAGCCTGCCCCGTGTGTAGTGTACACATGCTCACGTGTGCTGGGGGAGAGAGCCTGGGGCACCCCACGTGCCCGTGCTGCAATCACACGGGGCTCGTTATTTTCAATCCCAACTGGTTGTGTAATTCGATCCCTCTCAGTTGTAAAACTGCCTTTTAATGTCACAATGTTGATATCCTGATGCCGCTGACATTTGGTGTAGCTGCAAGGGGCGTGAAAGAAGGTAAACGAAAGACACTAAGGGAGTGAGAAGGAGTGAGGAGTGGTGGGAACGAAAGGCGAGGAAGAAGGAAGGAAGGAAGGAAGGAAGGAAGGAAGGAAGGAAGGAAGGAAGGAAGGAAGGAAGGAAGGAAGGAAGGAAGGAAGGAAGGAAGGAAGGAAGGAAGGAAGGAAGGAAGGAAGGAAGGAAGGAAGGAAGGAAGGAAGGAAGGAAGGAAGGAAGGAGGGAAGGAAGGGAGGGAGGGAGGGAGGGAGGGAGGGAGGGAGGGAGGGAGGGGGAGGGAGGGAGGGAGGGAGGGAGGGAGGGAGGGAGGGAGGGAGGGAGGGGAAGGAATGGAAGGATCAAAGGAAGGGCGGAAGGAGTGAAGGAAAAGAGGAAAGAAAGAAAGAAAGAAAGAAAGAAAGAAAGAAAGAAAGAAAGAAAGAAAGAAAGAAAGAAAGAAAGAAAGAAAGAAAGGAAGGAAGGAGGAAGGAAGGAAGGGGATGAGGAAAGAAAGAAAGAAAGAAAGAAAGAAAGAAAGAAAGAAAGAAAGAAAGAAAGAAAGAAAGAAAGAAAGAAAGAAAGAAAGAAAGAAAGGAAGGAAGGAAGGGGAGGGGTCGAAAAAAGGAAGGAAGGAAGGGAGGAAAGAAAGAAAGAATATATTAGGCGAAAGAGAGCGATGGGAGAGAGAGAAGAACGTTTGATGTGTGTGTGGATCTTAGCGCACTCACAATTTCTGTGCTGTGCCGATTGCTCCAGACTTCATTTCGTATTTAATTGTTTTAAACAAGTTGACAAAAGGTTCCGGTCCTCTTTCCAACATGTGTGCAACTCGGTCACATGATCGCGGCACTTACGAGCTCCCCCCACCCACCGGAAACCCATTCCAGGGCAACAGCCCCCGGTTCCTCGTACTTCAGTGAGCTATGATCGATGATCTAAACCAAACCAAATCACATATTTAATTATACCTTTTCTCAAGCTAATTAATTGTTAAGTCTGCAAAATGTAATTATTTAAACAATCTGTTTGAGGGTCTTGGTGCTTGGCTTCACGAATGCTGCGAATGACTGTGGTCTGGAGAGAGCTCGATGCAGTTTAATAAGAGCAAACAATGGTGGCAATAAGAACAATAATAATAATAATCATCATCATCATAATATTTATCATAATAATAATCCCCGTGAAAATAATAAGGATTGACAGTATTCCCAATTTGAATTAAACTGCTTGCTGTTTTATGTGTGTCTGTTTCTGTTTTTTAGCGCTTCTATGCCCCTCGGCTTTTCGTTTAGCGCTATAAAAAATAAAATACATAAATAAATAAATACATACATACATAATAAGAATAACTGATAAGAATACTAAGATACACCTATATCACGTGTTGATCAATATTAACAGTCATTTCAATAATTGTAATACTAATTTACTGTGTATATCAACAATGATTATGACGCTAATAATAATCTTGAAATTGAAAGTATTGTAATTTTATGCTACACTTTTTAGAACTCTAATTATGGCATGCTCTCGTCCTTGTGACTCCTAGGGACTTACATGAGCTGGCTTGGGCTCTGGAGGTAGGTACTTGCTAGTGGTAGAGGATAGCAAGGTAGCTGTTGCTGGAGTGTTGGTGTGGGCAGATCAGAAGAATCCAGGCTTTTTGTGCTGGGTGAGGGATTCCACGGGGCCAACAACACATGGGCCCTCATTACAAGCTGGGCGCAAAGGGATACCGGGCCCCGGTAGTGACACCGGTGCCGGTAATCCCTTTGCGCCCTATTCCCAGGTCCCTTTGCGGGTCCTTCCTTAACGCCTGGTTTTACCAGGCGTTAAGGACGGGACCCGCAAAAGGATACCGGGGTCAATAACGGTACCGTGATTTACGGTACTGTTATTGCCGCCTTCCCCCTTCCCATTGAGCCCTATGGGGGCTCGAATGGGAATGGGGAATGGCTTTTTAAATGGGACTTACCGGTCCCGCAATAGTCGGAATAGACCGGTAAATCCCCATACCACCAAGTCGGTGGCGGTACCGGTATTGGTGCTAGTCATGGCGCTAATAGCGCCATGACTAGCACCAACCTCGGAATGAGGGCCAAGATCTTCAACCCTTCAAGCGGAGGTGGAGTGGTGGCTGCAGGTGATTGGAAAGAGACAGTCTGACAGCGAAAGCAGTGGCACGACTTTTAAGGGAGACCCCTGCCACTGGGGTAGAATGTGTAATCCCAAAACACTGCAATATTGTGGCTACGGGCTCTCCATCTCTTTAATGAGAGCAGCCCTTCCCAGAAATCTCTGCTCAAGACCAAAGGAATGGACTGTGACATAAGGCTGGAGGATGAACAGTGCTCTCCAAAACTTTTTTTCGTGTCACTTTAGAGTGCAAGGACTTCTTCATGCTGAAGGAGAGCACCTGTACTCAAATGCGTGCTACCAGCTCTTGTGTTTGCAGCTGTGACGTGGATGCTGTTGTTAGCCCAACAAGCTCTGTGTGGAGCATGCAGGTATATGCCAGCTAATGGATGCCATTTTAAAGTTTGCTGTTATTACTGGAGGCCAACTTATTGTGCCCCCACATCTTTCTCCCCAGGAGTTTGCTTATTCTGTCTCCAATGTGTAGGTCTGGCTAGAGAGAACCTCAGCTCTTGAAGCTATATTTTAGTCTGGTGCTAATAGTTGCTCCGTGATGCAGCAGGAGTTCATCAGGGTGAAACCTCTATTATGGTGTCATTCATTTTGCAGGAGCTAATGAAACTGTTTAAATTAGGGAGAGGGTTCCTCAATGTTGCTTATTTTGTTTCCATGCTACTTGGCACATTCATGTGCTTTCCACTTGTGTGCTTCATTACATTGTTTTGTTATTTTTGTTGTGATCTTTGTTATTATGAATGTCTGCGGCTGCCATGATGGATTGGGAACTTTGTACATAAACCTTTACAACGCTACCATTATGGCCCGCATTATAACAAGAAGGGGCAAATCCAATAATTCTGGCTTTGCTAATGTAGGGGTTGAGATTTGTTTTGGAAAGCCCCCACAGGCTAAGGAAAGGCTTTACTGCTACACTTGGAAAGCTTGGCCTTTCAGCTTTGCCAGTGGTTGTTAATTTTTACTTCCTGCTAGAAAACATAAAAAGAATGGTGTTGGACCAACAAATACGTGTGTGCTCGCCATTCTACCAGTGTAAGAGCCCATTTGATGCAGACAAATTATCGCCCGGTGGCCAATTTATGTTGGCCAACCAAAATTTTGGAAAAAGTGGTTTGTAGCCAATTTCAGCAGTTTATAGATAGCAAAGACCTGTTAGACGAATGCCAATCAGGGTTTCGCCCTAACCATGGGACAGAGACCGCCCTCTTGGCGGTCCAGGACGATCTACTGGAAGCCGCAGACATTGGAAATTCTACCACACTTTTGATGCTTGACCTGTCTGCTGCTTTTGATACGATCAACCACAAGACCATCCTTCAAAGGATTGGAAAAATAGGGAGAGCTGCCAAAGTAGTGGTGGACTGGTTCGATTTCTTTCTGCAGGATAGAACCCAACAGGTGACCCTGGGAGCCTTCCTATCGGAACTAATACAGCTGAGCTGTGGAGTACCCCAGGGGTCAGCGCTTTCACCTCTGATTTTTAACCTGTATATTCGACCACTGTTTGACATCTTGAGGAAACATGGCCTACGTTTCCATTCTTATGCCGACGATACACAGATTTATGTGGAGACAGTGAATCTGCCCGAAGTATTTGAAGGGATCAATAGATGTATGCAAGACATAAAAAAATGGATGGCATGCAACCAGTTGCAGCTTAATGCAGCAAAAACAGAGGTGATACTGTTCAAATCAGAGAAAAAGAACAAAAACATAGAACTAAATATGACACCACAGATTCTGGGCGAAGAGATTCCATTCACAAAGAAAGTGAAAAACCTTGGATGTATATGGCAAGAGAATCTGGCTAGTGAGGCACAGGTAGGGGCCAAAGTAAAAGCCGCATACCATTCCTTACGGATGCTCAGGAACATACTCCCCTTCATAGCAGCCCAAGATCACTCTGTGGTTGTTGGAGCGCTGGTAAACTCACATCTTGACTATTGTAATAGTCTGATGATAGGGATTCCAGCGAAACAGATGTTGAGACTTCAGAGGGCACAGAATGCAGCAGTTGGACTTATAGCCCACTTAAAGAAAAGAGATCATGTTTCAACATCTCAGAGAGCACTCCATTGGCTTATGGTGGAGGATCGAGTAAAATTTAAAGTGGCATGCCTCATGTATAAGTGCTACTATAAAACTGCACCCAGATACCTGATCACAAGAATTCACCATCACCAACCTACTAGAGACCTCCGGTCAGGAGATAAACTTCTGGTGGATGTTCCACGTACCAAATGTACCTCGAAAGGCGATAGGAGTTTTTCTGTATCTGGCCCAAAAGTATGGAACAAGCTACCCGTACGATCATGTAAGTCTCTAGAGGGTTTCAGGAAAGAGTTGAAAACCTACCTATTCAAGTGAACCTAACTATAGGGCATATATAGCCCCCCTCAGCTCCCCACAGCCAAATGTCATTTCTTAGTTAACAACTGCGCCCGAAATGCAGTTTGGTCTGCCTGGTGCGCATTTAGAAATAATCATAATCAAAACCAAATCAGACAATGTGCCCATGGCTGCTCGTGCTTTCTGAAAAGATGACTAAAACATGGCAGCTACAAATCTGCCTGTCACTCACTTTGAGATTAGTTTGCAGTAGGGTTACAGGTGTCCGCACATTTTAATACAAACAGGCTATCGTCAATGTCTTGTTCTGGTGAGACCGGAAAGTGGGGAATTACTTAGTGGGAAAGTGAGGGCTGAAAAGAAAGACCTGAAGAAGGAAAGGTCTAACAAGTGACTCGTATGAAGGGAAAAGGAGAACTAGACAAAGGTAGAGTGGGGGAAAAGTCAGAAATGTGTGCGAGGTGGAGAGTGAGAAAGAGAGTGATGACATATGGATTAGATGCAGAGAGAGAAGAAAGGGTAGCGATTTGGATGAAGAGGAAGTTAAAAGCAGAGGTTAGGTCCTAAAAATAAAAGTAGGGGGACTCAATACCAATTGAATGTGGCGTCACCCGAAATTAGCATATCAAAGTGCCCTCTAATTGGACTAACTCTGTCCACCTGCGTGTACCCTCAATTTGAGCCCTGATTAAACGAGTCTGAAATAGGCACGAAGAGGGCATGACTAGATAAGCGTAACATAGCAATCTTATATACTGCCTCACCAATGAACGAGGTACCTGTTGGAATCACTCGTACTCTTAAACTATTCATACATGGTGCGACCTAATGAGGACAGGAGCCATTCGATGTTTCAACCATTCTTTATTCTTACATCTCCTAACTGTCCAACTTCCCCCCTTGTCCCTCCCCTTCTGCCCTCTTCCTGCCCTGGCGTGTTTCCTTCCTTAAAGGAGCTACGTCTATTTATTCAGTCACAACATCTCCCCCGTGCTTAACATGAAAGCCGGGGTTCATATTTGCTCAATGAGCCTCACAGGTCTATGCACTGTTCTGTGGGGTCTGCCTGGGCACTCTCTGGTTTCACCAGTTGCTTCAGCCGGAGGGCTTACATTTTCCTCAGGCCCTGAGTCCTCTGTTGCACTCTTTGATGCTTCCGGATCTTCGAAGTACAGTCTTTTGAAGAATGACGCGTTCCGTGTTATCCCACCTGGTTCTCCCGTTGTGGTTATCATGGGTCCTTTTACGGCTGTGATGACTTGGGGTTCTGGGCTGTAGCGCCTGTCTGTCTGTTTTCCTCAGCTGTTTTTGTCGCACTAGGACTGCCTGTCCTACTTCGAGCTGCGATTCTTTGGCCTTTCTTTTCCTGTCGGCCCATTCTTTGGCCTTTGCTTTCTTTTCAGCATCTCGTTTTCTTATGGCTGCATCTTCTTCCGGTGTATAGTCCTCCCATTGAGGGATGCGTGTTCGGGGTTTGTATTTCACCATTAGTTCTGCTGGTGTTTGTCCTATCGCATCATGTGGTGTATTTCGGTAGCTCCTGAGCATGCAGAAGATTGCCTGTGGGTGTGATATTTGATCTGCAAGGGCCTTCTGCCAGGTTAGCTTTATGGTTGCCATGAATCGTTCCACCATTCCATTGGCCTGGGGCCAGAGTGGTGTGATTTATTTGGTGATGGAAGCCAAGGTGGTTTGCTACTTTGGCAAATTCTCGTCCCTGCAACGGGAGACCGTTGTCCGTTTTGACAATGTTTGGAATGCCCCATTCGCTGAAGAGTTGATCTATGATGGGGGCGCTGTGTCGTAGAACGATGTTGATGGTGTCTTTTTGATGAATGGAAATCTTGAGTACTCATCAATGATAATGAGCAGGTAGCCTCCTTCCTCCAGAGGTCCGTAAAAGTCCATTGCGACCCTTTGCCAGGGTCTCTCTGGAAGTGTTGTCAGTTGCATCGGGTTTGGATCTGTCTTCTTTGCCGCTAACTGGCAGGGTCTAGTATGCTAGTATGTCTTCTACTATGACGTCCATGTAGGGGAACCATGTATGATTCCTTAAGATCTTTTTAGTATTTTTGATCCCCCTATGTCTCTCATGGGCTATCGCTACTAGTGTTTTCCACAGGTCTTTCGGGGCTACTAGTCGATTGCCTCATAGCAGTATGCCTTGGTCGGTGGCTACTAGCTCTGAATTTATCTTGGCTAGGCGGCTTAGGTCTTTCTTGTCCTTCCCCTCCCCTCCATTTCCTCTTTCGTGCACGTTCTTCCATTTGTTCGTGCGAGTGAGGTGCCCAGCAGTTTTGATGGTGGGGGTCAGCCTTGCTTCTGGCTGCAAATACTGATGTTGAGATGGTGGGAGGCATGGCGTTGGAGGACAGGTATGCAATGTATTCTTCCGCCTCGCAAACCAGAGCATTGTCGTTCTCTGCCACCGGGTGTCTTGACAAGTAGTCAGCCGGGTTGGCTTCTCCTACTGGTTTGTGGACGATGTCATAATCTTATTCTTGGAGTCTTATCCCCCATCGGGGGGCATTTTCGTTTTGGGGTTTCCAAATAAAGATAGTAGTGCCTGGTGGTCTGTGACCAGTGTGAATTTTCAGCCAACTATGAAGTGGTGGAATTTTTCAGGCCTTTCCAGTGTGGGATAGGGCTTGGCTGGCGTAAGCTACTACCCCATGTTAGGCGGTGTCCTTGTTGTTGGTTTAGGCCAGAATGGCACCTAGGCCGACCGGGCTAGCGTCGACAGTGATGATGGTATTCCACTCGGGGTGGGAATACGCTAGTTGGCAATGGTTGGCAAGGTTTTCTTTGATGGCCAGAAAAACTGCCTGGCACCAAGAGTCCCAGTCGAAGGGGTTGTCCTTCTTAAGGAGGGCTTTAAGTGGGTCAGTGATGGTGGCATCATTTTTGAGGTATATTGCGCAGTATCCTGCCATTTGTAGGAATGACCGTAGTTCCGCTGTTGTTGTGGGGGCATGAAGGTAGGTGATGGCTTTCATTTTGTCCGGGTCGTCCATTATGCCTTTGTCAGAAAATATGTGTCCAAAAAATCTGAGGCTGGTTTTGTTAATGTCACATTTGGGGTCGTTAAGTGTTAGGCCAGCTTCCTGTAGGATCTTGCATACTGCTATCAGTGCCATGTCATGTTGCTCCTGATTCTTCCCAAATATAAGGATGTCATTGCTATAATTTGGGGCATTGACCTCCGATGATATCAGTCGCCTGATTGTCTCTTGGAAGATTTCTGCTGCTGAGGATATGCCAATGTTGAGGCGTATATATCTGAATAGCCCCTCTTGTGTGGCAAAGGTGGTGATTGATCTGGAGGCCGGGTCTATGACAAGTTGGTGGTAGCCCTGGTTGAGGTCCAATTTGGAAAAGTTTGTTGCTTGGTTCAGCCTGATGAGCATGTCCTCTAGGCTCGGTCCAGGGTGCCTCGCCCTTTGGATGGTGGTGTTGGGGATGCGCATGTCGACGTATATGCATAGTCGTCCATTGTCTTTGGGGACAATTACAATGGGGGATACCCATGGCGTTGGTCTTTCGTTTTTTTCAATTATGTCATTTAATCAGACCACCCAGTTTATGGCGATTTTGCGATTTGCAAAAAAAAACCAAAATTTGCCTTTTCCCGCTATGGCCGCTATAAATCATTAAATGAGCGCAAAAAAGACACATTAGCTTTATGTATCTTTTTCACGCTCATTTAATGATTTATAGCATCCACAGAGGGGTTGCCAATTGCCGCAGCGCAAAGGTTAACAACTCCACTGAGCAAAAAGCAAATAAACCGAGGGGCTTCAGTTCAAAGGTGTGAACCAGGGTTGACACCTTTGAATTCAAGCCCCTCCATGGAGCTGATCGAGCTGTAGCCCTCTCCCCCCTCCACACCCCAAAATGTTAGGCTGTGGTGACTCAGCCTGGCTGTCCTAAAGAGCGTGGCCAGACAGAACGGGACACAAATGACAAAGGCCTTGCAATTAATTACCATAGCAGCAGCTGGCAATTCCTATACACAGTTATGTTAAAATCAAGTCAATACTGTTGGATTTGCAAATGCTTGTTTTTAGCAGGACTTCAGTGAAGGACACTCATAGAAAATATCTTGGGGAAGGAACCCACGTTTTGTGTTTGGCAGAGGTACTGGACCTGATTAAGTGTAACAGAGTTATTCTAGGGAGGGTCTGCACTGACACCAAGCTTGCCGAGACCACGCTTCGGCAACAGCAGTATCCCATATCCTCGTCACATGGCAGCAAGCTCCTGTAAAGCGCATTGCTGCCACCGCACTAAATGACTTAAAGGATTTAAGGTGCCAGGAAACCTGGCAGGATTACTGGCAAGAGCGCTTACTGGATCCCTTGAGCTTAAGAAGCATCTTGAGGGACCCCTTCCCCAAATAACACAGTGTTGCTGTGGAGGATTAAGGCTTTGGGAGCAACTCACAGAACACTAGTAGTAGCGATGGACCGACTGTGGGAGCACCTCAGAGTGTTATGCGGTTTCGAGAGTGCTTCCAGAGGAGCAGGCAGTGAATCTGGTACAAAGCTGGAATAGGAACTGGGAAGGAGGTGATTTTCAGACACAGGTGACCCACAGTGAAGACTAAGAGCTAAAGGAATTACATAAATGCCCTGATTTATGCAAAACAATTCTAGCAGTGCGCAGCAACGGACTGGGAGTATAGATCTGGGCGAGGGAAGTGCCTTCAGCCTTTGAGGCAAGCCAGATGGCCTGCAGAGGATGCTCCTGTCCTCCGCTGAAGGGAGGATTCTCATGGCTCATTTGGATGGGAGACTGAGTCTTTTTGAGATTATCGTATCGACGTTGTCATCTTTAATTAAGATACACCTTCCATTTACTTTTATAGGGATCCCACCACCCCCATGCCATCTTTGGATTTCCTCTTTCTTCACTGCACTCACCCACTATCTATACCCAACGCTTCACTCCCCAGTCTTTTAAAATTTTCGATTTTGGTACTTATCTGCCAATTTAGGCTTTGAGGGTGTTTAGCTCCATTTCAATGTCATTGTTTTGAAATGTGTGGACCTAACCCCGGAGGACTGCCCGTACACATTGGGTTCACATGCCATGACTAAAGAGTGGTAGTGAAGCAGTGATGGGCTTCCAGAAATGGACCATAAGGGTTACCTTAACTAGGGGCAGGTGTGCCTGGACGCACCTGTGTGAGAGGATCTCAGTAGGGGGATAGCAGAAGGGGCGCATTTTAGAATTTAGGTAGATCAGCAGAGCTGTGTGCGTGTGTGCCTGTATGTGTCTACATCCCAGTACTGAAAATGCAGGGGTTATAGCTGGGCAGCATTATGAAGGTACCAAAGCAGGAGTTGCGTAGAGTGCTGAAAGTCAGGACTGAGGTCGACTGGTAGAGCTATATTTAGGAACCGACAGAATAAAAGAGGAGCTGCAAGTCAGGACTGATGTGATTAGGGGAGATGGGATTGAGACCAAGTACTGAAACTGATATAGCTCAGGAATGGACGGGGGTGCTCAGAAAGCTATGCAATCAGTGCCATTATAGTGCTTATAAATCAAGTGGCAGAAGGCATTAACTCAGAAGACTGCTTTGAAAAAACAATGACGGGCATTTCAGGCTCACAGTTTGATGCTATTGCTCGATAAAGTTAGCTCAAAGGTTTGCTAAAAGTTCTCCACATCACCTCAAACATTCCTGTTTCAATGTGCAACACTCTGTACTGTTCAAGTTCTCTGTTTTTGGATAAAAAAGATGTTAAATGATGTATTTTTCGACAATAAATAATGCCGCAAAAAATGCAGTTGTGTGCCGCAATTTTTTCTTTTTTGTGCCGCAAAATTTTCCATTTCATGCCGCAATATCCTGGAGGGTCTGTTTAATAGTAGGAGTTGCAGTTCTTTGGACACTTGAGCTTGGAGGTGAAAGCCCACTTTGCAGGGGTGCTGTGGCACTGGTGTTTCCTTGGGGGTCAATGTGCAATTTAATGATGGAGTCCTTGAGAATCCCTACCCCTTCAAATAGTTTGGGGAATTGGGCTTTGAGGGCATCTTTGTTGAGGGGCCGGCAGGTTATTGCCTTGACTTCACGCCTGTCCGATGGGTGTCCTTTTATTACCTCAGTTGGTTTGTAGCGCAAGTCTATGAGTGCCAGAGCTGTGGCTGTCCTGTAGCTGAGGAGGCATCGCTCCACTTAGGGACTCTGCATGACATGTAATGTTGTAGTTGCTGTGAGGTCTCTGTGTGAGGTCGCACAGGAATTGTCCTCTGGATGTCAGGGGTAGCACTGCTCCCCGCTGGAAGATGTGGGTCTTCGATTGGCATAGAGGGTGGAGGTCCGCTATAGCATGGTATAGTTCCTCGTTCATGACATTAACGGTTGCTCCATTGTCGACAACAAATTGGTTTCTGGTGTTCCCCATTTGTATTGTCACTTTAGAAGCAGGTGTGCCTTCAGCGTTGACACTGAGGAGCCTGACGTATTCCCTGTCGTAGCCATCTTGCAAGTATGGGGGTTGTTGTACCTCCACTTGGAGAGACCTCGGTGGGGAATTGTTGTATGGGCCATATTCTGATGCCATGGGGTTTATGTAATTTCCTTGTTCCTGGGGTGTTGAGTGTTCCCTCGTGTAGGCCCCATCGAGGGTGGTCACTTGTGTTTGGTCGTAGCGGTGGTAGTCATATAGTTTGTGAGGTTTCCCGTCAGGTTCAATTTGTAGTCCTTCTAGTGCCCTCACAGTGTTCGGGCGTTGATGGGCTCCTGTAGGGTATTTCATCCCTCTCTCTATGGGGCATCGGTCGTGCTGTTCTCTTTGTAGTACCGGAAGACGGCCGGGGTTCTGTGGACGGTTTGATCCTGTTTTAGGGAGTTGTTCTTGGCACATGGCTTGGAAGTGATTTTCTTAGCCACAGCGCATGCATCGTTGACCAATTGCAGGCCATGGTCCTCTGTGGGGTATTCAAATCCACAACGGTAACATTGCCTGTCACTCTGGAGGCACTGTGTGGTGTTCCTGAAGGGTTGTCGGCTCTGTGAGCTTTGGTACCTGGTGTATGGTTTTATGGCCGCGATGATGTCTCCTTTATTGGATTTTCTTTGGCCGCTGCTTGGAGGTCGATTCTTTCATATACTCTGGCCAAGTTAAATAGTTCCTCGAGGGATAGTGGTTTCTTCAGAAGGTGTTTTCTAAACATTGATGAAATGCATCCTTCAATGATTCGTAGCTAATGGCCTCATCGTTGTTGAAATTGGCAAAGTCGCACTTTATGATTTTCCTCTCGAGGCGGATGACGAACTCACCTATGGATTCGTGGGTTAGTTGGGCACATTGATTAAATGTGTAGGGTTCGTAATCTCTGTTGGCCGTTATTACTATTTTCTCGTTGATGGCTTCTAGAAGGCGTTGATATGTAGCACGTTCTTGCGGAGGAATTGTTTGTATTCTATTTTTGATTGCTCTTCCTGCGACATTCGTGAAGATGCTGATCTTGTTGGGAGGATCTTGTGTGCCAATGGCACCTACGAAGTCTTCAAATTCTTCTACCCATTCTTCCCATCGATGACCCTGGTCATGGTGTAGATTGAGGGTAAACGGGTTTGGTCTTCTCATGAGGCTGGCGTAGGATGTGGGGCTAGCATTGGTAGTTGGGGGCGTCCCCGCATCCGTGGCCACTTATGCTTGGTCGGTCATGGTTGTACTCTGGGTGGGGTGGCAGAGTCTCAGGGTGCCCATGTGGTCTCTTGGGGCTGGTAGCGGTGTTCAAATGTATGAGTTTCCAATATGGTTGTTGATTAGTTCTTATTTCTGAGGCACTTGCTTGTTTCTCAGGAGTTCTATATTTGTATTTTGTTGGCTCTGGGTCACTTGGTGTGGCTTGGTGGCAGACTGTATTTGGGAGGCCTTGTTGGTTGTAGGGGATTGTCTTCCTGTTGTGCTCGAGGGCCTTCTGGCACTCACGTTGCTTCCCTTTTTTTTTTTCCTGCTGGTGCCGTGTGGGCGTGTGCGCACGTGTCCCTTAGTTATTTTGTTTTCTTGCTGGGGCCGTTTATTTCATTTTCTCGCTAGGGCCGTTTTATTATTATTATTTTTTTCTTGTGTCCCTTAGTTATTTCGTTTTCTTGCTGGGGCCGTTTATTTAGTTTTCTTGCTGGTGGCCATTTTATTATTGGTTTTTTTTCTCCAGCGGTGTGGGGGGGCACAGACTCCTTACATGTGCTTCGGTACTCCCCTTCAGGCTGTCGCGGTCCTCTACCATAGGAGTACGCGCATGTCCCGCATTGTACTTCTCCTCAGTAACTGTTGGGTCCGACGCTGCTGCGGTGGCTTCCCTCTGCTGCAGCTGGCTCCCCTTCACTGGTGACGCTGCTCCGGTGGCATTCTTCTGTTGCGGCTGGGCTCCTGCTCCGGCGGCGTTCTTCTGCTGCAGCTGGGCTCTTCCACGCTGCTGGGACTGACTCTGCTCTGGCAGCGTCCTTCTGTTGCGGCTGGCCTCTTCCACGCTGCTGTGCCTGGTGCTTCTGCGGTGGTCCACCTCTGCTGCGGCTGATGACCGCATCACTGCTGGACTTGGCTCTCAATACGCGGTGTGCACGGCAGCTACACCTATGTCCTGCTGGGCATGTGAGCCCTCCCTGCTGCACGCCTGGGAACGGCGGCTTCATCGCCAGTTGTTGGAATCACTCGTATTCTTAAATTATTCATACATGGCGCGACCTAATGAGGACAGGAGCCATTCGATGCTTCAATCATTCTTTATCCTTCCTCTCCTAACTGTCCAACTTCCCCCCTTGTCCCTCCCCTTCCGCCCTCTTCCTGCCCTGGCGTGTTTCCTTCCTTAAAGGAGCCACGTCTATTTGTTCAGACACAACAGTACCCTATTTCTAAGCCCATTGTATGATCTCACAAATGTGTCACTGCTCATGATGATGCATGCAGTTTCGACTCATTTCAGGCAGTTGGCATGGCGGTTTCCAGCCTATAAAGAAAAGTGGAATATGTTTCACTCAGGAACCAGTTCCATTAATGACCAGAAAGGTGGTGAAATACCAAAAAGTGTCACACTTGCTCTTAAAGACAGATTTGGTATTTCACACCCTCTTCCAAATTCGGCTCTAAATTCAGCACAATTGTATTGTTTCTGTTCTGAGTCTTTAGTTTCCCATCTTCACTGGTAATCTTGGCTTCCAAGTTGGCATTACTAAAGAAGGCAACCACTTTCCTACATAAAAAACAAGCATTGGCAATTTCAACAGTTTTGTGTAGGCATGGAAAAGGTGCTTGCCAGGCACAGCTGCAGTGGTATGAACTGACCATCGATGGTAGCCGGTGCAAAATGCTGCAAGTACCTGGGCATCTAATAGCAGTGCCTGGCAAATGCCAAATACTTATACACAAGCCAAAACGGTTGGCTCTGACAATGCTTGTTCTTAACAGCAGTTCAGTGAAGGGCATGCAGAGTGCTTATAAATCGAGTAGCTGAATACAGATCTGGTGAGACATGTTTATTACACCAGTAGCAGGTTTCTAATTCCAATTACGTAATTAACTATCAGACGACTGTTTTCAAAAAACACTGGTAAGCACTTTGAGAGCAAAGTTTGATGGTAAGGGTTGAGTAAAGCGAGCTCAAAGAGTTCCCACGAGGAGGCGTTTTGGGCGGGCAGGAGCCAGAGCTGGGAGGAAATGACCATAGTGACTAGCATGGCCATAGGCAGTCAATTGGTGAGCACATAATCAAAATAATGCCTACAGGCTGTTTGCCATTCCTCCCTATCTCTAATGCAATAGTCTCGGCTTCTAGGTGTCGCTAGCCCAAACTAAAAATGTCAATGGGCCTCATGCCAAGTTTGCTGGTCCGGAAATAAGGGTGCCGGTAAGCTCACTGACACCCTTGTTTCCGGACCGGCAAACTATGGGTGTTCCTGCCGGAGCCCATGTACACGACAGGTCTGACCCTACCGGGCACACGGTCACGGTAGACAACGCCGTCAAGGAAGCACCGGCACCGTTGACAACGGTGCCGGTGCTTCCATGTCCCCACTCCCATAGAGTCCTATTGGACTCAATGGAATGGGGATTAACACAATTACTGGCACCTAACTTCCTGGCCAGCGGACTTGTAATAGACTGGTGGCACTGGGAAGTCAGGCGCCAGCAATTTTTTATGGGTCTGGTGGCATCCTGATGGTAGCACCGGCAGCATTACCGACGGACCCGTAATGAGGCACAATGTCAGTTAGGTCTGGACAGTCAATTTCATCAGTCTACCACTCACTTTGGAGGATTTGGGGATGCTGGTTTCAATACGCTCTAGACACTGCAGGGGTCCGATGAACCAGGTTTGCAGAGGCACTGATGGAAGCCTCAAGTCCACGTTGCCTTGCAACCTCTGACAGGTAGCTCAACAGTTCTATCCGTTGTGATGGAGGCAGGGATGGGTGGGAATGGCTATAGGGATTAGCATGGCCAAGGGTAGCCAATGGGTGGGCACATAGCCAAACAACACCTACAGATTATGGGCATCATTACACGGTAGGCGGTAAGGGTTAACAGTCACCGGTAATGGTACCGGTGACAGTTAACCCTTACCGCCTTACCACGAGGTCCCTTTGCGGGTTGGTACTTTAACGCCTGCTTTTAGCAGGTGTTAAAAACCAACCCGCTAAGGGACCTTGGTGCTAATTACGGCACCGCAAATTTGTGGTACCGTAATTAGCACCTTCCCCATTCCCATTATGCCCTATGGGGCAAAAATGGGAATGGGGAAGGGCAATGGTGGAAGGGGGAATTACCGGCCCGCCAACCTTGGAATAGGGAGGTAATTCTCCTTTCCACCAAGGCGGTGCCGGTATCTTACCGGCATGCTCCAAGGTGCTATTAGCACCTTGGTTCACCACTTACCGTGTAATGAGGCCCTATGTGTTCCTCCTCATATGCCATTCCTCCCTAGCTGTATTCCAATGCAATATTTTTGGGTTATAGGTATTGCAAGCAACACTTAATACCCCAAACTAAAGACAACTGTAATGTCGTGTTATGTTAGGTTGAGTGTTTTTTATACTGTGCAAATCAACACCATAGCGTGCTTGAATTAATTATCCAGCATTCACGTGTTTATCCTTTCATGTCTACATTTCTTTCTTCCTAAACCTATGAATTTTAAAAACAAAATGAAAACAAGTTTTGCACTATCCCACCAAGCTAATTAGCCTGTGCATCTCCCACACCTCACATTTTCCTGTTTAATCAGGAGACTAAACCCCCACACCCTTCAACACCCTAACATATAGCCCAAACAAAGCGACTTACAGGTGATCTAATAGCAACCTTTGCTCTGCTCCCTCCACTCCCACTAACCCATGCATTGCCCTACCTTTTTACTTGCAGGATCCAAAGCGCTATCGAAAGACACAGTAGCATATCAACTTAGCAAAGCATTGCGGTATACCAGTATCTCCACATCTCTCTCATTTCAATATGTTTAGTATGCGCACAGCCTCCAATTGAGGTATTTAGTTTAAAAGCACACACGAGCTCAGATGTCTGCAGTTTTCCAACTGTAGTCCATCA
Organism: Ambystoma mexicanum; assembly: GCF_040938575.1. NCBI lineage: Eukaryota > Metazoa > Chordata > Amphibia > Caudata > Ambystomatidae > Ambystoma > Ambystoma mexicanum. Next base: position 136,190,441 of record NC_090922.1, read on the forward strand.
TGTGGTATTAATGGCACAGGGCAAGGACCCTTGTAGGGGACAGAGAGGACGAAGGCAAGGTGCCTCCTCGCACACTACATCACATGCCCCAAAGAAGTGCCCTGGTTGTCCTTAAATGGAAGTCTAACTGGGAGATGTGACTTGAAACATTCATCAGCAAAAGAAGATGTGAAGGTGAAGAACGCAATTGAAGTTTATAAAGTTAATGTGCTTCCTGCTCTGGAAGACTACATCCCTAATGTACTTTAGGAGGTTTACGGGGCCTGCACAGATAGGAATCATTAATTAAACAATAGCCATTAAGTATCATCCCTTTGTTGTACAGAGCTCCCTGCTATGACAACAAGGCAACTTCCGCAGTTGTCACGGATTTTCGACTGGGCTGTTTTTGTGGCTGCATTGGTGGGGGACCTTCTAATTTCTGTCTTGGTCTTTTGTAGTTAATTGCTTCCAGGCAATGTAAGAAAATGATAGAAGAAAGAGTTTACAGGGCTAAGGTGATCTTCACTGCAAAATGAGTACCCAGCGAGGGTCAATGAGCTGGTAACAAGCTATCTCATTGGCCCTTGGCGGTCATTACTAGCTGACAAAGACTTTGTCGGACCGGTTGCATCTGTTTCCTGGCCGCCATGGAAAGGGAAAAGGGACAAGATGTTGTTCCTTCTCCCCCTTCCATGGCGGCCATCTTTTTTTAAACTTTTTTCCGCCATGGAAAGGGAGAAGCGTTTTTGTGGTGTCCCTTCTTCCCAATCACCCGCAGCCATTTATTTTCTTCTATTTTTTTATTGAGTTGAGAAACGGTTTCAACGCCATTTCTCAAATAGAGAAAAAATGCTATTAATGCCCTGCTATGACGTTACAGTGTACTAAAAGCAATAGAACACTTGGAGTGGGGGCATTACTGGTCGGGTGATGCCCCCCTGGCATACATTCTAACTATTGCCCTGGGACATTGCCCTATCGGATAATGCCCTCCCTCCTTGGATTCTATTGCTTAAATAGAAAATCTTATAGAGAGAACCTGGTGAATGTGCAATGACAAAAGAGCAATCTTGGAGCTTGCGAAGAGAAGCATCTATACTGCCCCCAGAACTGCCCTAATACGTTGATTGGCTGGGCTGAGTGGAAAATAATCTCCCCGTGCTTAACATGAAAGCCGGGGTTCATATTTGCTCAATGAGCCTCACAGGTCTCTGCACTGTTCTGTGGGGTCTCCCTGGGCACTCTCTGGTTTCACCAGTTGCTTCAGCCAGAGGGCTTACATTTTCCTCAGGCCCTGAGTCCTCTGTTGCACTCTCTGATGCTTCCGGATCTTCGAAGTACAGTCTTTTGAAGAATGACGCGTTCCGTGTTATCTCACCTGGTTCTCCCGTTGTGGTAATCATGGGTCCTTTTACGGCTGTGATGACTTGGGGTTCTTGGCTGTAGCGCGTGTCTGTTTTCCTCAGCTGTTTTTATCGGACTAGGACTGTCTGTCCTACTTTGAGCTGTGATTCTTTGGCATTTCTTTTCCTGTCGGCCCATTCTTTGGCCTTTGCTTTCTTTTCAGCATCTCGTTTACTTATGGCTGCATCTTCTTCCGGTGTATAGTCCTCCCATTGAGGGATGCGTGTTCGGGGTTTGTATTTCACCATTAGTTCTGCTGGTGTTTGTCCTGTTGTATCGTGTGGTGTATTTCGGTAGCTCCTGAGCATGCAGCAGATTGCCTGTGGGTGTGGTATTTGACCTGCAAGGGCATTCTACTGGGCTAGCTTTATAGTTGCCATGAATCGTTCCACCATTCCATTGGCCCGGGGCCAGAGTGGTGTGATTTTTTTGGTGATGGAAGCCAAAGTGTTTTGCTAGTTTGACAAATTCTCGTCCCTGGAACGGGGGACCTTTGTCCATTTTGACAATGTTTGGAATGCCCCATTCGCTGAAGAGTTGATCTATGATGAACGCGCTGTGTCATAGAACGATGTTGATGGTGTCTTTTTGATGAATGGAAATCTTGAGTACTCATCAATGGTTACGAGCAGGTAGCCTCCTTCTTCCAGGGGTCCGTAAAAGTCCATTGCGACCCTTTGCCAGGGTCTCTATGGAAGTGTTGTCGGTTGCATCGGGTTTGGATCTGTCTTCTTTGCCACTAACTGGCAGGATCTAGTATGCTAGTATGTATTCTATTATGACGTCCATGTAGGGGAACCATGATGTATGATTCCTTAAGATCTTTTTTGTATTTTTGATCCCCGTATGTCCCTCACGGGCTATCGCTACTAGGTTTTTCGGCAGGTCTTTCGGGGCTACTAGTCGATTGCCTCATAGCAGTATGCCTTGGTCATGGCTACTAGCTCGGAATGTATCTTGGCTAGGCGGCTTAGGTCTTTCTTGTCCGTCCCCTCCCCTCCGTTTCCTCTTTTGTGCACGTTCTTCCATTTGTTCGTGCGAGTGAGGTGCCCAGCGGTTTTGATGGTGGTGGTCAGCCTTGCTTCTGGCTGCGAATACTGCTGTTGAGATGGTCGCAGGCATAGCGTTGGAGGACAGGTATGCAATGTATTCTTCCGCCTCGCAAACCAGAGTGTTGTCGTTCTCTGCCACCGGGTGTCTTGACAAGTAGTTAGCCGGGTTGGCTTCTCCTACTGGTTTGTGGACGATGTCGTAATCGTATTCTTGGAGTCTTATCCCCCATCGTTCTCTCTGGGGGGGGCATTTTCGTTTTGGGGTTTCCAAATAAAGATAGTAGTGCCTGGTGGTCTGTGACCAGTGTGAATTTTCAGCCAACTATGAAGTGGTGGAATTGTTCACAGGCCCATACTGCTGCTAAGCTCTCTCGTTCTGTCTGCGAGTAGGCCTTTTCGGTGTGGGATAGGGCTCGGCTGGCGTAAGCTACTACCAATATAGGGCGGTGTCCTTAGTGTTGGTTTAGGCCAGAATGGCACCGAGGCCGACCGGGGTAGCGTTGACTGTGATGATGGTATTCCACTCGGGGCGGGAATACGATAGTTGACGATGGTTGTCAAGGTTTTCTTTGATGGCCAGAAAGGATGCCTGGCACCGAGAGTACCAGTCGAAGGGGTTGTCCTTCTTAAGGAGGGCTTGAAGTGGGTCAGTGATGGTGGCGTAATTTTTGAGGTATCTTGCGCAGTATCCTGCCATTCCCAGGAATGACCGTAGTTCCGCTGTTGTGGGGGAATGAAGGTCGTTGATGGCTTTTATTTTATCCGGGTCGGCCATTACGCCTTTGTCAGAAAATATGTGTCCAAAAAATCTGAGGCTGGTTTTGTTAATGTCACATTTGGGGCCGTTAAGTGTTAGGCCAGCTCCTTGTAGGATCTTGCATAGTGCTATTAGTGCCATGTCATGTTGCTCCTGATTCTTCCCAAATATAAGTATGCCATCGCTATAATTTGGGGAATTGACCTCCGATGATATCAGTCGCCTGATTGTCTCTTGGAAGATTTCTGCTGCCGAGGATATGCCGATGTTGAGGCGTTTTTATCTGAATAGCTCCTCATGAGTGGCAAAGGTGGTGATTGCTCTGGAGGCCGGGTCTTGACAAGTTGGTGGTAGCCCTGGTTGTGGTCTGTGATAAAAATGGAGCAGATTCTATAACAAAGACACCAGCTGGCTCAGGCTCTGTTAATACTAGGCAGAAAGACCATATGAAGGGTTAATGGAGGAGATCTGATGGAAGGGAGTAATTGACAGCTCCTTAGACCAATCACAGAGAAGAGTTGATGGAGATGAAGTTTTCTGATTACAGTTGTCCCTTCTTTGTTTTTGTTGTTTTTTTTGGTTGCCAGGAGACAGAGGAGGAGGACTTGAAGAGCGACGGTTTGAACTGGGCTTACTGAGTTAGAGGAAGAGAAAAAAAAAAGCGAAGTTGTGCCGTTGCACCAAGTTAACCAGAAGTTAAAGGAATTAAAATTATAGGCGATCGTTAAAAATCGCTATTTCGATTGTTCGTTGTAAGAGTGAGAGAAGCCGAAGAGGGGGAGAGGCCGCAGGAGACGGAACAGCTGATCCGCCGAAGGAAGGAGGCGCGGTCATCGAAAGCCGCGAAAGACGAGCAGCTGATCACACGGTGAGCCCTCCGGAGAGAGAGGCTTCGTTCAAGGGAGGCCGTCAAGACGAACAGCTGATCACCTGGTGAGCCTTCCGGGGATAGAAGTTTCGTTCAGCGGAGCCCGTCAATACGAACAGTTGATCCATCTCGAAAACGCCGAAGGAAGGAAACGCGGTCATCGAGAGCCGCGAAGAAGAGCAGCTGATACAATACAGAGAGCGCAGTGGGGAGGAGTTTCGATCAGTCGAGGTCGAGTGGAGCCATTCAGAAGAAAACATCTGAAGCCGGTAAGAGAGAGAAAAGGAGCGTATTTTAAAATGGGAATGAGTCGAAATTAACGGGAGTTGTTAACTCGGAAAGACTAATACAGTCACTATATAACTGAGAAAAAAGGGGAAGAGTGGACACCAGAGGAACCAAAGATACATGATGAGAAGTGAAAATAAAATAGAATAAGAAGAAGAAAGGTAATCATTTACCTCTTGTGTAATCTCCGACAATGAAGTTACAGAAATAAGTAAATATGGAGATCTGAACTATATTCCCCTAAAGACTTTAATGAATACAAAGAGGCTTGGTCAGTTAAATCCAATAAGGAGCTCTTGAAAGAATAAAGACTCTATTGTTAAAAAAATCAGATAAAAGGCAGTCACCTCTATTCCTGGTAAGAGAAAGAGTGATCAACAGAGACGGTAGAACCACCTAGAAGAGAAGTGAAACTGAGCATATGCTAGGAGAGAAGACCACAAACAATAATATAATCTTCATAGAAAAGAAGACTCACCAAGACTTACTTGAAATCTTCTATCCCGCTTGAACAAGAAAAGTCTGTCTTCACCAGAAGACGCATCGAGAGACCACCTGTATCCTTTTATTTGATTTCTGAAAGAGACTATAAAAAAAATTAGAAGAGTTATATGTTGGTAATAAAAGTTACATTGCGAACAAGTTAAAATACAATCTCCGTTTAGCTGTGTTTATTTACCATCATTGTGTATAAACCTCACAATTTGGTGTCAGAAGTGGGATTTAAAAGACGAACACCATGGAGGAACTCATTAAAACGCTAAGTGAGGGGCAACAATTGCTTCAACAGGCGTTACAGTTACAGAACCAACAAGCTCAAGCAGATAGACAAGCATTTCAACAGGCCATACAACTACAACAAGCTCAATTAATGGAGGTGACTACTGTACGACGACATTCCCAGGTTCCAGCATCAGTCTTACAAAAATACGCAATGGGAGAGGACCCAGCTCACTTCTTTGTGAACTTCGAGAGAGTGGCTAGGAACGCTCAATGGCCAAACGATAGCTGGTGTCACTACATAGCACCCCTCATGACAGGTGAGATGCAGAGTGCTTACCAAGCAGCCAATCCAACTGGCGAAACACCGTATGCGGATATGAAACGAGTAGTACTGGAACGCTTGGGACATGATGAAGAAGCGTATAGGATAAAATTTAGAGAAGTCAAGCTACACGCCGAAGAGACCCCGAGGCAGCTGTTTTATAGAGTTAAAGAGTTAGGAGAGAAATGGTTGCAGTCTAACTCCAGTACCGCTCATGAGATGTCAGAGAAAATTGTTATGGAACAGTTTGTTGAAGCCTTACCTTTACCAATGCAACGTTGGGTGCGCCAACATCACCGACCCAGCCTGGTGGAAGCTGTTAACATCGCTTCCGCCTATCAAAAGGCTGGACAAGGCAGGACCATGTCATATGCGGTAAACAACAAACCAACCTCCACACCCAGTTGGAATAACCATTCTCTCAAAACAACCACTGTTACAAGATGGCCGAACTCGATGTTACGTAAGCCAGAGTGGGAGGCTCCTAGAGGGAGACCAACGAGTGAGAGCCCTGTAGGCATCAGGCCCGCTAGTATGGTACCAAAGGGCATACAATGTTTTGAATGTGGTGAGTGGGGACACCTAGCAAGAATGTGTCCCAAAAGAGCTAAAGCTGAACCTATGGACGTGGGAAACATGGAGGCTCTCCGAGAAGGAGAATATCAAGAAGGAACAGCAATACCAAAACCATCGTATTCGTATATTTGCGAAGCAGAAGTTGATGGGAAACCTACAAGAGCCATGGTGGATACCGGCAGTTTGCAAACAGTAGTAAGTACAGAACTTGTGGGGAATACTGGGGACCCGAATACACTAATCCCCATACGTTGTGTCCATGGAGATGTCAAACCTTACCCAACCAAAGAGATTAGTTTAAAGGTAGCCGGGGAACAGATGGAGGTGAGGGCAGCCCTAATGCCAGTATTGCCAGAGCCTCTGCTTATTGGTTCAGATGTTCCCAATTTTTCACGGATCATAAAGTCGATAGAAGAAAGTTGGTTAAGAAATGCACCTTTCGCCCACGAGACAATTACACAGCCTTCAAATAAAGAAAGGAAAGCGAAATCTGAGTTAAGAAAGTTAAAGAAAGTTTGGGCCGAGAAAAATGTTTGTCCCATTGCAATTGACTGGAAAATTGATGAAGCGGGAGATACCTTCAGAATGGCACAAGAAATAGATCCATTATTAGGAAATGCTAGGGCTGCAGTTAACTTAGGGGTATCGGGAAATGATCCCTCTTTTGTTAAAGAAAAAGGATTATACTATCGAACTAGCAAGGATGTCAGTGGAAAAATTCTGAAACAGTTGCTAGTACCCAAGAAATATTATCAAACGGTGTTGGAAGTGGCACATCTACAAATTGGTGAAGGTCATTTGGGAACAGAGAAGACCACCAAGAAAATCCTTGCCAGGTTTTATTGGCCGGGGCTATATGCTCAGGTGGCGCGTTTCTGCCAAGCCTGTCCAGAATGCCAGAAGAAAAATAAAGCCAATGTGAGAAAAGCACCTTTACAGCCAATGCCAGTCGTCCTGGAACCTTTTCATCGGATTGGATTAGATATTATTGGCCCCTTGGAGCCCTCATCCAGAGGTCATAAATATATCTTAGTAATTGTCGACTATGCTACCAGGTATCCGGAGGCCTTTCCTCTTAGGTCTACTAGTGCCCAAAATATATGTGATGCCTTGATACCCTTTATCAGCCGAGTGGGAATACCGAAGGAGTTTGTTACGGACAGAGGATCCAACTTTATGTCATCGGTGATGGAACAAGTGTGTAAGATTCTACAAATGAAGCATTTAAAAACCGCGGTCTATCATCCTCAAACTGATGGCCTTGTAGAGAGGTACAATCAAACCATAAAACAAATGCTGCGTAAAACAGGAGAGCCAGGAGGAAAGAATTGGGACAGGTTGTTACCCTGGATACTCCTTACCTTAAGGAATACCCCACAGTCATCGACAGGATTTTCACCCTTTGAACTTCTGTTTGGAAGATCAGTGAGAACGCTACTCGATGTTTTGAAGGAAAACTGGGAAGAGGAGCCGAGTCAAGAGATCTCCCTTACTGAATATGCCTACCAACTTAAAGAGAGGATAGAAAAGTTACAGAACATTGCCAGAGAAAATCTGTTACAAGCACAAACCAAACAGGAATATTACTATAATCGGAACACTCAATTGAGAACATTTGACAAGGGAGATAAAGTGTTAGTCTTACTCCCGACGTCTGAGAACAAGATGCTGGCAGCATGGAGAGGTCCATATGAGATTGAAGAGGTCCTAGGTCCACTAACATATAAGGTGAGACAAAATGACCGAAGATTCCCAACACAGACATATCATGTGAATCTACTAAAGAAATGGGTGGAACCTATAACGACGGTGGCAGTGATTAATACCAAGGAGACATCTTTCGAACCTTTTCCAAGGTTAAAAGAAGATCTAGGACTGGAAGAGTTAAACATAAATCAAGATCTATCTGAGTTACAGAAGAAAGAACTCCTCGAGTTGGTAAGGAGATTTGCAAATATTTTTTCTTCCTTACCGGGGAGAACGAACATGGTGTGTCATCGTATCGTAACTCAGCCAGGAGAAGTGGTAAGAATTAGACCCTATAGAATTCCAGAGACAAAACTCCAATCTATCAACAAGGAGATCAAAGAAATGTTAGAGATGGGAGTAATAGAACCCTCTCATAGTGAATGGTCATCGCCTGTAGTAATGGTGCCGAAGCCTGACGGAACAGTTCGTTTTTGCATGGATTTTAGGAAATTGAATGAAATTTCCAAGTTCGACGCCTACCCTATGCCGCGAATAGAAGATTTACTAGACAAGCTAGGAAAAGCTAAATTTTTAACAACTATAGATTTAACAAAAGGCTATTGGCAAATACCATTACTCCCCGTCGATAAAGAAAAAACTGCTTTTGCCACTCCAGCGGGATTATTCCAATTTACAGTCTTACCTTTTGGGTTGCATGGGGCACCAGCAACATTTCAAAGGCTCATGAATTCAATTCTCAGAGGACAGGAAGAATATGTAGGAGCATACCTTGACGATATTATTGTCTTCAGTCAAAATTGGGACGATCATTTAACCCATTTGGGAAATGTACTTAGTCTATTACAAGAATCCGGTCTACACATAAACCCAAAGAAAACGTTCATGGCTAATTTCTATACTAGATATTTAGGATACTTTGTAGGACAGGGGATGATTAAACCCCAAGAAGACAAGCTGAAAGCCATAAAAGACTTACAATTTCCTACAAATCTCCGACAAGTGCGAGCCTTTCTTGGTTTTATTGGGTACTATAGAAGGTTCATCCCGCATTTTTCAACAATAGCCACACCTCTAACAGATCTGTTGAAAAACACGTCCAGTAAGAAGAAGGACTGGTATACAACAGAGACAAGGAATGCATTTAATAACCTAAAGAATGCTTTATCTGAAAAAGCCGTTTTAAAATGTCCGGATTTCTCAGCTCCGTTCTTCCTACACACAGATGCCTCTGGAACAGGGCTTGGAGCGGTATTGTTTCAGGGGCAAGATGAATCAGAAAGACCCATACTTTTCATAAGCAGGAAGCTCTTACCGCATGAACAACACTATGCTACAATTGAAAAGGAATGTCTTGCAGTGAAATGGGCCATAGAGACATTACGCTATTACTTGTTAGGAAGAGAGTTTACACTGGTGACTGATCATGCCCCTCTGGTTTGGTTGGCACGTAACAAAGATACTAATCCCCGAGTACTGAGATGGTTTTTATCACTACAACCTTTTACGTTCAAGACAGTTCATCGTCCAGGAAAATTAATGGCCCAGGCCGATTTCTTGTCCCGGAACAATTCCCTTACCAAGCGTAAGGGACTAGAGGGGAGGGTATGTGATAAAAATGGAGCAGATTCTATAACAAAGACACCAGCTGGCTCAGGCTCTGTTAATACTAGGCAGAAAGACCATATGAAGGGTTAATGGAGGAGATCTGATGGAAGGGAGTAATTGACAGCTCCTTAGACCAATCACAGAGAAGAGTTGATGGAGATGAAGTTTTCTGATTACAGTTGTCCCTTCTTTGTTTTTGTTGTTTTTTTTGGTTGCCAGGAGACAGAGGAGGAGGACTTGAAGAGCGACGGTTTGAACTGGGCTTACTGAGTTAGAGGAAGAGAAAAAAAAAAGCGAAGTTGTGCCGTTGCACCAAGTTAACCAGAAGTTAAAGGAATTAAAATTATAGGCGATCGTTAAAAATCGCTATTTCGATTGTTCGTTGTAAGAGTGAGAGAAGCCGAAGAGGGGGAGAGGCCGCAGGAGACGGAACAGCTGATCCGCCGAAGGAAGGAGGCGCGGTCATCGAAAGCCGCGAAAGACGAGCAGCTGATCACACGGTGAGCCCTCCGGAGAGAGAGGCTTCGTTCAAGGGAGGCCGTCAAGACGAACAGCTGATCACCTGGTGAGCCTTCCGGGGATAGAAGTTTCGTTCAGCGGAGCCCGTCAATACGAACAGTTGATCCATCTCGAAAACGCCGAAGGAAGGAAACGCGGTCATCGAGAGCCGCGAAGAAGAGCAGCTGATACAATACAGAGAGCGCAGTGGGGAGGAGTTTCGATCAGTCGAGGTCGAGTGGAGCCATTCAGAAGAAAACATCTGAAGCCGGTAAGAGAGAGAAAAGGAGCGTATTTTAAAATGGGAATGAGTCGAAATTAACGGGAGTTGTTAACTCGGAAAGACTAATACAGTCACTATATAACTGAGAAAAAAGGGGAAGAGTGGACACCAGAGGAACCAAAGATACATGATGAGAAGTGAAAATAAAATAGAATAAGAAGAAGAAAGGTAATCATTTACCTCTTGTGTAATCTCCGACAATGAAGTTACAGAAATAAGTAAATATGGAGATCTGAACTATATTCCCCTAAAGACTTTAATGAATACAAAGAGGCTTGGTCAGTTAAATCCAATAAGGAGCTCTTGAAAGAATAAAGACTCTATTGTTAAAAAAATCAGATAAAAGGCAGTCACCTCTATTCCTGGTAAGAGAAAGAGTGATCAACAGAGACGGTAGAACCACCTAGAAGAGAAGTGAAACTGAGCATATGCTAGGAGAGAAGACCACAAACAATAATATAATCTTCATAGAAAAGAAGACTCACCAAGACTTACTTGAAATCTTCTATCCCGCTTGAACAAGAAAAGTCTGTCTTCACCAGAAGACGCATCGAGAGACCACCTGTATCCTTTTATTTGATTTCTGAAAGAGACTATAAAAAAAATTAGAAGAGTTATATGTTGGTAATAAAAGTTACATTGCGAACAAGTTAAAATACAATCTCCGTTTAGCTGTGTTTATTTACCATCATTGTGTATAAACCTCACATGGTCCAATTTGGAAAAGTTTGTTGCTTGGTTCAGCCTGATGAGCATGTCCTCTAGGCTCGGTCCAGGGTGCCTCGCCCTTTGGATGGTGGTGTTGGGGATGCGCACGTCGACGTATATGCAGAGTCGTCCATTGTCTTTGGCGACAATTACAATGGGGGCTACCCATGGTGTTGGTCCTTCGGCTTTTTCATTTATGTCATTTAATAGTAGGAGTTGCAGTTCTTTGGACACTTGAGCTTGGAGGTGAAAGCACACTTTGCTGGGGTACTGTGGCACTGGTGTTAACTTGGGGTCAATGTGCAATTTAATGACGGAGCCCTTGAGCATCCCTACCCCTTCAAATAGTTTGGGGAATTGAGCTTTGAGGGCCTCTTTGTTGAGGGGCTGGCAGGTTATTGCCATGACTTCACACCTGTCCGATGGGTGTCCTTTTATTACCTCAGTTGGTTTGTAGCGCAAGTCTATGAGTGCCAGAGCTCTGGCTGTCCTGTAGCTGAGGAGGCATCGCCCCACTGAGGGACTCTGGATGACATGTATTGTTGTAGTTGCTGTGAGGTCTCTGTGTGTGAGGTCGCACACAAATTGTCCTCTGGATGTCAGGGGTAGCGCTGCTCCCCACTGGAAGATGTGGGTCTTCGATTGGCGTAGAGGTCCGCTATAGCATGGTATAGTTCCTAGTTCATGACATTAACTGTTGCTCCAGTATCGACAACAAATTGGTTTCTGGTGTTCCCCATTTTTATTGTCACTTTAGGAGCAGGTGTGCCTTCAGCTTTTATACTGAGGAGCCTGACGTATTCCCTGTCGTAGCCATCTTGCAAGTATAGGGGTTGTTGTACCTCCACTTGGAGAGACCTCAGTGGGGAGTTGTTGTATGGGTCATAGTCTGATGTCATGCGGTTTATGTAATTTCCTTGTTCCTGGGGTGTTGAGTGTTCCCTCATGTAGGCCCCATCGAGAGTGGTCACTTGCGTTTGGTCATAGTCGTGGTAGTCATATAGTTTGTGATGTTTCCTGTCAGGTTCAATTTTTAGTCCTTCTAGGGCCCTCACAGTGTTCGGGCTTTGATGGGCTCTAGTAGGGTATGTCTTCCCTCTCTCGGCGGGGCATCGGTCGTGCTGTTTTCTTTGTAGTTCCGGAAGGCGGCCGGGGTTCTGTGGACGGTTTGATCCTGTTTCCGGGAGTTGTTCTTTGCACATGGCTTGGAAGTGATTTTCTTGGCCACAGCGCATGCATCTTTGACCAATTGCAGGGCATGGTCCTCTGTGGGGGTATTCAAATCTACACTGGTAACATTGCCTGTCACTCTGGGGCGCTGTGTGGTGTTCCTGAAGGGTTGTCGGCTCTGTGGGCTTTGGTACTTGGTTTATTGTGTCATGGCCGCGATGATGTCTCCTTTTTTTGGATTTTCTATGGCCGCCGCTTGGACATCTATTCTTTCATATGCTCTGGCCAAGTTGAGTATTTCCTTGAGGGATAGTGGTTTCTTCAGAAGGTGTTTTCTAAACATTGACGAAATGCATCCTTCAATGATTCGTAGCCTGATGGCTTCATCGTTGTTGAAATTGGCAAAGTTGCACTTTATGATTTTCCTCTAGAGGCGGATGATGAACCCACCTATGGATTTGTGGGCTAGTTGGGCACATTGGTTAAATGTGTAGCGTTCATAATCTCTTTTGGGTGTTATTACCATTTTCTTGTTGATAGCTTCTAGAAGGCGTTGATATGTAGCACGTTCTTGCAGAGGAATTGTTCGTATTATATTTTTGATTTCTCTTCCTGCGAAATTCGTGAAGATGCTGATCTTGTTGGGAGGATCTTGTGTGCCAATGGCACCTACGAAGTCTTCAAATTCTTCTACCCATTCTTCCCATCGTTGACCCTGGTCATGGTGTGAATTGAGGGTAAATGGGATTGGTCTTCTCATGAGGCTGGCGTGGGATGTAGGGATAGCATTGGTAGTTGGGGGCGTCCCCGCATCCAGGCCCACTTGTGTTTGGTCGGTCATGGTTGTACTCTGGGTGGTGTGGCAGAGTCTCGGGGTGCCCCTGTGGTCTGTTGGGGCTGGTAGTGGTGTTCAAATGTATGAGTTTCCAAAATGGTTGTTGATTAGTTCTTATTTTTGAGGCACTTGCTTGTTTCTCAGGAGTCCTATATTTGTATTTTGTGGGCTCTGGGTCACTTGTTGTGGCTTGGTGGCAGGCTGTATTTGGGAGGCCTTGTTGGTTGTAGGGGATTGTCTTCCTGTTGTGCTCGAGGGCCTTCTGGCACTCACGTGGCTTCTCTTTTTTTTTCTTCCTGCTGGGGAAGTGTGGGCATATGCACACATGTCCCTAAGTTATTTCGTTTTCTTGCTGGGGCCGTTTATTTCATTTTTCTTGCTGGGGCCGTTTTATTATTATTATTTTTTTCTCGTGTCCCTTAGTTATTTCGTTTTCTTGCTGGGGCCGTTTATTTCGTTTTCTTGCTGGTTGCCGTTTCATTATTGTTTTTTTTCCTCTGGCGGTGGGGGGGCACAGACTCCTTAAATGTGCTTTGCTACTCCCCTTTGGGCTGTCACGGTCTTCTACCATAGGAGTACGCGTGCGTCCCGCGTTATACTTACCCTCGGTGACTGTTGGGTCTGACACTGCTGCGGGGGCTTCCCTCTGCTGCAGCTGGCTCCCCTTCACTGGTGGGCCTGACGCTGCTCCGCCAGCGTTCTTTTGTTGCGGCTGGGCTCCTGCTCCGGCGGCATTCTTCTGCCTGCTGCAGCGGGGCTCTTCCGCGTTGCAGGAACTGACACTGCTCCGGAGGCGTCCTTCTGTTGCAGCTGGGCTCTTCCAAGCTGCTAGGCCTGGCGCTGCTGCAGCGGTCCACCTCTGCTGCGGCTGATGACCGCATCACTGCTGGGCTTGGCTCTCCTGGCTCTACAATACGCTGTGGCCACGGCGGCTATTCCTTTGTCCTTCTGGGCATGTGAGCCCTCCCTGCTGCATGCCTGGGAACGGCGGCTTCATCGCCAGTTGTTGGAATCACTTGTACTCTTAAACTATTCATACATGGCGCAACGTAATGAGGACAGGAGCCATTCGATGTTTCAACCATTCTTTATTCTTACATCTCCTAACTCTCCAACTTCCCCCATTGTCCCTCCCCTTCGCCCTCTTCCTGACCTGGCGTGTTTCTTTCCTTAAAGGAGCCACGTCTATTTGTTCAGACACAACAGTACCCTATTTCTACGCCCATTGTATGATCTCACATATGTGTCACTGCTCATGATGATGCATGCAGTTTCGACCCATTTCAGGCAGTTGGCATGGCGATTTCCAGCCTATAAAGAAAAGTGGAATATGTTTCACTCAGGAACCATTTTCATTAATGACCAGAAAGGTGGTGAATTGCCAAAAAGTGTCACACTTGCTCTTAAAGACAGATTTGGTATTTCACACCCTCTTCCGAATCCGGCTCTAAATTCAGCACAATTGTATTGTTTCTGTTCTGAGTCTTTCGTTTCCCATCTTCACTGGTAATCTTGGCTTCCAAGTTGGCATTACTAAAGAAGGCAATCACTTTCCTACATAAAAAATAAGCATTGGCAATTTCAACCGTTTTTTGTAGGCATGGAAATGGTGCTTGCCAGGCACAGCTGCAGTGGTATGAACTGGCCATTGATGGTAGCAGGTGCAAAATGCTGCAAGTTCCTGGGCATCTAATAGCAGTGCCTGGCAAATGCCAAATACTTATACCCAAGCGAAAACTGTTGGCTTTGACAATTCTTGTTCTTAACAGCAGTTCAGTGAAGGGCATGCAGAGTGTTTATGCCTCTAGTAGCTGAAGACAGACCTGGTGAGACATTTTTATTACACCAGTAGCAGGTTTCTAACTCCAATTAAGTCATTAACTATCACATGACTGTTTTAAAAAACACTGGTAAGCACTTTGAGTGCAAAGTTTGATGGTAACGCTTGAGTAAAACAAGTTCAAAAAGTTCCCACGAGAAGGCGTTTTGGGGGTGCGGGACAGGAACTAGGTGGGAATAACCATAGTGATTAGCATGGCCATTAGCGGTCAATGGGTGAGCACATAACCAAAATAATGCCTACAGTCTGTGTGCCATTCCTCCCTATCTCTAATGCAATATTCTCGGCTTCTAGGTGTCGCTATCCCAAACTAAAAAGCTCAGTGGGCCTGAAGTCGAGTTTGCCGAAAGGGAAATAAGGGTGCCTGTAAGCTCACCTGTAAACTCACTTGCACTCTTCCAGACCAGCAAACTATGGGTTTACCTGCCAGAGCCACTGTGCCCGACAGGTCTGACCTTGCCGGGCAGCAGTCACGCTAGGCAAAGCCATAACGGAAGCACCGGTATCGTTAACAACGGTGCCAGTGCTTCCATGTCCACACTCTCATAGAGTCCTACGGAACTCTATGAGAATGGTGATTAGTAAAATTACTGGTGCCTGACTTCCCAGCCGCCAGACTTGTAATAGCCAGGTGGCACGCGGAAGTCAGGCGCCAGATCCGTAATGCGGCCCAATGCCAGTTAGGTTTGGACAGTCATTTCATCAGTCTACCACCTAATTTGGAGGACTCGGGGATGCTGTTTTCAATACACTCTAGACACTGCAGGGCTAAGGTGATGTTCACTGCAAATTAATACCCGGCGAGGGTCAATGAGCTTCTTATAAGCTAGCTCATTGGCCCTCTCTGGGTCATTACTAGCTGACAAAGCCTTTGTCGGGCCGGTTGCGTCCGTGTCCTGGCTACCATAGAAAGGGAGAAGGGTCTTCGTGTAGTCCATTCTTCCCGATCCCTTGCAGCCATTTTTTTTTTCTTGAGTTGAGAAACGATTTCAACGCCATTTCTCAACTCGAGAAAAAATGCTATTAATACCCTGGTATGACGTGCCAGTGTACTAATAGCAATAGAACACTCAGAGTGGGGGTATTACCGGTCGGGTGATGCCCCCCCCGGCCTACATTAAAGCCCTTGCTTTGTTCGGGATTCTAACTATCGCCCTGGGGGCATTGCCCTATCGGGTAATGCTCCCCTCATCGGGTTCTATTGCTTAAATAGAAAATCTTATAGAGAGAACTTGGCGAGTGTGCAGTGACAGGAGAGCAATCTTGGACCTTGCGAAGAGAAGCATCTATTTTGCCCCCAGTGCTGCCCTGATAAGTTGATTGGCTGGGCTGAGCATAGTACCCACATAAGACTCACACACTGGCAACTTTCCCGAGGCCTTCAAAATAGCGCATGTCAAACCTCTTCTAAAAACGGCATACCTCGACCCGTTGAGCCTAAAAATTACAGGCCGATTTCCAACACACAATTCTTGGCAAAACTCATTGACCACGCTGCAAATTATCAGCTCAACCGTTTTGTAAAACCCAACAACCTACTGGACCCCGCTCAATCTGGCTTCAGGATGCACCATGGGAAAGAAAGCACTCTGATCTCGATCTGGGATGATCTCAAGGTCTCGACAGACTCTGCTGTGCAGCGCTGGTTCTCGTTGACTTGTCGGCCACGTTTCACACCGTTAACCATTCTATCCTCCTTGAATGACTCCACTCCCTAGGAATCTGTGGCTCGGCACTCAAATGGATTGCCTCATTCCTCAACAAAAGAAAAAACAAATCACTTTCCTCTCCCCTTTTCTCTCAACCGCTTGCACCGTGAACAGTGGAGTACCACAAGGTGCCTGCCTCTCGGCTCTCCTTTTCAACCTTTTTCTGACCACCCTACCAGGGATCATCTGGGCACACAACCGAACCTGCTGCAACTACACCAATAATACCCAAATTATTTTGAGAATTCCCAAAACAAGCTTCAAGCCACGACCAGACCTTGAAGCCTACCTCAGAGACATTGGGCCTCATTACGACCCAGGCGGTAGAGGGTTAACGCCGCCGGTAGAGCTGCCGGCACCGTTAACCATCTACCGCCTCATTACGAGGTCTGCTCGCATGTCCAGCTAAGGACGTCTGGTAAAACCAGGCGTCCTTAGCGGGACCCACTAGCACACCATGATGCTAACAACGGGCCCATCATTAATGGACCCGTTGTTAGCATCCTCCCCATTCGCATTGAGCCCTATGGGGGCTCAAATGGAAATGGGGATGTACCGGGTCCGGGTCCCGGGAAAAGGAATGACCGGGCCCTCCGAGATCAGAAAGGCCCGGTAATTCCCTATTCCTGTAACCCAAACCCGTTACCCGGTATGGCTACCTCCATACTCGTAATGAGGCCCATTGACCTATGGATGACAAGAAACTACATCCTTCTGAACCCAGATACAACTGAGATCACGGTGTGCAGCAACACTGCCCTTCTCCTGCAACCATGCCATGGCCCGCCTCCCTTGGCTCCCCTCCCGATCCCCCTACTTCCTAAACTGTCAAAAACCTTGGCTGTACAATGGACTCGGACTTAACCCTCTCCCATCAGATCAATAATGTATCAAACTCTTGTCACTACCACCTCAAGCTCCTAAGATGCATGTTCCCTTACCTCACCTACCTCCAACAGACTCTCCGCTGTTAGGTCCACTGTTATGTCGAGACTGGACTATGCCAACTCCTTATTTCTGGGTACACCGGCATACCAATTTAACAAACTCCAAAGAAATCAAAATGCTGCCACCAGACTCCTTCTTGCACTGGGACATAGGGATCACATCTCCCCTGCTCTACGCACCCTTCACTGGCTCCCTGTTGGACGGAATGCCACTTTCAAAACCCTATGCATTACCCACCGAGCAGTGCACAAGACTGGCCGAGCATACTTACAAGGGAAGAGTACATCCTACCACCCATCACGCACACTTAGGTCAAGCACTTCCCTCTTACTAGTGATTCCAACCTCCAATTCAACCAGGATTGCAGTGTCCGCCTACTCAACCTTGGCTCCAACTCTGTGGAACTCACTCCCTCCTCACATTCGACACACCCAAGACTACATGGCCTTCCGTAAAGCTCTAAAAGCATGGCTTTTTCCATAAACCATGATTTGGACGGTGTAAGGCAACAGAAACCCACCACAATTCTAGAATCATTAGTTCAATGACATTACATTAGAAAGTAGTTCCTGACCTACAGCCAGTGTCCTGGCACCTAGAGCTACCCTGTAACCCACCTTAACCACAGCCAGGGACAAGGAAGACGGGCTACCCGAGATATAGTGCTGAGCCTAAGAATAATGACTCTCAGACTGTACAAATCATATCTACTCCGGTCCAACCTGTGAATCTACCTCAGAGTATCACTACCGCGAAACATGAGGACGATCTCTACCTGCTCATCTGGACCCAAAGTAACCAGGAACTGCAAGCTCCTAAGACTAAATCATCCACTCCAGACACTCACCTCTCCTATCACTATGCTCACTCTTCACTTTACACCAACAAACAATAGAGCGCAGCTATACCCCTCGATCAATTTCGGCCTAGCTGCACACATACAAACAATTCTACATGAAAATCTCAACAACCTATTAGAACGCAGCTATACCCCATGAAAATATCAGCCTAGCTGCACACATAAATGTCCTACACAGACCTAATGCTGCCAGAATGCTGTCTCGGAGATCAACCACCTGAATGCACACATTCGACTGATCTCTCACTACCACTGCACCTAATGTTAGGATGCAGCCACCATCACACAAATCACACTGGCTGCACACATATTGAGTGCACCCAAGTACTGTATGCTACACTACTCTCTCAACTGACCTGGACTACGGTCCCCAAGGGTGTTCAAACCACAAGCACCTTGAGATCAAGCCAATTATACATAGGGCATTATGTAAATGACAAGTAACATAACATAACATAACATAACAAAGGTCACTCCCAAATGGCCGGGCCAACAGGCCAATAAGGGCCAGTTGTATGTGTCAGTTTAATGACCTATTACACTGTGCTATTAGTCATTTTTCCACATATCACTGACCCAATGAGATTCAAAAGACACCTTTTGGCACAGTATCTCCAAAAATGCACCCAAATACTTATCAATTTGCTCTGAAAAGTCACTAACTTGAATTTACGAATGTGAGCTATATTTTCTGGTGGTTAGAATTACTTGTTGTCCAACTCACCTCTAACCCAGAAATGACAAACGCTACAAATGTTTCCGTCTCAGGCACAGTGGTGCCAGATCACGCAATCACGTGAATGTCCTTCATAACATAATCAGTTTTAGGCAGTGATGGTAAGCCAGTATGAATAGATTTACATGTATATATGTACATAGGTACCGGTGAGAGTACAATATGAGAGTTATTTAGTTGCCACAAAATAAATCCCAAGCATCACACAAAGTTACAAACATAGCAAGATGTTACAGGCATCATGAAGTGTTTCACACATTGCGTGACATATTACAATACATCGTGACCCCCCATATCAAAGAGAAAGATTAAAAATGGAATGATAGGGGAGGTGAATGCTCCTATGCCTTGTCACCGAACAACACACCCACACTGCCTCCTGGCAACCCTTGCACTTGAGTGTGTATCTGTAACCCTACAGTCCCCTTACCTGCACTTATCAGACACCCCTTGCCTGCGCTTTAACTTTGCACTTGCAACCTTTCTGGCTGCACTACCAGTTGTTGTTGTTTTATCCCCTGCTCAGCACTTTCCTTCCTCCCCTCTCCCTTGCACTTTCCCCCTTCTCTCTCACCTGCACTTGCACGTTCTCAATGTCAGTGGGCCCAGTAAGATCGTTGTTTTGTCCTCCCTTGTTTCCTTCCCTTGCCTCGTCGTGCTCTGAAACACTTGTGTATGAGCGTGATGAAAATAAAATATTATATCATATCATATGCTCTCTCTCTCTTTTTGTTGCTGTCCCTCTCCCCAGATACATTGTACACCCTTGGGAACACCGTTTGGAGGCTAGCAGGGTGGACACCCGGGAAGTCGCCTCATTTGCTTCAGTGCCTTGAGACAGGTTCTGGTGACATGTGCGTTTAGGTTGAGAGAAAGACACTAAAGACACTAGGGTATAAAAAGACATCCCATGTTCCCTTTCTCAGCGTGCAAAGGCCAGCAAAGATCCCTGCATATGTGCTGCTGCCAGTGGGGGCTCCATTCTCTTTGATGTCAGGGTAAAGCCCGCCAGAGCAAAGAATATAATTTGTCAGGTTGTCCGGGCTAGGGCATAGAGCCCAGCCATTTTCCCCCTCTAATCTGTGCCTGAGATTGCGGCAGTCTGCAAGACTCAGTGGGTCTGCTCTAATAGGCCTTCGATGTCTGAGTGGAAGACTGACAGGAAGAGAGAGTTTTCAGGATTTGAGCCTGCCATGTGTGACATTCTGCACTGATTCGACACATCCTGGGCCTCATTCCGAGTCCGGAGGTAACCCTGCCAGTGCTACTGGCAGTTTGCCGCCGGACTCGGAATGATATACCGGCTCCTTACTTCACGGTTACACCGGAGAATTACAACCCTGGCAGTCTGGGAAGTCAGGTGCCGGCAAATGGTAAGCCTGCCCCATAACAATTAGAAACACAGTGAAAGATCCTGCCTCACTACGTGGAATTAATTGAGATGACATGAAGATGCCTGTTTGATATTGTTATATTGACATTGAGAAGCTGGAGGCTAGGTGTAGCAGTCTGATTGTCTCTGTCTTCAAACTGGTGTTTGGAGTGTCTGGGTGCATGCATGGACATTTGGTGTAGAATGTTGAATGAGTGCTGTGTGAATGTTCCACACTTGGCAGTCGGTGTGTGGTTGGCTAGGGTGTGGATGGACTAGTAGATGTTCCTGGGTATACTGTCCTGTTCTACTCAAGTGATCTTTTGGAGTCACACACTACACGTACCTTTACACTTGCCTGGGGATCCAACACAATGTGCCATGCTAAAGACCCAGGTAGGGCTTCTTCCAACCCAATGCTTCTCCACAACATCTCCTATATCTGATATGTGACCGGTAGGTGCATGGATTTGATCCAAACCTTCTTGTTAGCTACAGCATATGCCTGGGTCACCAACAGTTTAATCTGGTTCTTTTCATGTGATATGAACCTTAAAGCATTGCTCACTCAATACTGATACATCGATGGTGAGACAAATGCCGGCTCAGCAACTAAGGTAAAATAGGGAGAGTGACACGGGCAAGATTTCATCTGACCATTTAGGGGCTAAAGTTTGGGGTCACGACTGAGCACCAATGCCATACTCCTTAGCATTATTACCCAAATAAGTTGTCAATCCTATCACTCTCCCAGCCCCCTTTGTTGTTCTCTGTCTTTTTAATGTGCTTCCTCTAATTCGTAAGAAATAAGAAGAATGGATACAATCACAACGCATTATGTAATCTGGTAGGTTAAACAAGAATGGCATAGTTGAGGCAAAGTTGGACAAGGGAATTTTTAAAGGTCTGCAGAAAATGAAGGATAGACAAATGAACGTGGCAGGGACGTAGGTAGAGCAAGGAGGACCTACAGAAACTGGATAGGTCCCAAAATCAAAAGGTGCCTATAGTTAGAAATGGTAAGAACATGGCAAATCATGCATTGTAAGGCTCGGTTCAAATCCCCTGATGAGACAGCCCAAAAAGGATTCCACCCGGGCATTGCCTCCTGAAGCCTCAATGGTGTGCTAGCCTTTGCTGTCCTACAGGTCAGCAGATAACTGCCCCAGGCAAATGCTAGAAATGTGGACTCAATGAAAATTAGTCTTTCTTCACCCAAGCCTAAACAAGACCTCTACTCCATCTCCAATAACGTTGCCAAAATTCTAGCAACCAGATCCTCTCACATCAGTGGGTTCTCCTTTTATGTACAAGCACCTCAAATCTGGAACTCTCTTCTCATGAACAACCACTGCTTATATGCCCATCAGCTCTTCAGGAAAGCTTGCACCAGGCAAGAGTACCAGCAGAGTACTGACTGCTGCACTGCTGGACCCGCTGCTCCTCGCTACGGATTTTCTTCACAAGCTTGCGGACCTTTCCATACATTAACTCTAAACATCTCTCCTTGGGTACACCGGCCCACTTATGAACTTCAATTGTTCACATTGGACTTCAATTTTCAGTTAATCACGCTAACAACTGATATTTTCTTTTCTTCCATGTAGCCACGCCCCCAACTATGTGGACCCTACAAAAACAGCCAGCACGCGCACCAGCGCAAGCGCAACAGGCAAGAGTACCAGCAGAGTACTTTCTGCCGCACTGCTGGACCCTCTGCTCCTCGATACAGATTTCCTTCACAAGCTTGTGGACCTTTCCATTAATCAACTCTAAAAAGCTCTCCTTGGGTAAACCGGCCCACTTATGAATTTCAATTGTTCACATTGGACTTCAATTGTTAGTTAATCACGCTAACAACCAATATTTTCTTTTCTTCCATATAGCCACTCCCCCAACCACGTGGACCGTACAAAAACAGCCGGCATGGGCACCAGCGTGCACGCACCAGGCAAGAGTACTAGCAGAGTACTGACTGCTGACCGCTGCACCACGATGCAGCTGTGCAGTACTCCGCCCTTCACACTTCAACTTCTTATCCGATTCTTCTTTTTCCTATCTTTCATCTGTTGGCCCTCCTCACCAAGCGGTCCCCGCCGGGCTGCATTTCAACATTACCTCTGACACTGCGCTTGGCCTTCTCTGTCTACCATGTCATACTACTGGCTGATATCGGGCATGCCTCTGCAGACCCCACTCCCCCCTCAGAGGAATGCCATTACCAAAACTTCTGCGCAGCGCTCCCTCTCATGCGTGCCAGCCCTGCAAAGGCTCGCTTCTTCTAAAGCTGACATAAGAAACTTCCTCTCTCCTAACGAGGAACCACCAGAGGTGCTACTCATGAACACTGATAAACAAAGGAGTAAAGAACAGACTTTGGTCTCTTTTGCCCCAAATGCATGCTTTCGAGCTGTTACTGATGGCAACCCACTACTTTCCGATAGAACTATGTAGTCCTGTGCATCTCCTTTTACCCCCTGTGACAACATCGAAGCTTTTCACACCCCAAACTACATGGGCGAGCCGAAGTATGACCGTCAGGTGCCTGTTACGATTCACACAATGGACTCCTCAGCGATTCCCCGTTTATACTCACAAATTGTGAAACACCACATGCCCTTGAATGTAACCCGCCCCCATCAGTTGCTGACGATCCCAGAACGTCTACTACCTCATGCTCACTTCCAGGCATGCAACTTCACTCCACCCAAAGTTTGCCATCAGAACCATCTCCTCCCAACCGCAATAAACCTAGCGTTCCCTCGGCAGCACCACCTAGACTTTCCAACTCTCTGGGCTTATTTTCCAATGACTGCCCAAGTCACAATATTTCCTCTGCTGAATTTGGGTCCTCTATGGTCACTTCCTTTACTAAACCCATGCCTCGTCCTCTTTTTGGTTTCCCGTCCACAGCAAACTCTGCAATTTAACTGCAATTAATGCAAGTATATTTACCTTAACTAAGCTATTTGAGGTATTAGATCAGAAAAGCCTCCTCTCAGTTCTCTTCACTTGATGCCTTCACTAACAACTTAGATTGGTTGGTATGTAACCTACTTGTTCTCCTGAAATCTGTTCACTGCAACAATGCTTCTAACATATTGAATCCAAGTATAGACATTTACTTACCTTCGGTGATGCCACAAACTGGGACGGAGGGCGCCCGCAGACTCTATTATTGAAATAAATGCCTCTGTACAACCCTCATCTCAACCTCCTAATGAGGTTCCTGCTCCATGGGACATGTTGGAAGCTACTAACACTGATACCCCTCTCTACAACGTATTCTGTCCTGGTGCCCAAGGCCAAAGAAAAAAAAGAAAGAGGAACAGGAAACGCACGTCTATAATCTCTGTTGATCTTAACACGAACAACAAAACATAAATAAAGAAAAAAAACAAGAAATATGCCTATACCAACAAAAATAAAACAGCAAATCCAAAACTAAGGGCCTCATTACACGGTAGGCGGAGGACCAAGATGCTATTAGCACCTTGGTCCATGCCGGTAAAATACCGGCACCACCTTGGTGGAAAGGGGAATTACCGCCCTATTCCAAGGTTGGGGGGGCGGTAATTCCCCCTTCCCCCATTACCCTTCCCCATTCCCATTTTTGCCCCATAGGGCTCTATGGGAATGGGGAAGGCGCTAATTATGGTGCCGCAAATTGCGGTACCGTAATTAGCACCCTGGTCCCTTTGCGGGTTGGTTTTTAGCACCTGCTAAACAGCAGGCGTTAAAGTACCTACCCGCAAAGGGAGCTCGTAGTAAGGCGGTAAGGGTTAATGGTCACCGGTACCATTACCGGTGACCGCTAACCCTTACCGCCTTCCGTGTAATGAGGCCCTAAATCTTTTATTTCAAACATCTCCAATCCTTTACATCCTGCTGCCATTCAGGATATAGGTGAAGCAGAAACTAATGACCAAATAATCAATGGTCTCAGTGAGTCCTCTCTGACAGCTCTCCCTCCCGATTTCCAAGTGGCTTCACCTCAAGGTAAGACAGTCCATGAACCTAATGTTTGCAATGTTCCTTCTGTGATGTTATGTCCTATCAATAAAGGTGCTGAAATTGACAGCATTACAAATGACGATTTTATGAACATGTCAGTGTAGTCAAACAATGCTATCTCAATATCAGAAATGGTTCATCATACCTTGCATGACCTTCACTCAATCTCTGCCAAACCCAGGCAGACTTTTTGCATCAACTTGAACATTGATCCCTGGATGTTCAAAATGCTTGAGCAGAAACGTAGTGCATTTTTAGGTTGTTCTGCTTTACCCAAGGACCAACCCAACATTCACCCTGCCTTAACCACTCACGACAATCTTCACCCCTCAACCTTACTGTCCCCCTCAACCCAGGCCCGCATCCAGTAACAATCCTAAACAATCTGTAACTCTCCCTACAGAACCTGTGCAATTACACAATGAAGTAATAAAAATGACTATGCTTGACAGAGTGTACTCAGATCCATACCCTAGCAGGTCAACTCTCCTTACACTCTTCAATTCCATTCCAGCACTACAGCACATCAGGTCAACTGACATCCAGTTTGTGAGATATCCGATTCCAGCTAATCATGACATCGTAGAAGCTTGCATTCTATCACAAATTGTTAAAAACATAGTTTGGAAGGAACGGCATGCATTACACCTAAAAGGCCTCATCTTGGAAGCTCACAAGCTGCCACCTCTGCTGGAACACAATCTCCAGCCTCTAAATCAACCTCAATGGCCCTTAGACCCAAACATACAACCTACCACAAGCCAACAGGAATAATCCTGCTGCAATTGTAATAAAGATCTCCAATTAGTGCCACAGGCTCCCCCCAAATCCAAATGGTCATGGGTCATTAAAGCAAGCGACAGTGCCCATAACTTGCCTTCACATTAGTACAACACTCCATGCTCGTCTAACACCTGCTCCATGGCAAGTTGGAACACGAGAGGCTTCTTTCATTTGTTGACCAAAATCTTCCCTACTCTAAATATGTTTAACCTAGTACTTTTTCAAGAAACCTGAATGAGGACATCCCATCCCCTACCTGGTCCGATCATCAAATTGCGGCGATACCTGCAACCAAAGCAGCTAGAGGCCGCCCGGCTACAGGCCTCCTAATAGCTGCATGTACTGACTCCCAACTCCACCTTGAACCGTGGCTATCACCTGACCCTGGCATCCAAGCAGTGAAAGTAACAACCATCAGTAGTCATCATCCTCTTTATCCCACTGCAGTAATCATAAACATCTACTGGAAACCCGCATCTCCCAACAAATCACAGTTTATCAACAAGATAGCAATCCTTGATCTCTGCTTTCTGGAACAGTCCATCCAGACAACTATCATTGCTGGTGATTTTAACATGAATTGTCTCTATTCAGTCAATACTCAATATAAATCTCGAGCAGCGACGTGGAATGCACCAATGAAAATAAGAAACTTTGTCATGCTTAATGGCTCTTTCCCCGAAGACTGCCCACCTGTTCACACATGGTCCAGAGGTTTGAGCACCTCTGTCTTGGACTATGTCTTCATATCATCAAATGCAAACAAAAATATAGCATCCTTTCACATCACAACAACTACTGCCAGTGATCATAACATCCTTGAAATGAATTGGTCTCCCCATCTTCGCCAAAACTCTCAATATTTTAACTTATTACTTGAACTTAACAATAACAGAAACCATCTTCACTGGAATCCCTACCTTGTAGCTTCTTTAAATCAGAAGCTCATCGGATCCAACAAATGCCTTGAGAAAAATGGTCAAACATTTTACACTGAGTACATACAATTGATCACTCAATCAACTCAACTCAATTCTCTGCCAATATTTAAGCACAAGCATAGTTTCAATGCATTGATTCAAGAGCCTAAAAGGGATCTACGACGATCACTGAGGTTCCTCCCACACCTTGACTCATGCCAAGGAGAGGTCCACATTGAAAACCAGATATAAGATCAAAATCAAGCAAATTATATTAGCGAAAAAACAAAACTGACGCAGAGAAAATGCTCAAAGCACTTATATCCAAATGTTCTGTTGACATATGGCGTATAATTAATAACTCACCTATAAATGCCCACAAATCACTCCAACTAAACGCAATAGTGAAACCAGATGGAGCAAACACTTTCAAAACCTCCTTAACAAACCAAGTTGCTCAGCTACCCTACTCTTCCCGTCTATTCAGGATCTGACAAAGTTTAAATTTGACACTCTAGACATTCTGATAATAATAAAAATAGCTAAGCATGTCTAGAGTGCCTGATCCAGACAAGGTAACCAATGTTATCCTGAAAGCTCACCCCGAGGTGTGGGCTTCCGCACTTGAAGTGATATTTAATAAAGTCACTCTTACTGGCAAAATCCCTCCGTCATGGCAAGAAGCCATAATCATTCCGATTTTTAAAAAAGCGAAAAGGAATCCACCAAATAACTACCGACCAATCGTGCTTTTAGATGGCCCGGGCTAAATCTTAGCAAGATTGTTACTCCGTGACTTTTTAAAATGGCTGCCTGAGAGCAACCTACTTGATGTACATCAATCAAGTTTTGTACCTGGCACTGGCACCGCTCTAAACCTAATAAATGTAACAGCCATTTAAAAAAAAGCCATTCAAACTAAGCAACCATTTTTTCTTTTAGCTCTATTAGATTTTAAACAGGCTTTTCGACTCTGTCCCTTGTGAGATTTTATGAACCAAGCTTTTTTTTTTTTTACACCAATTGCCCACCTTACATCAGTTTTTTTTAATTCATCAGTTTTATTCTAACACCTCCATTAAAGTGAAGCTCACGACTGACGGACTAATATCAAAGGCCATACAAACAAATACTGGTTTAAAACATGGTTGTCCCTTTGCCTTGATACTTTTAAACTTTTTTATCAATGGCATTTATGCAATTTTTACATCTGTTTGTTCATTCCCCCCACGATTAGGAGTTTTTGAGATACATACCTCTTGTATGAGGATGATTTAGTACTCCTAGACAGAATGCCCATCGGGCTGCAAAGGAAACTATCAGCCCCAAGTCACTATACGGAAGCTAACAATGTCACCATTAACAAGTCCAATATACTAATTTTCCACCATCATATGCCTTACTCTCATAAGGATCTCTCGAAAGATATCCCTCTCGAAAGTATCCCTGTCACAAATCTATCAAAACAAACATCTCTGGGTGAACACCAACTCTCACCCCTTTGATCAGCTCTACAAAGCCGAACTCCACGCTAGAACGAGACTAGTAGCAACACAAGGGAAAGTGCTTCAGTGAAAATATGGGAAATTTTCAATTTCGCCAGCATTGATTTTTTTATAAACAAAAAGTTGTCCCGATAATCACCTATGACAGCCAGACTAAATCAATTCCGGAAAGGCCCTAGGTGGGACACAATTGAAGGCATCTACTATTAATATTTTAAAAAGGGAACCGTCTTAGCCCATTGAATTATCACCCTATTATGCTGTCTAATGTAGAAATCAAAATATTTGCAGCCATTATTTTAGAAGAATTAAATAATTGGATAGAAGTCAACAGCATTTTGGGCCTAAGATAAATTGGTTTTAGACACTCTATGGTAACAGACGTGGGTGGGCTAATTGTAGCCGATCTGCAGAGTATGGCAAGAGTGAAGGGCGGGCAATCCTTATTCATAGCCTCAATAGATCTATAGGCAGGATTCTATAAAATGGGTTGCGTATGCAGACTACTTTTTGTTGTTTGACGGTACCAAGGTTGGTTTGCAAAGAATGATAGCTTCATTTGAAGATTTAATTAAAGAAAGGAAATTGTTGATAAACACAAGTAAAACAGTGATATTTCGCACGTGCTTGAAATGATTAAAACAAGGTTCTCTTACACTGTATTGTGGTAGTACAAAGTAAAAAAATAAATCAGTGTTGAAATTCTTGGGCTATATTTATACTAGTGCTAATGCACTTGGTTATACAAAAAACAATCTTAAATTGAAGGCTACAGTCAGTGCTAACCAAATAATGGAAAGAAGATATGGGAAATTCACATTAAGCCCATGTATTTTATTTTATCGTTCCAAAGCCATTCCACGTCTGTCATATGGTGGAAAGTTCTAAAATACATCCGAAAATGTATACCTATGGAAATGATATGCTATGAGCTGGGTCTGTCATCCTTAAAAAGTGTCATGTGCTGGAAAAAATTATCTCTATTGCGGAAATGTCTGGTATCTGAAAATAATACGTTGTACCATTATTTGGGGAAAGATCTGGAGAGTGTATTTATGAACAGCCTTGAAAGTGCATGTGCTAAAAATCTATTTGATTTGGGCTTATTTATGAAGATTCTTATAAAGAATCCTGGAAAGGTAAAAAAACTGATAAAAGCATTTGATTGGTTGGAAAAAAAATGTGGTGATTTTAAACTCCCCTTTGTACTCACAAGTAATTTCATTCTGGAAGTGGAAATCGGTACCGGAGAAATATCTAGTAAAATATCCGTCTAGATCTTTTTGCAATTTGACAATGCGATTTCGGTTTAATGTAATGAACACTTTTGAGATCCAGAGTATTTGTGACAAAAATGACGTAGCTAATACATTTTGTAGGCATTGTAAGATAACTGGGGTTAAAGAGTCACTATTGCATTTGTTATTGATCTGTTCGAACTTGTTGAAACAGAGAATTGAATATTTTTCAATGTTTGTAAATGATATTTCTAGAGTGAACAGAGATAATATTTGGTATGAGATGCTTCATGGAAATTCGACGGTTTTGAAAATACCTGTCAATGAATTTTTGAGAGTTATATGTGATTTAGTATGAACAAACTAGTATTCTTTGATAACATAATGTTTAGGTTAGAAAACCTTTTAAAAAATTGGTGTATGAAATGTTCCGGTTTTGAAAATATGGGTCAATTAATTTTTTTGAGAGTTACAGGTGTTTTAGTACGAATAAATTAATGTTTCTGTATAATGTAGTGCTTAGGTTAGATAACCTTTAAAAGTTGTTATATGAAATGTTCTGGTTTTACAAAAGATGTTATGTATGTAATGACAAAGCAAATTAACTGTTAATAGTTTTTTTTAAGGAACTTGTTGAGTAAGTAGTGAATGTAGGTTACTGTCTTTGTTCTAGCGTTTTTAATGTTTTGTAAAAATATTCTTTCGAGAACATTTTTGTAAAGGTTTGAACAAATCAAAAAAAAAAAAAATAATAATTAAAAAAACAACTAATTTAGATTGTGCAGATTATGCAAAATGGAAGCATTTCCAGAGATACAGAACATCTCATAACTGAATGCTCCGCCATCACCGACCTGAGACACATATTTTTCTATAAATACTTCCAGCACATGAGCATCCTGACAAAAGAACAACTCTGGCCTGCAGTATTTAATGCCACCAAAATATCCCTGAATATGGCCACCGTTCAATTTTGTATTGCCTTGACCTCACCCCGCTGAGCAAGCTAGAAGTGCCCTATACTGACTCATTATTTAGAGTTCCACCAAACCACAGTGCACTAAAGTAACAGCTACTAGTGAGGTTGGTCAATCCTAGGGGAAACTCTCTCTTAGCTTTTCCCAATTAAACAGGCACAGTTTACCAGTAGCCACAGAGACAACTCTAAATTTTGAGGAAGCTAGTCGTCATATAAAGAGTTTCCATAAAGTTAATGAACCTGAAAAGGACACAAGAGGATTTTCTATTTTTCCTCCTTTTTTCGGGTAAAGATAGAAACCAAGACAGTCCTTAGAAACCCATGGTGAGAGATCTACCCAAGGGAGAGAAGAAAACTGTGGTAATTAGAGAAAGGGGAGAGGTAAAACCCGAAGTGGGACGAATCGCAAGACCCACATCCATAGTGTGTTTTTCATGGGGGAAACTCGTACATCTGGCCCGACAGTTTCCTTCCATTAACAAAGTAGAATTAATGGAAATTGGCTACCCGGTAGGAAAGGATAGGGAGGGAGATGAGTTAACTGAGGAAGATGTGGAAACTGCCAGCAATTTTGTTTTCACCAGCACTCCCTTTAAAACCCATGATTCTGTGGTAGTAAACGGAGTCCCGGTTAGAGCCTTAATTGATTCATGGAGTAAGCAGATGGAAGTAAGATCTAATTTAATATCTGGCAGGTACCTGACATAGGGAACCCCGATCAAAGTCACCTGCTTACATGGAGATGAGGAGATGTATCATAGGACCCCAGTCACTTTCAGGGTTCAAGGGGGTTAAAATTAATACTGAAATTAATGCTGCTGTCATTCCAGGACTACCTGAAGAGACAAACATTGGCACCGACTTCCCTAACTTCGAAGCAATCCAAAAAAACACCAATTAAACATCTCTTCCATACTCCCCAATTTACTCATGGAAAGAAGAGGGAGTTTCTTCAGAAGACCCTATTTGGAAATGGGAAATCCAGCCTAATGAGCCTCTTCCATATATCAGGGAGACTGCTGATTATCATCCAAGGGATACCCCTAGACCAGGAAGCTGAGTCTTTAGGGGAAGGGTATGTGATGAATCCAATAGAATATCTCTTCAACACATGGGGTTGACTGTCTAAAAGGAAAAATGTCAGTTTAAGGTACACCAAGTATCGTTTTTGGGTCACCGACTGACTGGGAAGGGTTTGGAAACACGCCCAGAGATGGTTGAAAGATGCCATTTTGAAGATTAGATGGCCATCAAACAAGGATGAAGTGAGGTAATTCCTGGGTTTGATGGAATTTTAAGCCATATTTGTGGAAAACATTTCATCAAAGTGTGCAGTATTGAGAGATCGGTTGAAAGTAAGCTCAGAGTTTGTGTGGGGGATTAAGGAAGAGAAGGTGTTCAGGAGGATGAGAGAGGAAGTGGCTAATATACACACTTTGCACAGATTTGACCCCATGGCAGAGACAGTCATTCCAAAAAGTGCATGCTTGTGTAGAGGAGCAGCTACATGCCTCTGCAGGAAATCCCATTCCCCTACCTCCTGTATGTTGGAAGCCTGAGATTGTGCCATGTTTGACACCAGCATTTTTGCCAATACCGCAGCGGATATTCAAAAGAAGGTACCCGCTGAAAAAACCTGATTGAATGTATCCCGAAGAGACAACAAACTGAGGGACAAACTCCATGAAGGAATATGAAAAGGAATGAAGAGAGAAGCTAGTGACGTCACAACAAACATACGTGATGCCCCGAGAATACTGGCTGAAGAGAATACATGAAACTTACAGAAACTGATGACGAAGTTAAGAATCGAGTAAACATTCATATGCGAAAAGAAGATTGCACGTGTGCAAAGTGCTGCAGAAAATCAACTGTTCAATAATTGTAGAGATGCTGAAACGCAAGTAGACTAAGTCATTATACAAGCTGGCTATTTGTAGTGAATAGACTGCAGGCAAAGCCACCATTGTATAGGAGCAGGACATTGGTGTCATGAATTTAGTAAGCCCGGACCCATGGAGAGGAAAGGCCGAGAATTGTTTCGCAGCAAGAATACGCTGAGATTGTGGAAGCACCTGGCGACGCTGTCTGGCCTGGTATCAAAACTAAAGCAGCCAAAGTCGGTTATCTATTCTTGAAAGCAGTGAATGTTCAAATGATGAATCATCCCTTGTTAAGGTGCAAAGAAAGAACACCAAGAGTGCCAAGTTTCATTCATTTAATACATTTAAATGCTGCAAAATGTACCAAATCCTGCTCTCCTGTCACATGAGCAAAGAATGGAAATAGAGTGGAGCTTGGAGTCCTAGAACAACGATAGTGAGACCCTGCACTCCCATATAGTCACACAGACAAGGATACTTTGCAGGGCCAAGTTCAAAGACAATCTTCATGGTAGAGGCATGGGTGATGAGAGATGTTCGGCTAATTGGGTGTGGAGGTAAAGTCTAGTCCTGGCACCTGGGTCTGAGCTACCGAATGTTCCAGACATGGCATAAGCATGTCAACCAATTGTAGAGGGTTGTATAACAAAGGGCCTGATAGTTTGAAGACAAATGATAAACTGTGTACTTAATGGTGTTGAAGATTAAATGTTTTAGAGGTAGGCATAAGTTGTCCCCCTGATAGTGGGGAGCCAATCACAATCCTAGTCCCTATAGAAAGTATATTTAGCTGTTTGCCTTAGCCAATCCAAACCCTTGATAGGTTTTATATTATTTCCCACATAGTATGACGTCACCTCTGATGTATTTTTTGCATATAAGGATGTTTTTATGAGAAAATCATCGAGAGCCTGAGCAAACCTCTGTTGATGTCCGTTGGTACCTCCTTGTTTTAGATAATTGTTAAAAACAATAGATAAAAACAACACCTTTGCCATCTTCCTGAGTTAGTTTGATTATTTGGACTCAGAATCACTCTGGGATCCCATCCATTGCATGCACGTTACTAAAGGCCCACAAGCTCACGTGGTAGACGTGCAGATGGTTGAAAAAGATCCAAATTCAATTGTCTCCAGAGTTTCGGTCAATCAGGCATCCTCTGCAATTAGCTGTAAAGTCGCAGGGTTTCTTGTGGAGTGCAGTCAATAGAAATAAACTTGCAAGAAGAAGAACTGAGACGGTGGGCAGGTCCCCCTTGGATGACATCCCTGCCAGGTTTCCATGGATGCTCTTCTGATGGAAAGTGAAGTGGTTGGATTGAAGGAGGAGTCGATATTGAAGGCCTCAAGTAGATTGATGAATGGTGAGTAGACTAACGGGAATGGCAAATAAAGGGGATGGGATTGTGATCCTTTTTTAAGTAACAGGAAATATTGTGAAGAGAAAAGGTAGTGCCTAGGAGTCCTGACTCAAGGGAGTTTCAGAAGGAGACATCTCAAATCCCAGCGGGTTTAGAGCAGAAACATAAAACGTGTAATCAGGATTACGTAAGGTGACATCTCAAACCCTGTATAGGGTATAGAATAAAGGGGAGAGAGTTAAGGTGATCACAGTGTGTGTAAATGTGTAATGTCGACTGGTATGAATGTTGTTTGTTGAGTAAGAATATCGAAGAGCGATAGAAGTTGTGAAAAAAGTGAAAAAGTTGAGGAGCAACAGTGATTCAGCGTAGCGTAGTAATTGGTGCCAATCAAGGAAATAGATATATTGAATAAGAAAATAGGTAAACTGTTGAAATTAGAGACTTGAGCATCGATTGATGGTTTGTGCTCATATTTGTTGTTTTACATTGAAAAGTGGTGATTTAACCTAAAGTATAAAGGTTATCTAACAGTCTGGTAAGTATTGACTGTCAAGTGAGACTTGTCATTATGGGAGACACTCCACTTATGCAAAAAATTACCAAAGCACATGTTGAAGCTCAAATAGTATAGTGCGGAATGGGTGAAAGGCACAGCAGATAAAATGATAAGGGCGTGACCTACAAGGATGATCATTGTCAAAACTGCTATTGCAACACTTGACCACATACTTGCATGCTACGTACACAGGGAAGAAATTAGAGAAAATATGAGTGATTCTAGAGGTCTGGAAAATGTACCAGGAAGAAAGAGAAGACCCGCCACCTGAAGGGTGGATGCTTAGTCAGTGAAAGGCGGAGGGTGTTGAGCCTTCAGCTCCCCTTAGCTCACCCGAAGCAAAAGGTGCTAATACAGAAGAAATAGGGTTATATCCTTTAAAGGAATTGAAAGCGGTGACAGTGTATAGTAATTCGATATATGAACCCCCACGCTTACAGTAGTGATGATAACACAGAGATCTATAAGATCATACAAGACAAAGAAGAAAGGAGTGACCGGTCGAATCTGTCAACAGAAATAGACAGGGAGATTAAGAGATGGAAAGGAGAGAAGGATAAAGCTGACGAGATAGCGTTTGTGCAGAACAAATGGATGGGAGGACAGATATTACTTACAATAGATGGGAAAAGCATTCAGGAAGTTAGGCAAAGGGAAGATAAGGCCGAACAAAAAAGAAAAGACAAGGAACGAGAGAAGAGATTGAAAGAAGATGAGCAGAAAAGGAAGAGCAGGGAGTGACGACAATAGGTATATCAGGAGGAGCAAGAGAAAAAAGAAGAACAGGCAGAAGAACAAGAAAATAGGATAAAAGGCAGAAAGCGAAAGAAGACAGGGATAGAAGGGAAAGGAAAAGAGAAGATGAGGAAGCACAAAGATTAAGGGACAAATGATTATATAGATGAAGGGAAGAAGAGGAAAGAAGGAAAGGAATGAGGAGAGGAGAAAAACAAAGGCAAGAGGACAAAAGAATTTGACGAGATGCAAGAAAGCAAAGAGAAATAGATGAAGGCAATGAAAAATAGAACAATAAAGGAGACTACGAGGTCTTGATACCAGTCTCATTCGAAAGGAACCAGTATGGCCAAGCCCAGAAATATGATGGGATAGAATAGAAGAGTTCCTTCCAATAAAAGAAGCAACGCCAGCGGCATCTAGAGTAGTACTGGAAGAAGAAAGATTTGATGCAGCAAGCATCGGAGGAAGGATTGACAAGGTCAATCAACAGTTAAAGGAAAGTAGCAAGTATGGGATTCAAGGGAAGAGTGATCAATCCCTACCATTTCAATTATGAAGGGATGAAGAAAATCTGTTCAGTCACAGGCGTAGATCATTGTATTTAAGTTGACTGAATCTGGATAAGGGTGAAGGGGATGATATTCATACTAGTTGGGGAATAGACATGTCGGAGAGGAACACAAGTCCAGTCTTGGGGTAGAAGAAGGGAGCGCGTGCCCCCCTGAAGGAATTCTGCAAATGGATAAAGAAGTTAGATGGTCGGAACAGCCTAAAGATAGGATGCCAGATCGAATAGCATATCCAGAGCTTCCCCAAGGACGATTGTATAGTGAGAAGGGAGTGTCGCCCCATATGTGAGCAGGATAAGGTTGTTACCCATGAGGAGACAGGCAGGGATGATCATCCCTGCCATGGATAGACCAATGATGGGATCTGACTCTGGAAGGGGGTTCACTCAGTTTCCCTTATTGGAAAAAGGGGGAGCAATACCACAGTATATGCCATGGCCACAGATGGACAAGGATAATTTAAGGTGTAAGTTTCCAAGTTCGACTTCGCACGCTGGGAAATGGATATGTGAATTAAAGAAAATGACAGGAGGAAACACGTTGGCCATAGGGGACATAAAAGGTCCCCTGGCAGCTATTCTTGGAGAGAAGACTATTGACATATGGAGAAGAATGGGATATTCTAGTGTGACAACACAGAATACAGCGCATTTTGGACCGCTGTTTAATAATTGTAGACTTGACTTCTTTTACATTCTGCCAAACATGACTGAAACATACTAAGCTGCCTCAGGGGTATTGTGAGTCCCCATCGATCTTTAAAGAGTTGTACAGATGGATTTAGGCAATATTGATCTCAAGAGTGTGGTGATACAGTACGTCAATGACATTTTAATTTGCAGCACTACAGAAGATGAGTGCAGACAAGATTCTGTTCAGTTGATAACTATTCTAGCAGACAAGGGATATAAGGTGGACATGGGGAAGCTACAATATTGTAAAGAAGAGGTGTTATACATAGGTCAGGTGATTTCACATGAAGGAAAGAAAGTGACACCTGAAAGAGCCGATGCAATTATGAAAACCTCTAAACCAAATACAGTGAAACAGATATGATATGATATGATATGGCATTTGTAACACGCCTACACACAAGTGTTTCGAGGCGTGACGAGGCAGGGAGGGGAGACAAAGGGAAGACAGACAGCGATCTTGCTAGGCCAGGTGTCATTCAGATCGCGTAAGTGCATGGGAAGAGTGGAAGGGAAAGTGCAGTACAGGGGTTGTAGAATAACAAGATAAATAATAAAGGTCCAGCTGGTGGCAAGTGCAAGGTAAGTGCAGACAAGTGCTGGGAAGGGGGCTGTAGGGATGCAGAGACAGTCCCGCAGTGCAGTGGTTGCCAGGGAGGCAGTACAGGGGCCAAGTGGCTGGGCCAGGGACCGAGATCAGTGAGAGTGGCCTAGTGCAGATTCAGTGCAGTTTCAATCAGGAATTTAGCAGGGAAGAGGGGGAGAGAAAGCAGAAGCAAAGAGGAAGGTTTTGAGGTGCATCCGGAACCAGAGATGGTTCTCCTCAAGTTTCAGGGAGGCAGGAAGGCTGTTCCAGAGGGAGGCCCGTGCCACGGAGAGAGATCTACCCCAAACTCGTTGCTTGGAGAAGCGGCTGACCCTGAGGGAGTTGGAGGCGGATGAGTGAAGAGCTTGAGAAGGAAGATATTTAGGAAGAGAGAGTTGAAGGTATTTCGGCCCCAGGCCCCAGAAGGCCTTGTGGACAATGCAGAGGGTTTTGAACTTAATCCTTGCAGCCACTGAGAGCCAGTGCAGAGATTTCAGTCCTGGAGAGATACAGTCCCTGGGCTTGAGGCCAAGGACAAGTCTCGCAGTCCTGTTCTGGATGAGTTGTAGAGGGCAGAGAGTAGAGGCAGGCAGATTCAGATAGAGGCTGTTACAGTAGTCCAGCTTAGAGAGAACCAGGGCTCTGGATACAGTGAACTTCTGGGGGAAGGCAATGAAAGGAAGAATACCTCTGAGGAGGTGCAGCTGGTAGTGTGACTTCTTTGAGACATCAGAAATGTGAGGAGAGAAGGAGAGTGTGGAGTCGAAGATGACCCCGAGGTTTTTTGCCTGGCAGGTAGGAGCAGGAAGAGGGCCAAGAGAGACCGACCAGAGAGCTGCATGAAAGGGGGGAGTGGGTGTGCCGATGAGTAGAATCTCAGTCTTACTGGCATTAAGGCAGAAGTCATTGGTGGCACACCACTCCTGGATAGCAGACAGACAGTGAGAGATGAGGGAAGGAGAGGAGGAGGCCGAGGGTAGCCTGAAAATGAGCTGGGTATCATACGCATAGCACTGAAAGTTGGGGCAGAGAGTGGCGATGTGGTGTGCCAGATATTGGTTGAACAGCAACAGTTTTTGGAGTTATTCAACTATTTTAGAGCCTTGGTGTTTGATTACAGTACATACACAAGATGACTTCTGCAAGCTTTAAAGAAAGCACAAGTGGGGAAAATAAAAATACTATGGACAGAAGGGATGGAAGGGTTTGAGGAGCTGAAAAAAGTAATATGTACAGCCCCTGTTTTAGGAATTCCCAATTATGCTGAGGAATTATATTTGTTTTCACATACAAATGGAACAGTCAGGACAGCAGCGCTTACGCAGAGAACTACATTGGGGTACAAAAACTTGAGCGTATTACAGTGGCATTTTAGACACAGTTATGAGAGAACACTTCCATTGCGAACAATCTTTGGCTGCTGCTACATTTGCGATTAAAAATTCGTCAAGTATTGCTTCGTGGAGCATACTCTATTTGCTATTTTAGAGAAACCCAAGGGCACATTGACTTCCCAAAGAGCTTCAGTTTATGAGGTAATGATTTCTAATTCAACGATTAAGATAGTAAGTTGGAAAATAGTGATTCCTGCCACATTATAGCTGAGCCAATACAGGAAGGTGATCATGTGCATGACTGTGCTAATTGTGTGAAATTTTATGATGATATATCCTGAGTGAAGGAAAATGCTTTAGCAAGAGGGGAAATTCTCTTTATAGACGGTTCTTCAAAAATTGATCAGACTAGTTGGGAAATGCATTCAGGCGCTGCAGTAGTGAGGCATATATTAAATGGAGAATTTGAAGTTGTAGCAAGTGCAAGGCTAAAGTCTCTCTTTTCAGCACAAGCAGCAGAATTAATAGCACTCATTGTCACGCTCAAGAAACACGAAGGACAGGAAGTTGGGGTCTACAGTCAATCCACCTATCTGACATCAACCGTACATGTTGGGTAAGCATGTTGGAAGAGGAGGGGCTATCGCCGCACAGACGGCACTCCAGTCCAACATGCATCCTTACTGGATAGGCTTATTAAGGCACGACAACTCCCAGTGGCCATAGCGGTTGTTAAATGCACAGCGCATACTAAGCAAACCGATTGTATCTCTTGCAGGAACGAAGCCGTAGACGAAGAAGCCAAAAGGGTTGTATAT
Source organism: Ambystoma mexicanum (assembly GCF_040938575.1). Lineage (NCBI taxonomy): Eukaryota > Metazoa > Chordata > Amphibia > Caudata > Ambystomatidae > Ambystoma > Ambystoma mexicanum. The sequence continues at coordinate 136,228,664 of NC_090922.1, forward strand.
TCCCCAGATATTTTGAGTTTTGATACTGAGAGTATTAAAGAAAAAGTAGTCACAACCATGTTAGTGCAAGAAGGGTTTAATAAATTGTTGATAACCCAACTAATGGAGATTCAAGGGAGTGCATCACAGGAAGAGCATGAATTGTGGAAACGAAGGGGGTGTTCTTTATCCCCCATCGAAGCATTATGGTGACAAGACAACAAAGGAAAGCCAGTGAAGCCAGTAGCATTATGAAAGGTCGAACTTGAACAGCTGCATTACCCCACACATGTAACTAGGGAGAGTCTTGCTGCTACGATTGCAGAAGACTGGTACATTCCTAATTTGTTGGAGCATGTTGTACTATTTATGGTAAACTCCATTGTATGTCAAAGGTTTACTGCTGGGCAGAAACTGAGAATGATCGGACAGGTAATACCTTGACCGAATGATCCATTTCAGCATTTACATATCCACTATGTTGATATTCTGCAAGTATGTTATGGATATAGGTATCTATTGGTGGTGGTGTGTCCCTTCTCGGTCAATCGAGGCAGGTCCATGTACACACCCTGATGCCACTTGCACAGCAAAGTTTTCCTGAGGTGAAGTGTGTGTGAAGCACTGAGATCCGATAATGGGCCCCATTTTGTTAATGAGCTATTTGAACAGATAGGGCTTCTATAGAGTATTAAGCATACGTTTTCTACTGCTTATCACCCGCAAGGGAACAGACTATGTGAGAAACTCAACGGCCTCATTAAAGAAAGGATCGCCAAAATTAAATTGACTTTGAAGATGGGATGGCTGTATTGCCTACCCTTAGCCTTACATGCCCTTCGGAATCAGCCAACATTGGACCACCACCACACCCTGCACGAGCTAGTGACGGGGCATCGAATGAAAACTCCCCTTACATCTCCATCTAGGAGCAGAAGTGATGGCCAGAGTGTAGCTAAAACTTTAGGTGATTAAATGTACAACTATTTGACATGTATGAGCTCTACCATTTCTTTCATTTCAGATCAATTCAAGCGCAAGGGGGATTGGTCTCAGAACACAAAGGAAGACAATTCAACAACCAAAGTGACATAAAGCCCTATAAAGTTGAGACCCTCCCTCCCACCATTGATGATCCAGAATCAAGAAATGAAGAAGAATTTCAGTGTGTGCAGTCTTGATCGATGACGAAGAAGAAGGATGATAAAGCGACCAGCAGCTAAAACAGATTTTGTATTGAACTGGAATTTAGTGGACACTCCTTATAGATATTTTAGAAGAGAGTGTAAGACTTGCAGCAAAATCTAAGAACATTGAAATTGACTTTTAGAAATACATTGAAGCATAGGACTTATGCCTAAACATCAGTTCTTGATTAGAAATTGGAAACAACATCAGTATCCAGATTCATTTCTTGGAGAATACCTGTTCTAAGCAGTTAAACATATGGTACTTACCCAAAGTGACGTTCACCAACTTGTGCTTGCTGTTTTTGTGTTTATACTTCAAGCTTACCCTGCTCTTATGACAAGAGACGTTGATGTTCACACTTTTTTACAGGATCCTAAAAATGGCCCAATGATAAGAAGGCTTCTTATTGCCATAATTGAGCAGATTTAACAGTTACAAGTATAAAGAAATGTGAGATTGCATTAAAAATGATTAAGGAGTAAAATGTTACGGTTCTAGGCAAAGAACAGGTGCAACCAGTAGTAGGATGGCACGAAAGATGGATGCCTATGTTCTTATGCATAATATATGCTTGCATGATTGTTCTCTTTGTCTTTCTGTTCCTCATCTGTCACAGTCTTTATCATGTTAGCAGTTCCACTGTGGAAGAGGTCCCTATGGTTCTTCCTACTATGGGACCTTCCTTCCATGTACTTCATGAATGGTACATGGCCTCTAAAAGACACAAGAGTGATGCAGAGGAAGATAGTGAGGGGATAAATACCTATCTAGATAACGCAGCAGACTTGGGGAATAACATTTGTGTTCATCACATGAGAAAAGGGGGGGAAGACATCTAAGGAGAGTTGCTACGTCTGCTCTCTCATACCCTATGCCATGAATGCAGTGCAAACTTTCATTGCCAGAGAAGTCCCAGAACAAGATGCAAGGTGACTCAGTCATTTTGTGGCATGTCTGACAAGAGGACAATTTCAGGGAAGTTGGGCCACTTTGCGATGGAGATCGAAATGATCATTTCTATACCAGGATGACTATATCAAGACCACACAGATGGAAAAGGAAACTGGATGGAAGAGCAAGATGCTTGTGTATCCTGCAACAGGACAGGAGGAGGTGGCCATTGAAGATATGAAGCAAATTAACTGCCCTGATGTGACAGAAATAGCTGGATTACCTGAATGTTGGGCGCAAACTCAATTCTTAATCTATGGACGAGTGAAGTCCAGGAAGGGATGGAAAGAAAGAATGACGTCCTGTGCAGCTCATCTACTAAAGCCACAATATGTACAGGAGGTACAAAGAGTGAACGATGGATGCCTGCAGTCATGGGCTGATCATGCTAAACTACTGACATGGGCAGAAGAGGAATGATTGTAATCCCATTGGCTAATACAACATTGTGCTTCTGAAGACACGGAAAGAATCATGTGGGAGATAACAAGGAATGCAAAACTACAGGGACAGCCATCCTCATGGATTGCTATTGGGCTTGTGGGTCTAGAGCCTAAATGAAGTTGCCCAAGGATTGGGGAGGAGTATGTTCCTTGGTGCTCATCCATGTTCCAGCATTAGTGATTCCTCAGAGTGACCTGGACATTGGAAAACTTCCAAAAGTAGATGCCCATTTGAGAAAAAGAAGATTGCTTGAACTTCTCAGTCGGACCAGAAGAGGCAATTACTTCTCAGCCAAATCAAAAGAAGCATATGACTCCATTCCTTATGAGCACAGATTGTTCAGCAAGACTGCCTAAATATTTACAACTATATTCATGCCTGGGATTCAAATGATGGCTAAGGCCAAGTGGTTGTAGATAACGAGATGGGAGCTCCTGCAGACAATCAGTACCACCATAAAGGGATTCAATGCTATCAAAGAGGAGCTGAGGGCCATACGACTAATGACCCTGCAAAACAGATATGTCCTTGATATGATCACAGCGATCGAAGGAGGAGTTTATGCCAAAATCGGGCCTTCATGTTGCATGTTCACACCTTCTCATGATGACAAGAATGGGACCTTGACAGAGGCCATAATGTTGTTAACAAACTTGGACAATAGGATGGAAGACGAGACAGAGGATGACAGTTAGTTTGACTCCATATTCTCATGGATACAGCAGGGGGTGGCAAACATATTCAAGATTCTTGGAGCAATATTGGTGATGGTGATGTTTGGATTCTGTGTGATCAGGATAACGATTGCCCAGTGCAAGAAAACAGCAAAAAAGCAGTAGGAATGAAGCTCATGATCAATGTCGAATCAGGGTTTGGGCCCAAGGAATTGACTGATATAGATGTCAGAAAATATACAGAGGTCAGCATCGTAGCACTTAAAGGAACTAAGTTTCTGTATCCAAAGCATTACAAGAAGTATGTGGGATGATGGGTCTATTATAATCCGAATGGACAATGCAACTACATGATCTGGAGTGTAGATGAACATGTTAAATCAGCCAGCACCAAGAGGGGGTTAGTGAATATCTGGACTCCGAAAGAAGCACTTCTTCAAGAGAAAATATCAAGATGTGGAGACAATTGAGGAGGTGGTTGAGGACTCAACCAGAGGGGGGAATGTAGAGTAGCAGCTACATGCCTTGGCAGGAAATTCTGCACCCTACCTCCAATATGATGGAGGCCTGAAATTGTGCCATGTTTGACACCAGCAGTTGTGCCAATACCGCAGCAGATATTTGAAAGAAGGTATCCATTGAGAAAACCCTATCGAATGTATCGCCGAAGAGACGACAATCTGAGGGAGGAACTCCCAGAAGGAATATGAAAAGGAACGAAGAGAAAAGCTAGTGGCGTCACAAGAAACATACATGACACCTTGAAAATACTGGATGAAGAGAATGCATGAGAAACTGATGACGAAGTTAAGAATAGAGTAAACTTTCACATGCAAAAAAGATTGCACATGTGCAAAGTGCTGAAGAAAATCAACCGTTCAATAATTGTACATACGCTGAAACACAAGTAGTCTAAGTCATCATAGAAGCTGGCTATATGTAGTGAGTAGATTGCAGGCGAATCCGCCATTGGATAGGAGCTGGACATCAGTGTCATGAATTTAGTAAGCCCGGACCCATGGAGAGAAAAGGCTGAGAATTGTGCTGCAGGAAGAATAAGCTGAGATCGTGGAAGCACCTGTCAAGGGTGTTTGGTCTGGTATCAAAACTGAAGCAGCCATGGTCTCTTATCTATTCTTGAAAGCAGGGAATGTATGAAGGATGAATCATCCCTTGTTAAAGTGCAAAGAAAGAACACCAAGAGTGCCACATTTTATTCATTTAAGACATTTAAATGCTCACAATGGACCAAATCGTGGTCTCCTGTCATGTGAGCCAAGGATGGAAATAGAGTTGAGCTTGGAGTCCTAGAACAACGATAGTGAGAGCCTGCACTCCCATATATTTCCACAGACAAGAATACTTTGCTAGGCCAAGTTCAAAGACAATCTTTGTGGCAGAAGGCATGGTTGATGAGAGATGGTGGGCTAATTGGGTGGGGAGGTAAAGTCAAGTCGACCTCCTGGCATCTGGGTCTGCGCTTACGTGCTGCTAAGTGAACCGAATGTTCAAGACATGGCACGAACATGCCAACCAATTGTAGAGGGCTGTATACTGAAGGGCATTAAAGTTTGAAGACCAATGATAAAATGTGTACTTAATAGTGTTGAAGATGACATGTTTTAGTGGTAGGCATAAGTTGTCCACCTGACAGTGGGCAGCCAATCACAGTCATAGTCCCTATACAAAGTATATGTAGATGTTTCCCTTAGCCAATCCCAACCCTTGATATGTTTTCTATTATTTGCCACATAGTATGACATCACCTCTGTTGTATGTATTTTTTGCATATAAGGATGTTTTTATGAGAAAATTGTCGAGTCTGAGCGAACATCCGTTGATGTCCATTGTAACGTCCCTGTTTTAGATAATTGTTAATAAAACAGTACCTTTGCCATCTTCCTGAGTTGGTTCAATTATTGGGACTCAGAATTACTCTGCGATCCCATCCATTGCATACACGTTACTAAAGGGCCATAAACTCACTTGTGGTCGCGGTTTGGGTGCAGTTCTTAACCAGTACAGGAAAGGGGTGGAAGTGCCCGTGGCATTTGCATCACATGCTTTGACGGTGACAGAGTCAAGATATTCCACCACTGTGCACAATAGTTTGGCCTGCTTTTGGGCTTTGAATTATTTTAAAACCAAAAATCTTGGGATTTCCTTATATAATAAGTAGTGATCACAAACCATTGGTGCAATTATTTTCCACGGGGGATTGGCAATACCAAAATAGCCAGAAGGTTGTCTGCATTGCAGGGATTCAATTTTGTGGTGAAATATGTACTAGGTTGTTGTAATCCTTTGGCAGAGTGTTTCTCAAGGTCTCCAAGGAGGGACACTGGTGGATGTGGAGTGTGTTGGGTGGATTGCGCAGGAGGAAGGTGCAGTGAATAGTGCATTTTCGAAGGAGATTTGGTTGGATTTCATTGCAGTAGATGTGGAATTGATGGAGACCGTGGGCAGACCTGTGCATGGATGCCACACAAGAGAGGGGGTCAGTTCGTCATACTAGAAGGTAAGAGACGGGTTGAGCAGTTTGGTGTGGGGATTGGTAAAAGGTGAAAGGTTGATTCCACCAGTTTCCCTTCAGAAAGAGTTGGCTAAGCACGCTCATGATGGCCATTTAGGTTAGAGTCTAACCAAATGTATATTGAATGCCAAATTTTGGTGGCCAGGTATGAATTCTATGGTGGATGAGGAGGTTGGTTTTTGTGTTTCGTGCTGTGCAAGTGATAAGTCTTTAAATACTCAGAATGTGGAGATGGTAAGACCCTGAGGCAGGTCCAACCTCATGCAGCTAAAGCTTTCAGCCAACTATCACTTCCCAATGGTTGCCATCAAGTGCACGTACAGATACAACAGTAAGTGAAATTTTCTTTTTTTAAATATTTGCTGTAGTTTTTATCACCGGTGTTTGCTTTTTTTGTGGATGTTTAAGGTGGCATAGGGGAGAGAGGGGACCACGTGATCCAGGGAGGGTGTGGCAGCAGCACTTTGGAAGATTGGAAAGCGAGCTTATAACAGTGAGTATATCCTGTATTTCTGAACTGATTGGCTAGCACCCCTGCCCAGGGTGCTAGAGACATTTAAATACTTGGGGGTGTAAGTGGAGTGTAGAATGTGTGCATATTCGAGCAGAGGTGGGCTTTGGAGTTAGCAGTAATGAAATAAGACTTGTCAGGAGAGGCACATGGGGAGCACAAGTATGTTCTTTTTCATTGAAAGATAGATACATGCAAAAAGGAGAAGAGCTTTCTAGAGTATAATGGGCATCATTATGAGTAAGGTAGAATTACCAGCAGTTATTCTGTAACCATTATTGCTATACACAGCCTGGGACTTGGAAATAAATCTTGCAGACTCCAAGGTGGTGTTATTTTCCATTCTGGAGTCATGTAGAACCCCCTTGGAGTTTGAAGGAATTACTGCTGTGGCTATTCCACTGGCAGTAATGCCTCAATATTTAGCAAAACAGATGAGGAAATAGTGCCTTCCAAGTGCTGCAGGTGTATCCTCCATTTGGAATGTGGATGTAAAGTAAAAAAAGAGTTCAGTTCAGACTTTATTCTTCATAGTTAAAATCAATGCATTTGTCAAAATGCACCAGCACCCATCCAGACGTCTCTCCACAAGCTGCAGTTTATTCATGGGAACTAGCACATGACTGCAAAACAACAACAGGATCGAGAAAAAAGCATTCTTCAAATTGATCGCTGTGAAATATCGAGCTTCCACCGGGATACTACATAGTTGCCTGATTAGGAACTAGAAGAGACCCTGCATCTACAATCTGGTTAATCAGTCTCATATCTTGTATAAATCTCCACGACCCTCCTTTACATTTCTTATTCGGATACACCACAGTATTACACTCTGATTCAGATGGCACCAGAATCCCTTGTTTCATCAATTCTGAGGTAGTCTGAAATATACTATACCCTCATCAGCTGCTTGAGGCATAGGGTTCTGCTTTGCTCGAGGAAAAATCACTCCTGGCTCAAGCTTTATTTTAGCCTCCGCTATTCCCTTCAATAAATCTACTTCATAAGGGCCTGTGGTCCAAAGGACACTTGGCCCCTTCTCCAAGTCTTCCTGAAAAAATGCTGGACATTACCGTATTATAGCCATTCTCTGTGGGACTTCCCTTTTCTCTATTCTTATCCAGTATGTAATGCTCATGAAGAACACTAATTCGTTGTCTGTTTGGTCATCCCTGAACATGTCATCATCAGTTATGTCAGTCAATCTGTACCCTTCCTCGAGAGCTATTACTGTTCTCCATGCTCTAACCTCATCATCTAGTCCTTCAAGTATTGCCATTTCCTTTCGTACGATGGCTACTTACAATTCTATAGGGATAGTCTGTCCCCCCTCTTCGTCCATTAGTATTTGTGGTCTAAACAAGAACTTGTCAGGTATCCTCACAATTTTTCCCACTAAGCCAGGTAGCCATGTCAATAGAATACTCACTCCATATAGAAACATCTCTGGATCTACTGGAACGCCTCGCAGAGCCACTTGCTTGTGAATGCCAGTATACATTCTCCCACGTTCAAATAGTGTATTCCTTGAGTGGAAAACACTATTCATTGATCAGTGAATGAAATCGTCATGTTAAGTTTTGTCATTAAATCTCTTCCCAAAAATGTTGACCCGTGTCTGTCGTGAATATAACAAAGGAACAGACATGCCACACTCTCCTATAAAGACTGGTAATACATAAGGAAAAGGAACTCACCTCGTAGCTCTAGAGAACCAACATTGGATATTCTCCCTCTTGTATACATGAACGAGTAGCTCCAGTGTCTACTAAAAAAGAAAAGGATTTGCCTCCTATCATCACATAGACCCTTGCTTCCTCTAGGGCGTCTGGTGTCACAGATAGTACTAAACACATCAAGTCACCTTGTGAGCTGTCCTATTGTGGGTACAGGCTCATCCCCGTCCCTGTGAAAGGATTCCCTCCTACCACATTGCCACCTCCTATCCTGGGTGTCAGTACTTGTCCTGTATTTGCCTACTGCTGTGTCTGCATGGGGGCTAGTTGCAAATGCCCTTGCAGTGGATTCATTTGTACTCATTCTTGCTGTTGCACCTGCTGCACTCGCTTGTGTCTGATACAATGTATGATCTTGGGTGAACCCTTTGCTAGTCTGTGTGCTGTTTGGTGGAGGATAAACTGTCCCCCCTCTGGAAAAATTGCCCATTCTTTATATTCACTTTGCTCCCACATACATGTGCAATCTGTCCTGTCATCCCACAAGTCCAGCAAACTGGGGGTGCCCGTCTGACAAGCCCTCCTTGAGTACTCTGGTTCTCATTCTGTGTACTTTGAAACCACCTTGATTATTTTGAAATTCTCCTCTTCCTCTATCGCCTATGCCTCTGCCTCGTGGCACAAACCCATATCCACCTTGGTCCATCGGGCACAAATTACTTGCCTGCGATGTACCCACCGCTTCCTGCATTCCCAATCTTTCTCTGCTCATCAATCCCGCCCTTTCTATGGGAAATTTTGACAATTATTTCTGAACTAACTTGGCTTCCTCGATTTTCCTATTCTCATCTTTCTTCTTATTTTTCTCTTGTAATAACCGACAATGGTGCACTATTGTCAGCTGTATCTCAGACCAAGGCTTCGCTTCCATCCCCACTTGTTTCTTCATCTGTTGCTCAGGCAACCCCATACATAAAATGTGGTAAAATAATTTCACTGTCTTTTCCCACGGCTCATATGTTTCAAATTGCCATTTCTCCTGAATCTCCTGAATGTAAGCAATAGGGTATTCATCTTCCTTCATCTTGTGTGTCATAATTGCACCCATATCTGATGTGTAAGGATACTGTTCCCTGAGTGCATCCAAACACCTGCTCTGCAATTATTAAACGGTGCCCCATCATGCACTGTGATCTGTGCGGTCACACTTGAATACCCTGCTTTTCTCCATGTGTCGTCAGCTCTCTCTCCCCAAGAATAGCTGCCAGGAGACCTTTTATGTCCCCTATGGCCAACGTGTTTCCTCCTGTCATTTTTTCTAATTCGTATATCCATTTCCCAGCACCCAAAGTCAAATTTAGGAGCATACACCTTAAATGATCCTTGTCCATCTGCGGCGATGGAATATACTGTGGTCTTTCTCCCCTTTTTCCCACAATGGAAACTTCGTAAACCCTGCCCCACAGTCGGATCCTACTATTAGTCTATCCCTGGCAGGCACGATCGTCCCTGTCTGCCTCCTTGTGGGTAACTACCTTAATCTACTCACATATAGTGGCGACTCTCCCTTCTCACTGTACGATCATCCTCGTATTTCTGGGCTTGGCCCTACTGGTTCTCTACGAGTGAGACTGGTATCAAGATCTCATTGCCTCCTTTTTCGTTCCATTTCTTTATCTAGCTCTCTTTGCTTTCTCGCATCTCTTCTAATTCTTTCTTCCTCTTGTCTTTGTTCTTCCCCTCTACTTATTCTTTCCCTACTTTGCTCTTCTTCCCTTCGTCTCTGCAATTTGTTATCCCTTAGTCTATGTGCTTCCTCTTCTTCTTTCTTCCTTTCTTGTCTATCTCTTTCTTCTATCACTCTATAGGCCCTCATTACGACCCTGGCGGTAAGTGAAAAACGATGCCGGTAAAGGATTACCGGCATCGCTTACCACTAGGTTCGATTATGACCTGAGATAGCGCTAATAACGGCGCGGGCACGCGACTCCTATGCCGGAAATACTGCCATGGCGCTAAGGTGTGAACATTACGAGTCACGCGGACATGGAAATAACGCCCTTGTGAAGGCCTTAAAGTACCTTACCGCCATGGCGTTAATAACATCATCGCGGAACAACCGTAAATGGCCATGTGCAGTGTACCCAGTTGCAACAGGTGCACACAATCAGCACAGGTGGAGTCAATACAGACTGGGCAAGCACAAAAGGAGCAGACTCCACCCCTTCCCACACACAGTTACACTCCACAATGATTCTAACACCACTAGCAATGCTGGGGCTGCAGGACCTGATTGCAGTGGAAGTGCCATAACAACAACTACAAGAAGTACAACAACAGGCAGCACAGCAGAGACGCAGGAGGAGAAGGAGGGCAAGGCAGGGCCAGCATGCCCCACCAGCACAACCAGTGCCACCACGCAGGCACCCCCCAATTCCACGCATCTGTGCCAGTCCATTCAACCTAACCACTGACCAGATCCACACCCTGTCCCCCCCTGGACCCGGACACCATCACCACCATTGTGGAAATGATACATGATGACATAGTCAGCCTCAATGAAACACGCACCGCCATCCCACCCCTACTGAAGGTAGTGTCTGTGCTCCACTTCCTGGCCACAGGCACCTACCAACACACAGTCGGGCAACTGCATGGCATTTCACAACCATTACCCTCACTTACGCTGAACCAAGTGCCTGATTCCCTCCTCAAGCACACAGACAAACACATTTCCTTACCACGGTCTGCCCAGGAGATCTCAAACACCAAAGTTGGTTTCCATTCACTGCCCGGCATACCTGGTTGCATTGGCGCCATTGACTGCACCCATGTTGAATTTGTGGTTCCACATGCCATGGAGGTATCTTACCGCAACCGTAAGCTATACCACTCAATCAACGTGCAAATGGTATGTGACTCGAACTACATCATCACACAATGTTGTGCCCTATTCCCCAGATCAACCCATGATTCAATGGTCCTCCGGAACTTCATGATTCAACGCTACATAGGCGACATGCAGGGCAGAGATCCTGGCTACTCGGTGAGTCGCATGTTAGGCTCATGGAAATGTGATGTGGGTAGGTGATTGAGGCATACATGCATACTTCAACTTGGTGAGATGGGGAGGGAGAGATGCATACTTCACCTAGCTGCGAGTGCCAGAGTAAATGGAGCAAGCTCATACCCCAAAACCAGCCCAGACTGGACTTGACACCTGACCACATAATGCAAGATGTAAGCAGCCCTACCATGCGAATGAAGCGGTGTACCAACCATCCCACAGACATCTGCATGCACTGTACGAAATCAGACCGCATCTCCCTCAACAAAATGCAGCTTCAAGCAACGACTATAGCCAATACACACCACAAAACACCATGCACTGAAAGGCCAGTCCCCCATCACTGCGCATACAGGAGTCACATGAGGGTCAAATACATCAATACACCACTACACTGACACAGATGCCCAACTACATTGCATGACACCATTTGTTGTACATAGTGATAGCATCATGAGGCTGACATCACCATTGCCAGGATGAAAGCATACAAATTAGTGGACATCTGCAAGATCACAGAAATAACCGTTGTGGACTAACACAGTGCATGTGCACTCATAAGTAACTGGACCCCCCCAGCGCACACTAGTCGATGGCATGCAAAACAGTCCATATGAGGAATACACACATAGCACTCACATCGTGTGACTCCATCCATGCATGGAAATGGGCTTGAGATGAAGAAACAAATGCATGCCATGGTATCACTCAATAAGGTTAAACATGATGAGCTAACTTACACATACAATGTTGCCCACATGCAGGTGATGCAGGCTATCCTTTGAAGTGGTGTCTCCTTACCCCAGTCCGGAACCCACAGAACAGGCTAGAGCAGGACTATAATTGTGGCCATACACGAACCCGTGTGGTGTTTGAGCAGACATTTGCCCTCTGGAAGGCAGGGTTTCGCAGCCTCAGCAGGTCTGGTGGGTCACTCCTGTACCGCCATGAGAAGGTGGCAAAGATTGTCATGGCATGTGTGATGCTAAACAATATGTGCATCAGACGGAAAGTGCACCTGCCCCCTGATGCACAGGAGGGACGTGACATGCGTCGGACTGTGATCAAAATAATCTATTAGCACACAAGTATGGGGGTGTCACATGGAGATGGCACTTGGGGCACTGCTTGTGTCTGGGACATGCACACTACACACCGTTCACCAATTAAACACACATACGCAATGAGGAATGTCCACACAAGTGATTCGTGCATAACCAAAACGTGTATTGCAATTGTAAATATAAGTGAACACATCCACTCCCCCCTCAACTCCCCAACACATCCACTCCCCCCTCCCCCCTCAACTCCCCAACACACCCACTACCCCCTACCTCCTCCCCCCTCAACTCCCCATAACATGATGTGGATGTCTGTGCTCAAGTGCATCATGTGGCATCGGTCCACGTGGCCGCCTCTATTGGCACCCCCCTCTCCCGGCACCCGGTGCACCCCTGTCTGTACGCTGTAGGTTCCTGCCCAATCTGCGGACGGGGCTGGTTCGGGTGGAACTGGCAGCCGAGGAGGAACTGGGCTGCTCACAGGGATGCATGTCCCTCATTGTCTAGACAAGCTCAGAAAGTACCTGCCGCACCGCGGCCAGTTCAGCACAAATGTCCTTAGAGGTGGACTCTATGGCAGCTTTTACAGTTTCTGCACATACGCACATTTCCCCCCTTGCGCTGGCACATTCTTCGACATGCTGTGTCTAGAGGGAGCTTATATGTTGTTGCCGCGTGATCATTTCATGCATCGACTCCTGGGTTTTGTGGCTTGTTGATGATGGCTCTGGCGTGTCCATTGTGCTGCTCCCCTCCTGCACATCTGCCACTGGGCATGGAGTGGCTGGCCAGGAATTTTCAGGAGATTGCTCCTGTATGCCATTGTCATGCTGCCTGCACTGGGACAGATAGGGGGAATGCAGGGGGCCAGTGGGGGGAGCCACGACAACATCGACATCCCCTTCATCATTGTCTGAGCTAGCTGCGGTGGCGGCAGTCTCACCAATGGTGCTGATTCCTGCGGACCCAATGCCTTCAGTAGACACCACTGGGTGGATGCTTGTAGTCGGTGGTGCCGTAGTGCTTGACTTGCTGCCTGTGATGTGCTGTGGGATTTTGGCTGCTGTGGGGGTTTGCTTTTGGCACCAGAGGTGGAGGGACAGTGTTTTGGGTCTTCGGGCCTGGGCTTCTTGGCAGGTGTAGTGCCTGTGTCCTCATCCGCACTGTCCGAATGAGAGCCTGTGCTGGACCAAAGGAGGGAAAGGGTTAGTGATGGGTCTGCGGACATTGAGCAGGAATTGTGATGGCTGAATTAATTTTGATTACTAGATGGTGCACATTGGAGGCAGTGACGTACAGGTTGTCTCCCTCTTAGGTGGTAGAAGCATGGAGGCATGTGGGTGGCTACGGAAAGGGTGTACAAAATTCATGTGTACAAGGTGGAGGTCAGCACTGCCTGTAGGCAGTCTTGTGCTAATGTGTCATGTGGACTCTGTTAGGCATCATTGCACTTCACAAACATCTGGACTTCATTGTGTTGAGTTTTGCATAGCTGGATTTAAGGCACCTACCTGCGTCGCCTGATGTCGGGGCTCCTCGCTCCATATCTTCGACCCCCTCTATGCTCTCTGTGCCTATGGTTGTGGCACATATCTCCTCCCACGGCTGCAGTTTGATGGGCGACTCAGCTCCTCCGCCAATCGCCATGCCCAGATTCCTATTGGCCTCCAGTATACTCCTGACTCGGAGACGTAGATCGTCCCACTTTTTTCTGCATTTTCTGGCATTGCGGGGTGTTGTGCCGACTGCACTGACCCTCTGGGCTACCATGGCCCATATGGCCTTCTTTTCTCATCAGCGCAGGTCTGGTCATCTCCATTGAAAAGACTACATCGGCATGCTCTTGTAGGGTTTCAGCCAACATATTTAACTCCTCCCTAGAAAAGCGCTCCTGCCGCAGCCGATCTCCGGTCTTTTTCAAAACTTTAGGCATTATGATGTGGAATGGGTGTTGGAGAAGGTTTGTGGAGGTTGTGGGGTCAGGTGTCCACTGGTTGAAGAGGATGGCAATGGATTGTGTTTTTAAAGATGGCCACCATGCTCTTTCCCGTTGCTGTGCGGTGACGCAACTTCCGGATTCGCTTATTTGCGGTCACCGCTAATATCGGTTCCCGCTATTTTTGGTCACTGCTATTAGAGGTGACCGGTAATATCGATGGCTAGGGTGGCGGAGGTGCTATTTGCACGGTATACCATGCCGGTAAGTGGGGTTTTACGGCCTTTAGCGGTATGGCAGTGATTACATTACCGGCATGGTGCAATGCTCGTGCCCGAGAAGTCGTAATGTGCCGCTTTTAGCGGTCTCTGGCCAGCACGGACACGTTGATTATGCCATGCCGGTAATGGCCGTTCCTTACCGCCAGGGTCGTAATGAGGCCCTATGTCTATTGTCATACTTGCTTTGTTCTTCTGCCTGTTCTTCTTTTCTCTCTTGGTATATCTGTTCTTGTCGCTCTCTGCTCTTCCTTTTCCGCGCATCTTCTGTTAATCTTTTCTCTCATTCTTTATCCTTTCTTTCCTGTTTGTCCTTGTCTCCTCTCTGCCTAACTTCCTCAATACTCTTTCCATCGATTTTAAGTAAGATTTTTTCTCCCATCTACTCATTCTGCATGAGCGCTATCTCATCAGACTTATCCTTCTCTCCTTTCCATCTCTTAATTTCCCTGTCTATTTCTGTCGACAATTTTGACCGCTCACTCCTTTCTTCTTTGTCTTGTATGATCTTATAGATCTCTTCTTTTCTCTTATTCTCCTTTGTACTGTCGTCACTTCTGTAAGGTGAGCGTTTGTATATCGGATTACTATACCACGTTGCCGCTTTCAACTCCTTTAAAGGGTACAACCTTATTTCTTCTGTGCTAGCGCATTTTACTTCGGGCGAGGTAAGGAGAGCTGAAGGCTTAACACCTTCCTCCTTTCGCTGACTAAACATCTACTGCTCAGGTGGAGGGTCTTCCCTTTCTTCCTGGTACATTTTCCAGAGCTCTAAAATTGATAATCTTTTCTCTAAATTCTTCCCTGTGTACGCAGCATGCAAGTATGTGGTCAAGTGTTGCAATACCGCTTTTGACAATGATCCTACTTGTGGCCATGGCATGAACATTTTATCTGCCGTGCCTTTCACCCATTACGCACTATACTGTTTGAGATTGAGCATGTGCTTCACTAACGTTTTACATAACTGCATATACATATGTCCATCATTGGAGTATCTTCCATAATGACAAGTCTCAATTGACTGTCAATACTTCCCAGACTTATGAAATAACCTTTGTACTTTTTCTTAAATCACCACTTTTTCAATGTCTTTAAAACAGCAAATATGAGCATACACCATAGATCGCTGCTCATGCCTCTAATTTCTTGATAAGCTGTCTCTACCTTTTGATTGGGACCAATCACTTTGCTATGCTCAAGCAATATTGCTCCTCAACTTTTTCAATTACTTCACAACTTCTATTGCTCTTCAATATTTTTACTCATCAAACAGCATACAGATTAGTCAACATTACACATTAATAAACACTGTGAACACCTTTTTCTCTCTCGCCTTTACTTTATACCCTACACAGGGTTTGAGACGTGAACTTACGTAAACCTGTTTACGCGTTATATGTTTATGCTCTACCCCCATTGGGATTTGAAACATCTCCTTCAGACACTTCTTTCAGTCAGGACTCCTAGGCGCTACCTTTTCTTCACACAATATTTCCTGTTACTTAAAAATGATCACAATCCCATCCCCTTTATTTGTCATTCCCCTGAGTCTACTCACCATTTGTTTGTTAAGCAACTCGAGGCCTTTGGTATCGACTCCTCCTCCAATCCGACCACTTCGCCTTCTGTCTGCAGAGCGCTCATGGAAACCGGGTAGGGATTTCAGCAAAGGGGGACCTGTCCACCCTCTCGGTTCTTCTTGCAAGTTTATTTCTATCGATTGCTCTACACAGGAAACTCTGCTATCTTCCGGCTAATGGCAGAGGATACTCGATCATCCAAAAGACTGGGGACAAATTGGTTTGGATCTTTTCCAACCATCCACACCACTACCACGTAAACATATGGTTCTTTAGTATTGTGCATGCAATGGATGGGGTTTGCCGAATAACTTTGAGTCCAAATAATCACACCAACTCAGGAAGATGGCAAAGGTTGCT
Organism: Ambystoma mexicanum; assembly: GCF_040938575.1. Taxonomy (NCBI): domain Eukaryota; kingdom Metazoa; phylum Chordata; class Amphibia; order Caudata; family Ambystomatidae; genus Ambystoma; species Ambystoma mexicanum. The sequence goes on from NC_090922.1 coordinate 136,244,908, forward strand.
GTTGTATTAACAATTATCTAAAACAGGGAGGTTACAACGGACGTCAACGGACATTTGCTCAGTTCTCGACAACTCTTGTATGAAACATACACTATATACTGAAAATACATCAGAAGTGACATCATGCTACCTGGTAAATATGAAAAACCTATGAGGGACTGTGATAAGTTCAAGGGGAATATCTAAGAATATTTCTACAAGGACTGGGATTGTGATTGGCTGTCTACTGTCAGGTTGAAAACTTATGCCTACCTCTAAAACATATAATCTTCAACACCATTAAGTACATGGTATATCATTGGCTCTCAAACTCTAAGGCCCTTCATTATACGGCCCTCTACAATTGGTTGGTATGCTTGTGCCATGTCTGGAACATTCGGTTCACTTAGCAGCACATAAGCTCATACCCAGGTGCCAGGAGGTGGACTTGACTTTACCTCCCCACCCAATTAGCCCAACATCTCTCATCACCCATGCCTTCTGACACACAGATTGTCTTTGAACTTGGCCTTGCAAAGTATCCTTGTCTGTGGGAATATATGGGAGTACAGGCTTTCACTATCGCTGTTCTAGGACTCCAAGTTCAACTCTATTGTCATCCTTGGCTCACGTGACAGGAGACCATGATTCTGGTCCATTCTGCAGCATTTAAATGTCTTAAATGAATAAAACCTGGCACTCTTGGTGTCCTTTCTTTGTCTGCCAGGCTCTTCCACAATCTCAGCTTATTCTTGCTGCGACACAATTATCGGTCATTCCTCTCCATGGGTTTCAGCTTACTAGATTCATGACACCGATATCCAACTCCTATAAAATGGCAGATTTGCCGGCAGTCTATTCACTACGTATAGCCAGCTTCTGCGTCTGTACAATCATTGAACGGTTGCATTTCCGTAGCACTTCACACACGTGCAATCTTCTTTTCTGAATACAAACTATTCAGAAAATAAGAAACATAACTATTCAGAAAAAAAGAACCAATAACTATGAAATCAACAGTTAGCACCAACATATGTTTCCCAAACAGGTATAATTGAGCAAGCTAAGTGCATATTAAGTGAACTACTGCCTGGCTCTGCCTAGCCATTGTCTTTATACAAGCCATCACGTAAGTCCACGCTTGTCCCTTCTCTGAAATTAATCTTAGTAACCCTAGGATTCATGCTGATGCCATATGCAACCGATAGTCATCTGAAACCATCCGTACATACTGCCACTATTTACCTAGCCCATATGTGCCTTGCCATTGACTGTCGCATTTAGCCCATATGTGCCTTGCCTTTGATTGTCGCATTTAGCGCATATGTGCCTTCCCATTGATTGTCGCATTTAGTCCATATGTGCCTTGCCATTGATTGTCACATTTAGCCCATATGTGCCTTGCCACTGATTGTCATATTCAGCCCATTTGTGCCTGCCATTGGATAGCTGCACTTAGCCCACCTGTGTAGTTGAGCTCTATGTTAACATGCTCAACCACCCACGCTATATGCAACTTATTATGTCACTCCTGACCTTAGTGACCCAGTCTGCTGCATTTAGATTAAGCATTTAGGGTACACCCCCTGTGCATTCACGTCCTAGTGCTGCCCAAGTACAAGTATATACATCCCTAATAGTAATACATCATGAGCATCATAACACTTTGCCTTTGGTATATCACCTACCCACTGCTCTTAACCTGCCTAACACCTGACATCAGCCTCCACCTCACTACTAAGAATCTCCAATACATCCCACCCTGTATAGCCACCTCCCTCTGCACCACCATGGAACAAGAGAACACCAGTGGACCCAGTTCTGGAACTACCAGCGAACCCCCAAGCAGACCTTGTAGCCCACCCACCAGAAATTCCAGACTTAGAGCAAAACTCGCTAGCACCAACAAATGAACCTTTACTCAACTAGCTAGCACTGCTAACAGCAAAACCAAGACTTCTTTATCCTCCTCTTACAGAACCAAACAAACTAAAACCACCACTGCAGCCCTGCCACTCAAAGGTGGACTAATAAATGCCAGATCCCTAACGGCGCATGCCACTGACATTTGTGAACTTATATTGTCTAATAAGTTAGACTTCCTCGCCATCACAGAGACCTGGCTGTACGAGGCAGCTGGACCTGTACTATCTCTAGCTATCCCAGATGGCTACACCATCCTGAGACAAGATAGAAATAACATGCGAAGTGATGGCATCGCCCTCATTGCCAAAATCAGCCTAAACATGAGAACTATCTCCATTCCAGACTCAAACTCTTGCGAAGTGTGCACTATCAAACTCCCACTTCAAAACTCCCAAACCCTGACCATCTACCTTATTTATAGGCCCCCTGGCCCGGTGGGTACATTTGAATAAGATATTAATTGCCTATTATCTACCAATCTCAAAACCTCCACACAACTACTCATTCTTGGAGACATTAATCTAGGTTATAATGGCTCATCAGACAAACATGCCCTAAACGTGGCTAATACCCTCACTGAATTAGTACTAACCCAAAAAATTGCTGAACCTACCCATAACAGAGGGAGAATTCTCGATTGGTTAGCAAACTACACTGCTCCGCCTCCATTACCTCCATCTCCCACAATCATGGACGGAACAACACTTGGTAACCTACAAATTATCCACCACTAGGCCACTCCCTCCTGCTTCCAATATGGCCCCTACATGCTGTACCGGGAACAAAAACAGTATCACTAAGGATAAAGTAATTTCGGCTATTCTACCAATCCTAAACCGACACGATGAACATCTAGACCCAGAGATGCTTGTTGAAGAGTATAACAAAATTATACGAAGCACCCTCGACAACATAGCCCCCCTAAAACTTAGACCAAGTAAACCCAAATCCCACCTTAATAAATGGTTTACCCCTGAACTGAAAGATCTCCGTCAACTTAAAAGAAGCTGCAAATCCACTTGGAGACTTACCCCATCAGAAGACCATAAAAACAAACTTATAGAAATCTCCTCACAATACAAGAATGAAATTATCCTGGCCAAACGCAAATCATATAATAAGCGTATCTCCACGGCCAACTCAAGTATGAGGGAGCTCTTTTCCATCCTAAAGGAATTAGAGTCGCCTACTCCCATTCCAGATATATGCACTGGTGCGCAGGGATACAACAAGGCTGGCCAACAAAGTTACCATGCTCCAAAAGAAAACAGCGGTTAAGAAAGCAGCAATTAATCAACCACCTATATCCAACGCCAAACCAACTACTCTGGAGCAAAACACAACTATTCAATTTAAATTTGCAAAAACGTCGAGCCGGGAGGTAGAGAAAGTCATCCTCACTCTCAAGCCTTTCAACTGCCAAGGCGACCTGTGCCCTGTACAATTTATAAAAGACGCCACAAGAGAACTTTCCCGCTTCATAACTAAACTCGTATATGCCTCATTCACTTCAGGCACTGTGCCGTCCAACCTGAAACAATCATGGGTACTGCCATTGCTAAAAAAACAATACCAAGACCCTCTCATCCCTACTAACTACCGTCCCATTACTACAGTCCCCTTCCTGCTAAAAATCCTGGACAAGATTGCATATACCCAAATCCAAAAATTCCTAGAACAACACAAGCTCCTAGGAGCAAGGCAGTCTGGCTTCCGCCCACAACATGGGACTGAGACCGCTCTCATCGATTTGAAAGCTCAAATTGATGAGCTAAGAGACAAAGGTCAAACAGCCCTCCTCTTACTCTTGGATCTCTCTGCCGCATTCGACCTTGTAGATCACAAAGTCCTATGTAACCACCTAAACTCTGCTGCACACTTCTCTAAAGAAACCATAATATGGGTGGAATCCTTCCTCAGTGAAAGGATCATGAGTGTGTTCTCCCCATCAGATGCATCAGACCCGATCCCCATCCTGTGCAGCGTTCCCCAAGGCTCCTGGGTTTCTCCGACACTATACAACATATTTACTAAGCCCCTTTTTGATGCTCTGGACCTTCTTGGTATCACCTACACAACGTTCTTGGTCTTACAGAGACATGGGTCACAGCCAGCTCTGTCACGAGATTTGACACTCTCCTCCCTGATGGCTACAAGATCCTCTCCGCACCCAGATCCACTCGCCCTGGAGGGGGTGTAGCCTTGATCTTTCCTGAGTGGATTCCTGCCACTATAATTCCCACTCAGATCTACTCCTCTTTTGAATGCCTCGTCTGCAGGCTCTCAATCTCTCCTAGCCACTCTCTTACTGTTGCCACTCTCTACCGGCCCCCTAGTCAAATCACCTCATTTCTCTCTGAGTGGGCTGACCTCTCCTCCTCTCTCCTGGCCTCAACCACTCAACTCCTCCTCCTTGGTGACCTCAACATTCACCTTGATTCTCCCTGTCCCTCAACATTGCTCTTTCGCGACCTCTGCGATTCCCTCTCCCTCTCTATCCTCCCATCTGGCCCAACACACTCTGCAGGGTACACACTTGATGTCTTGATCTTCTCTAGCCTCCCCATATCTATCCCTCTCTCCACTCCCCTCTCCTGGAGTGACCACTACATCCTCTCCTCTCATCTCTCTCTCTCTCTCCCCCCACAAGCCAAGCCTACCCCAACACTGCCAACTACCTTCCTGGACATCCGGCCCATGAAGCGTGTGTCAGTCGAGGCTTTTGCTTCCACCTTCTCCCCATCCCCTCCTCCTCTGGCTGACTCACACCCTGACACAGCCCTGTCTTCTCTCTATTCTTCTATTTCTGATACTCTTGATGTTCTTGCCCCTGTCATGAGGATCCGCCTGAAGTCCAAAGCCAAGTGCAATTCCTGGTATGACTCCGACCTAGCTACACTTAAACGTAGGTGTAGGGCGGCTGAGAGAAAATGGAGGGATTCCTGCTCATCCTCTGACAAACTGGCCTGTCCCCTTCTCCAAAGGCAATACCGTCTCTTTGTCCATATCAAGAAGAGAGTCCACATTCAAGCCCGTGTCTCTGTGACATCTAACAGCTCGGCCAAACTCTTTAAAATGAGTAAGGAGCTGGCCACCCCTGCTGCAGTCTCTACCCCTCCCCTTGCCTCTCAGGCTCTTTGCAATGCCCTGGCCAAACACTTTATCTCAAAAACCCAGGACATCCTGTCCACACTCTCCTCCACCCCCTCTCCTCTACCATCTCTGTCGGTACTCACTGACCCTCCTTCAGCCACCCCCCCCATCCTCTTTCTCTTCCTTTCCTCTCTTCTTCCCTGGTGAGGTCGCTAGACAAGTCCAATCTATGAAAGCCTCATCAAAACAGGTTCATCCCTGTTCATCTAAAACTCTCAAGGACCACATTGATACCCTCGCTCCGGCCCTTGCCGACTTCTGCAACCACTCCTTTGCCTCAGGATCTTTCCCCTCCCCTCTTAAGCACTCCCTTGTGCATCCTCTCCTCAAGAAACCCACGGCGGATCCCTCTTGTCCGGCCAACTATTGCCCAATTTCCATTACCCCCTTCTTAGGCAAACTCCTTGAAAAGCTGGCCATCTCTCAGCTAAACCTTCATTCTGTTTCTGTTGGCTGTCTCCATAACCATCAGTCTGGCTTCAGATCTGGCAGAAGCACGGAAACTGCTCTCCTGAACATCCGTGAAGATCTGCTTTCCAACCTAGACTCTAGTATTCCCTCTGTTCTCATCCTACTTGATCTCTCCTCTGCCTTCGACACGGTCAACCATATCATCCTGCTCAACCGTCTCCGGGATAACTTGGGCATCAATGATCAGGCTCTGGCCTGGCTGACCTCTTTCCTCTCTGATCGAACCTCCCAGGTCCAACTTGGGTCCTTCCTATCATCTGTCTTCCTCTCCACGTGTGGTCTTTCCCAGGGGTCTAACCTCTCACCCTGGCTTTTCAACCAATACCTGGCAACTCTCGCCCGCTGTATTGGCATTTTCTGCTCAAACTTCCAGTGCTACGCAGACGACACTTAACTCATTTTCAGGCTGCCCACGGCCATCTCCTCCACCTCTCTCATCACTGATTGCCTAACTGCCATCCAAGATTGGTGTGCCGCCAACGATCTTTGTCTTAATGCCAGCAAGACAGAGATCCTCCTCATTGGCACACCATCACCTCCCTTTCCCCTCACTCTCTGGCCAGCCTCCCTTGGCCCTCCTCCTATCCCCACCTGCGAGGCCAAGAACCTTGGTGTCACCTTTGATTCCACACTCTCCTTCTCTGCCCACATCGCTGATGTATCAAAAAAGTCAAACCTCCTACTGCACCTCCTCAGAGGTATTCTTCCTTTCCTCTCATTCCCCCAGAAGCTCACTGTCTCCCAATCTCTGGTTCTCTCTAAACTGGACTATTGCAACAGCCTCTTTCTAAATCTACCTGCCTCTACTCTCCGCCCTTTACAACTTATCCAAAACAGGACTGCGAGACTTGTCCTTGGGCTCAAGCCCTGGGATCGTATCTCTCCAGCTCTGAAATCTCTCCATTGGCTCCCTGTGGATGCAAGGATTAAATTCAAAACCCTCTGCATTGTCCACAAGGCTTTCTGGGTGGGGCCTGGGTCCAACATACCTTCAGCTATCCCTTCGCAAATGCCTCCCATCTCGAGCACTCTGCTCCTCTACCTCTAACTCCCTCAGGGTCAGTCGTTTCTCAAAGAAACGAGCTGGGGGTAGATCTCTGTCTTCGGCTGGGGCCTCCCTCTGGAACAGCCTCCCTGCCACTCTAAAACTTGAGGAGAACCATCTCCGGTTCCGGAAGCACCTCAAAACCTTCCTCTTTGCTTCTGCCTTCTCCTCCCCTCTCTGTTGATTCTGCTCTCCCTCAGCACCATGCACCTGGCCACCCTCTGTCCTCTGGGCCCAGGTACCTGCTCATCTTGCCACCCTCACGCACTGCCTCCGGGCTACCCCCTGCACTGGGGTCTGTATCTGTACCCATACAGCCCTCCCCTTTTCTTCCTGCACTTTCAGACCTACACGGCCTGCTGCCATAAACCCAGCACTTGCCACTTGCTGGCTGCACTCCCATTGTTTGTTGCCTTTTTATTTATTATTTTATTATTATTTTTGGTTTTTTTCCTTCTCGCTCCGCACTCTCCTTTTGTTCCGCCTTCCATGCACTTCTCCCCCTTCTCCCTCTACCCTGCACTTGCACGTTCTCAATGTCACTGGGCCTAGTAAGATCGTTGTTTTTGTTCTCCCCTGTTCCCTTTCCCTGCATGGTCACGCTCTGAAACACTTGTGTATGAGCGCGATAGAAATAAAATATCAATCAATCAAAACTATGCAGATGATACTCAGATCCTCCTCCCACTTTCAGGGGATTACAATAAGGATTTGGCCTTGGTAAATAGGGTATATCTCATCATCCAGAGTTAATCATTCTGGGCACACAGCCTAATCTCACCAAACTAGGCCAGGATTACTCTGCCTTTGAGATCGACGGGAACACTATTCAGTCAATCAAACACCTTTATTCGGCCAAAAAAAGACCATCAAAGTACATCCTGCAAAAACAATTCTAGAAATAAAGATGCAAATCGGAAACAGAGTTACAGGGAAACAACATTAAGGGAAACAACAGGGCAGTACAAACATGCCACCCCTCCAAAAGAGACCCTAAACAGTTCTTTGAGACAATGGTCTAAACCCACCATCCCCTTACTTCAACCATTTCCCATAGCGCCTCTGACCCAAGGTGGTCAGATTTGCCCCTGAGAGGCGGCTGTTGTTAGAAAAACCCCCAGTAATTACTCTGGCAGATCTAGGAGGGGCAGCAGAGTTTAGAAAAGGGCGCATGCTGATTGAAATCCCACTCATAGCTAGTTGGCCTGCCCGCCCCCAACCTTCCAAGCTGTACTATGGTCCCAAAAAGAAAGTTTGATGCTATCCATGGTGTTCTTGCCCATACTTGGAATTCTGCAACAACCCACCAAAGCTTCTCTGCGTACAAATGGGCAACCTCCAGAAGTGTTCAGCCAAAATAAACATTTGTTAAGTAGGGCATCCTTTGGTTCAGACTTGTTTACTGCCAGTTTGGGAACCCCCTGTAGGAAGACAATAGGGCGTTTGGGCTTTCCTTGTTCTAAGGGTTTAAGCTGACCCCCAGACTTCCACAAGCCCTGATCTTTGGACTCAGTACACACAGAGCCCAAGATAGCAGAGGACTGGGCCACCGAAGGCAAAGAGGTTAAACTGAAGTTGGAGTCCCTGCTGCTCTCCCTGGTAATGGCATGGGGAACACAGGGCCCGTTGTTAGAGAGTGATTCCCCTAATGCCAAGTTAAGGGGGACGGCAGTCCCTTTGGGGGTGGTCCGGACTGGGGGGACCTGAACAAGTAAACTTTCCAAGGGACTTTCCAGGGATAAGGCCTTATGCCCCACGGCAGCTGAAGCGGTCACCATAGGCTCCACCTGGACAATTCCACCACCCTTCAATTGGGCCTCTAGTACAGATAGCAAGAGAGCCTTGATGATGGCCAATTCCGCCAGAACTTGATTGCATCCACACCCCCTATGTAACAGAGCCTCCTCTGGGAATCGGTCAATGGACATGTTACACTCATGATTACTGGCGGCAGTTGGTTGGTTGATGATCTCGACCATCCGGGGTAGGGTCAAACGGGGGGAGGGACTAGCCCCAGAGCTCGTAGATGAGAGAACATCACTCCACGAACTGTTATGGGAGCTGGAGGAGGGTTTGCCCCTTTGGACAATTTGTTCCAGTCTGTCCCCTACAGCCAGGAGGGATGACGCAAGTGCTGAGGGGGTTCCATGGGAGAGAGGTTCGATGGTTGTGGCTGTGGTCTGGGCCGAAACCGTGCTTTGAGACAGGGGAAGACTTGGTTCCGGCTTGCCACCAGCATCTCCGCTGGCATCCGGAAACAGCTTGAACAGTCCACCCTGAGACCGACGGGAACACTATTAAGGTAGCCAGGGAAGTGAAGACTCTAGGTTTTCGTCTAGATGACACCCTCTCCTTCAACAAACAGGTGAATTCACTGGCCTTAGCCACAGCTTACACATGTAAGCTCATCAGAGCAGGTAAACACTTTATCTCAAACAACAATTGCATGATCTTAGCTAGAGCTCTCATTCTATCTAAACATGATTACTGCAATGCTTTATATATTGGGGCCAATAAACACATCCTACATAGAATACAAATTCTACAAAATAATGCCTTGAGAGCAGCTCTTGGTATCTCCAGACGATCACATATCTCTAAGATAAGGTGTAATAACAACTGGCTGTCGACCGAAGACAAAATCTTACTGAAAGTGGCCTCCCTCACACATAAAGCCCTGAACAATGCGGCTTCTCCCTATCTAACCGATAGATATGTAGAAAGAAGATCCTCCAGACCTTCAAGAACCTCCTATGCCAACACACTAATCATTCCAAGATTCAAATTGACCAACGCCGGAGGCGCCAGCTTCCCTGTCCGGGCGGCCCAAGTATGGAACTCACTGCCCCACACTATACGTAAAGAGAACTCCTAACGTAAATTCAGATCCAATTTCATCAACCACCTGAAGCAGTCAATCAACTAACCAGTGCCTCCTTGCCCCAACCACCCGCCTGATATTTTACCTGTAACCTGTATAATATCCTGTATATAATTTACTGTATTACTGCTACTACCTTTATATTTTATTAGCATTATGTGTAATTATGTGTAATCACGTAACTATGTAACCTAAGCTTTGCATATCCTGTACTGCTGCGTGCTCTTACCCTCCTATCTGGTGCACATTATAAGTGAATAAAACAAACAAACAAACAAACAAACAAAGGTTTAATCAATTCTTATCTTCATCATTAGTTTCCATAAGATCCATGCATTCTCTTCAGCCAGTATTCAGAGTGTGTCACGCTCGTCTCTTGTTACGTCACTATGTTCTCTTTCACTCTTTTTCATATTCCTTCAGGGAGTTCCTCCCTCAGATTGTCATCTCTTCGGGGATACATTACATAGGGTTTTCTCAGAGGATATCTTTTCTCAAACGCTCGTTTTGGTATTGCCACAACTGCTTGGGTCAAACATGGAATAGTCTCTGACTTCCAACATATAGGAGGCAGGGTGGTGGGATGCAGCTACTCCTCTACAGCACGTCTGCAAAGGGACAGAGTAGCAGTATTCTCGACATCACATCCAGGGAACAGACAGGGATAGTTTAGGGTTTGGACTGTCAGAAACTTCAGCTTGTTAACCAAGCATGGCTAAAGTGTTCCCAGTTGATGGGTAAACATCAACTGGGAATAGTCTCACCTCCAACCATCCCAGAAATTACATTTCAAAGATGCACTGTTTCTCTCACCCATCTTAGATGCATCCATCTCCCTGAAGACAGGACCTAGACTTTCATCAGGGAAGAAGAGATGCTGTGCAGTCTGGAAGTGGACCTACAAAGCAGTGGCTCAGAGCCCAGGGCTTGATGGCAACCTGTATCTTTGTGACACCCGGGGGTCAGCTTAACCTATGGCCCCTTCTGTCCCATCCGCCATGTTAGGAAAGATTTCCCTTAGGTGCAATTTTCCCTCCATTTGTGAAACCCCAACACCTTTTGAATGTGTTTGGAGTACCTAACCTGACTTTTTCTAGGGGAGCACAGCCTTCAGATGCACACCTCAGAGCTTTTGTTCTTTTGTTATGGGAAAACTGACATGTCTTTCAGGCTGTTAGTACTGGGAAACAATGTTTCCCTTAGTCTTTGACTTTGTTGCCATTTCTTGGTAACTTTTTATCTATGTACCTTGCAGTACCGTGCATAGGGGTCCCTTTGTTTTATGACCTTAGAAACCCTCTGAGGATTTTTTGGTGTTTGTACAAGTGTGCCTAGGAAGAACTTGTGGCAGCAGTTTACTTTTAAAGTATGTTTACTTTGTTTTTATGGACCATACAGAGTATACCATGTTTGGCCCAAGACTGTTGGCGATGCTGAAAATGACTGTGCCACAAAGTCTTTTGTTCTGTCCTTTGGAAATGTTGATCAATTTGCCTTCCCCTAGGTCAAGAGACCCAGGTATCTCTTATTTGGGCATGCAGCCTCACACAAAAAATGCATCTTTTGCGGTCTCCTGTTTGTCATGTGTGCCAGCGCCCAGGAAGAGGGTTGGGATTGTCTGGTCCCAATCCACACTACTGATGCCAGTATGTCAGGTAGCCATGAATGACTGGAACCACCATCGGTCATGATTGTCCCATGTCTGGCGTGCATGCAAGAGAGAAGATCTTCAATTGTCCTGCTGAGTTTTGAGCGCAAAGCGAGTCTTGGATAAGAGAAGGGGCTCTTCATTCATTCGATCTACTGAGGTTCACACGAACCTCATAAGGAGCCAAGAATCCTTAACAAGAAAGCAGACTCGAGGAACCACCAGTGACGTGCTTGGAAGGTTTGTCACCCTGACCCAGCTGTTGTCCCGTCAGACCCCTGTTTCTTCATCGAACCAAGAAGGCCTGCAAGGGCACTTTGCCCCTTTGGAGTAGTGGGAACAACTAATCTCGGCATCTCCTACTTATCCTCAAAAAGAGCCTCTTCTGAAGTGCTCCTGGGCCATCCAGTGAAATGACCAGCTCGAACCCAGGGTATCGCACAGGAATGCTGCCATCCCGAGTCTCTGAGTCTCTGGGAATCGCTAGCTTGTGGTCCTGGGCCCTCTCCCACCAAATCTCATTGTCCTAGCTCCTCTGGGTCATGGTTTACGAGAGTGCATCATGCCGCAAGCATTTGTGGTTCCTGCGTCAGCCCATTGTGGTGATCATCGCTGAAAGTGCCTGCAGTTCTTGCCTACCATGTCCTGAGACGTGATGGACCGGAACTATCCTTCTTCCTCCTTAGAGAGCTGAGTAAAGCCTTGCCACAGACGATCATCCTGTTCCGCAGCTGCTGAGAGCTAGAGCATCCTGAAAGTGCAGGGTAAACACCTACAGGTGAAGTGGGCTTGGCTGCTAAAGTTTGGTCCAGACTGTGTTGTGGGTTGGTGAGTACATTCCTAACTTACCAGTGCCCCCCTGGTACATACATCCCTTTTTACCCACAAGTGTCCCTCAAAAGACACTCACATTGGCTGAGATAGCCTGTGCTCCCCAGCTATTCCTGAACTCTGAAAGTCACTCTACCTGCAAGTGTAGACCCTCTTCCTGAGCAGCTACAGCCCCCTGAAGAGAACCCACTTTTTTGTTTACGCACAACCATGCGCTCTTAACGCATAGCTGTACTTTGAGCGCTAGGCTCCTCACTTAGCAACAATGGGGCTGTAATCAGGTATGCGCCGCAGGGTCAAACCACACCTAGAATTAAAATTGAAGTTGGAGTCAGGTCGGGCTGTGTCCTTGCCCCAAGCCTGTTCTTTTTTTTTATTAACAAGGTCATCAATGTCTGAGTCCACTGATGCCTCCTCACTGGTAGATGAGTGAATGTCTATTCTCTTATTTGCTGATGATGCAGTACTCCTTTCACTAACGCCAAAGGGTCTACAGTGGCAAATGGTAATTTTCAAGAGCTTCTGCGAAAAAAGTGGACTCACCATAAACATTAAAAAAACAACGTTGATGGCGTTTAGTTAGTAGAAACCGGGCTAAAAGAGCACAACGGTTTACAGCTAGCCTAAGAGGTGGGTAGGTACTGAGTTACGATTACCTGGTAGTCAGGTTGATGGCCACCTGTGGGTGGAAAGATCAGGTGACTCAGGCAAGCTTGCAATTGACCAGGCATTGTGGGGCGCTATCTAGATTTATTCAGACCCATCGTATGGGCCCGGTGAGCACTCTTGTCCAGATTTATAAGAGTCAACCCAGGCAGGCCACTCTTTATGGAGCTGAACTATGGGGCATCTACAACTCTAGTATCCTCCAGACCGTGGATTGGCAATGTTTGAAATCATCCAAATGCTCCTAATAAACTGGTCTTCTGGGAGCTGGGCCTGCAGATCATTGGCTCTCATTACAAGGTGGGCGCAAAGGGATACCGGGCACCGGTAATGACACTGGTGCCGGTAATCCCTTTGCGCCCTATTCTGAGGACCCTTTTTCGGGTCCTTCCTTAATGCCTGGTTTTAGCAGGCGTTAAGGAGGGGACCCGCAAAGGGATACCGTGGTCAATAACGGTACCGCAATTTGCGGTACAGTTATTGCCCCTTTCCCCTTCCCATTGAGCCCTATGGGGGCTCAAATGGGAATGGGGAATGGCATTTCAAATGGGGACTTACCGGTCCCGCAAAGGAATGGACCGGTAAGTCCCCATACCACCACGTCGGTGGCGGTACCGGTGTTGGTGCTAGTCATGGCGCTAATAGCGCCATGACTAGCACCAACCTCGGAATGAGGGCAATTGACTTCATATGCCAAATGAGGCCAGTGTTCCTTTGGGCTAGACTCTTGCAAGTAGCAATTTGGGTCCTTACAGAAAAGCAGTCACGGACGTCATAACCCAGCCGGGGGGCACATAATTTGCCATGGTTTTCGGCAATTGGAAATGAGCTAACCATTTTAGATTAAAATGAAGGGGTGTATTCTCTGGGAGTGTCTGCCTGTTAAGCAAGCCATGGTAAAGACTTGAACAATCAGAAATGTCACATTTACATGGCACGGGAATAATTCACATTATGTAAGTAAAAACATCAGGGAAAAGAAGGAGAGCTAGGCTTTTCTAGACTGCAAAGAAGGGGAACCCTGTTCCAAACGGATGAGTGCTGATCTTGGATAATATCTAGAAATGAAGGGCCCTTATCCCTAAGGACTCTGAAGCAGATTTACGTGACGTAGAGCTGGTTTCCCAGAGCAGGGATAAAGTGGCCAATTCACTGGAAACTATTAAGGGTCCTTGCTGGCGCTGTGCCTTAAAGAATCATTTAAAAGTGAGTATAGAGAAATCCTCAATGTAATTAGACAAAGGCCCTCTTCCTGGGGATTCTGAGTATGAATGTCACCTCTTCAATGACAATGCATTGCCAAACTCTTTAGCCTATGCACATGGCTGCCTGCATCATCAGGGGGTCACAATTTCAAGGGCAATGGCTTACGAAATAGCCCTGTGACCAATGGCACAGCAGAAACATTCATGTGCAAGTGAAGGCAGGACAACATGGTAAAATAGATATGTACCATAGCAAAATTGCACATATGACTCCATACAATGATTAGACGCACCCATCAGTGTAGCCCATGGCCATGTGCCCACAGGAGCCCCTGTGCCCACGCCCACAACTGAAACACCCAAAAGCCAATTAACCCACATAGGAAACACCAATGGCTGGACTGACAAATGTGAAGGCAACTTGAGCAAACCATCCACCAATGAGGGCCTGCATATGAAGTGGGGACAGTCCCATGTCGCCTCACCCTACGTGAACCTTGTAGGGTCAGTGTCTGCTACTCGACAACCTAACCTGCTTGTTCCATATGCAGAACAAGTATGCTATACATCCTGCAGTATGGTAATGCAGCAAGAAGAGACCTGGGAGTAAACGCCCTGCCACCATTCAAACAAATATGGCTATGGGCCACAGCAACAGTATTACTGATGCCACTGCTGACCCACTACCTGCTGCCAGGAAAGTCAGCCCAGCTGTAGGAGATGCACCCCCATCAGCTGCCAAGGCCACTCCCCTGCCTGCCCATGCAGAGACACCTGGGCCTCATTACGACCTGTGCAGAATACGTTTAAAGGCACCGGTAATGGTGCCGGCGCCGTTTAATGCATTCCGCACTATTACGAGGTTCCCTCGTGGGATCTGATGTGGACATCTGGTTTTTACCAGACGTCCAGAGCGGGTCCCGCAAGGGGATCAGGGAGCTAATAACGGGCCGTTCGTAATGGGCCCATTGTTAGCTCCCGCACCCATTCCCATTTGAGCCCTATAGGGGCTCAAATGGGAATGGGGAAGGTCCGGGCCCGGGTTCCCTGAAGGAGGAATTACTGGGCCCTCCAAACTCGGGATGGCCTGGTAATTCCCCATTCAGGGAACCCGGACCCGATTTTGGAGGCAGCCGTGCCCTTATTAAGGGCATGGCTACCTCCAAAGTCGTAATGAGGCCCATGGACTCCCATACCACCACAGCCACCCATTGGGTGAAACAGGCACCCACTCATCCAGATCCTGACTCCCCCTCCTCACCTGAGTAATCGATCCTATGCTACCAGAATCGTGAATCTGACACAGGGAATGATGAAGTTGGCATTGAACCAGTGGATGCAGGTGGTAGGAGGGTCAAGTTCCCTTGCTTTAGCCCCAGCCCTATACACCTATACACACCCCTGTGAATGTGACACCGCGTTCCCTGGATGTCATATGGAGGAGGCTCAACACTATTTAACAATGCCAGGAGCATATTGAGAACATAGCAGAGCTGCAGCTCCAACAGCACCATGCAATCAGGGATTTGGTAAAGGGCTCATCCTGCAGGATTGCAAAGGCCATGTACTGGCAGTGCCACTACCTCTCTGTGGAAATTATTGCTGACACAGTTGTGTGCAGGAACAGAAACCAACCAGAGTACCCTAATGCTCACACTACAGCACATCCACAGCCATGACTTGGAGGCTTCCACCTCTGTCACCCCCATGGAAAGCTCAATGCCTGGCAGCACCTGTCATTGCTCAATGAGGAAAATGATGTGCACACTGCCTGTGCAAGCTGCCTGCCAAGAGGGTGCAGAAATGAGAAGTAATTTGACTTGGCATTCATATTAGACACAAGGGAGGTGGGAGGCATGGGTGTAGGTGATTGAGGGAGGCAGGAGGGCATGAGTGTTTAATTTACTACACAATAAATTGCATTTACACTTCAACTGCTGCAAGGACAATGGTTTGTGAGTGGATGTGATAAATTTAATATGTGTCTATGTTCAAATGGGTGTGGTAATGCAATCAAATGTGTTCAAACGAAATTGTCAATCAGTTTGTGCCACACAAGATGGCAGTCCCTGCCTTCTTCACGCTGAGTGCGTAGCACCATTTGATTGCTGCATGTGTGTCATCATCCTCTCTAGGCGCCATGTTGACATCTGGTGACAGGGGGCTTGTCGCATGATGCACATGTTGTTCAGCATGGGGCACTCTACTACTATTTTGCCCACCTTCTCTGGTTTATGCATCAGGGTGCCTCCTTTCAGATGGAGAGACCGGAAACATCCCTTTAGTAGCCCCAAGGTTTGCTCAATGTAGTCCTCCTTCTGTGGTGTGCATTGATTGTGGACAGGAGTCATCAGCCACGGCAGCTGTGGGTATCATGCACTGGTAAGCTGTGCTGTTGCCTGTGTAGGCATGGCTTCCCTGTGTACTGTGGTACCCTTAGTAGATATCTGACTTGCTTTTGGATAATGCTTGACTCTTATGCTACTGTGTTGTCCTGCAGAACCTTGTCCGGTGCGGTGCTGCTTCTTATGTGTTTTATCAGAGGGCAATAATTATGGATTCAGTACATTACCCTATTAGAACTACAGTAAGATCATTTGTGTGACCGCAGGTGTGCATGGTTTCGTAGTGAAATTTGCAAAGGCAGGCCGATGCTTATTTCTGTAAATCAGTTAGAAATATGTTGATATTTTAACACTGTGGTGACTTTCCCAGCATGATGTTAGGGGGCCACCACTGAAGTTATTTTATTTAAATAACACACAATTTTGATTCCTAATACAGCCTCTTCCCTGTCACAGAATTGTGGGATGGGTTGCACCTTACCAATATCTATAATTGAATCCACGAAGGATCTCACAGCACTAAATCCCTGAAAGTGACCTGCAGAGGAGTTTATGGAAAAGATTCACTGTAATTGAACTTTCAAGTAAAGGGTTCAAGTTCTGGGTCTAAAATCAATGACCATGTACTCAGTGACACATTTTCATCAAAAAGGCTCTGCTTGAGTCCAAGCATGGAATGAGTATGGTGGGACTCATAGTGTGTAGAAAATGAATGAAGACACGACAATGACACTTAACCCACTGTGAATGATAAGGACTGATCCTGTCAGATAGGTTTGGAGATCAACTAGCATTTAGTGTGCATTCTGTGAAGCTTTGCACAGCTCCAAGTAATTTAACTCTTTGGTACAGTTTCTAATTGGACTTAAACTCATGGCCATGTAGTGTTAGGTTATGGTTCTGACAAGGGTTCTGGGATTTCCATATGCTTACTGGAGATTGGCAGTCAGAGAAGTTGGGCGACCTAGATGCAACTTTGGATGGGTCCATTTTGGAGGAGGCAATATGAGGCTTACTTCTTACCCCGGGGTGTGACACACACACGCTCACAAATTTAATACTACAAGGCGAGAAGGGTAGGGGTCTGATTGGGAAAAGATACCCATGATTATTTAGTTTTAGACCCTCCTAAGTGAGGGAAATTCCATAGAACAGGGTTTTTGGCCCATGCTCGTTCTCAATAGAGGGGCTCACTCACCCTTGTTTAGTTTGTAGGACTTGGGGTTTCACCCTAAGAAGCCAGTGTAATCCAGACATGGCCCCCTTACTCACAGTGCTTTAGAGAGGATCAGCTTCACCTCATTGAAGAGGCCCAACGAGGCCAAAACACACGTGTCTGGGGTTGCTGATGGTATTCTTATTCAGAGGAGAATTGCCTAGTATTTGGTGCTTGACTGCCCTTGTGGGTGGAACCAGACTGATATGCAAATGGATATTTCTTCTCTGTGAAGGGCGCAGGGAGCTAAAAACATGGTTGTAGACACTGCAATAGAAAACATTCCAAATAATAGGGTATTTGACCCATGTTCGTTCTCAGAAGAGGGGATCACACACTCTTGTTTAATTTGTAAGACTTGGGGTTTCTCCCTAAATGAACCAGAGTAATCCAGACGTGGACCTCTTGCTCATGGTCACCTGACCTTCACCTCACTGAGGAGGACCAACAAGGTCAAAACAGCTGTCTGCAGTTGCTGCTGATACTCTTGTTCAGAGGAGAATTACCTAATCATTTTGGTGCTGGACTGCCTTTGTGGGTGGTACCAGACTCATATGCAAATGGGAATTTCTTCTCTGTGAAGGGTGCAGTGAGCTAAAACGTGGTTGTAGAGCCACCTGAGTGGAAGACATTCCATAGAACAGGGTATTACACCCATGTTCGTTGTCGGCAGAGGGCTCCCACACTCTTGCTTAATTTGTCAGACTTAGGGTTTCACCCTAAGTAACCGTGGGTATTCCAGACGTGGACCCTTTGCTTGCTGTGCTTTAGAGAGGCTCAAATTCATGTCACTGAGGAGGCCCAACAAGGCTGAAACAGGTCTCTGTGTTTGCTGATGGTACTCTTGTTCAGAGCAGAAATGCCTAGCATGTTGGTGCTGGACTACCATTGTGGGTGGGACCATATTGATATGCAATTGGATATTTCTCCTCTACGAATGGAGCAGTGAGCTAAAAAGTGGTTGTAGACCCTCCTGAGTGGAAGAAATTCCAAAGAGCCGGGTATTTGACCCATGTTCGTTCTCACTAGAGGGACTCCAGCACTCTTGGTATTTTGATTATTCCCATATTGACACATCCCAAGACCTTGAAATAACAGAATTATAATAACTGGTACCAATACATTTATTTAGATGCCTGATTTTGAGAGAGGCACAGGTCCCTTTATTCACAAAGGAGACCTGAGCATTGCCAAAGGACTGTGTGCCAGGGCAAATGATGGGCTGCTCAGCCCCTTGCAAACATTATGACAGCCTCCCAAAAGCAAAGAAGATGCTAGGAACACATTTTACAGTGACAGACATTATGAAATTGTATTTTTGGATTTTTATTTTTTTGATTTTATATAGTGCTTTATGCCAAGATGCTGTAACCATTAGAAATGGTACAATACATGTGTAAAACAGGATCAAATGAGACACCGTTTAAGTAGAAAGCAAATATGCGTTGAAACGAGTGTAAAAGAAAGAAAAGGGGGGGAGAACTCATATCAAGAGACAGTTTATTCCAAAATGTAGTTGATGAGAGTGGAAACGAGTGAAAGCTGGATGGGGCAGCAGGGGTAAGAGGGTCAGAGAGAAAAACTTGTGACTGGGAACGAAGCAAGTGAGAAGGCGAATAGAAGGAGATCAAAGAGGAGAGATAAGGAGGATTCCATGAAGTCTTTTAAAAACAATACAGATTAAAAAAACAATAACTGAAATTTAAAGGAAAGCCTTTGGAGGGCAGGAAATATAGACTCACGAGGGAAGAGATGAACATGAAGTTGTATAGATGAATTGTAGATGGGCTTGAGTGGGGCGAGGATATATACAAGAAGGCCAAGTAGAAAAGTAGAGCAATAGAATAGTCAGGATAAGAGGGGAAACAAGAATGTTGGTACTGTAAAAGGAAAGAAAAGGACAAGCCAGTTGGACATATAAAGGTGACAACGGCAGGAACTAACAACAGAAGAGCTATGAGAAGAAAGGGATAGAGGGCGGAGTCTGAAATGACTCCAAGATTGTGAGCCATTGAAGAAATAGGTAGAGAGGAACGAGGAAATGCTAGAGATGGAGGAGATAGCAGTAACTGGATAGTGGTAGCAGGAAAGAAAAGAACGGAGTGAGACGTAGGTAATGATCAGACATCTAAGATTGAATAGATGTAAGACAAGCTGAAAGATTAGAGTCGATCGTATCAGAGAAAGAGAGATACATTTGAGGATCATCTGCATAGAAACGGTGAGAAAGACCAAAAGAGGAATTGATAGAAGCAATCCGAGCTGTATGCAGAGACAATCAAAGGACCGAGAACAGACACCTGTGGAGTACCAATGCGAAGAAGGACAACCAAAGAAGTTTGTCCTGTCCAGGCGACAGATTAGCTGTGATTAGTCAAGAACGAAACAGTATAAATACTAAGCGTTGCAAATGAAGATAGGAAAGAGAACAGAGTAAGATCAACACTGTCAAAGGCTGCAGATACGCCAAGTAGAAAAAGAAAGACGATTTTCTTTTGTAGTGAGCAGAGAGTAGAGAACTACAGACACAGAAGAGCGCTCTCTGTCCAATGAAAGGATGGAAACCTGACTGTAAATAAAAAGTAAAAGGCATTTCTGTTCCTGCCTGACGCAGGCCAGTTTGACTGCAGAGGTTCATGCCGCTGTTCTCCACTTCAGAAAATGAAGGGACAGAAATTGCCCTCACATGCCTCTTTCACACCACCCCCCCCCACCCCCCGCCTGTCCCAAACAAGCGCAGGGGAAAGGTTGTTTTTGCAAATTTCAAAATGCTTTCCTTTTGTGAACTCTGCATGCATTTTAAAATGTAGAGAACAGTCTCCTCATTAGTGCTGGTGGGCACCATGCATGTGCACGTTCAGATGCCCTTTGGGTGCAGATTAAAAGAATACCTTCACCTCCACCCACATTTTTTTTAATAATCATGCCCTTAATATAATTTCAGGAAACCTTTGTAATGAAGCAGAACGTGTTTAAATCCTAATAGACATTGAATGTGAAGTTAATTTTCTCTGGGCACTGTGGTAAAGGCCTGATTTGGATGTCCCATGTCGGCCCAGTTTGCCAACTTATATGTAAATGGCATTGATGTTGATGGCACTTAACAGTTTTAGATGATGTTTAACCTGTTGGGGAAAGGGTGGAGCTCTCACCTTATCCATCGTGATCCAAGCACTTTGATTCACAGCCTTGGATGTTCCTGTCCTGTTAAATAGGATCATGAATATTCGATTGAACTTGCTTTTGTTGGGGTGTCTTTATTCGGGGAATTCCCCCCAAAGCCCTTCTCATCTCTAACACCCTCCCTGTACCACAACATTCTATTTTTAAAGCACCCTAATTCAGCCGACTCCCTTAAAAAGCCATTGGGTCTCATTCCAAGTTGGGCGGTAAGGGATACTGGGCATCGGTAAGGAGACCGGTGCCGGTAATCCCTTACCGCCCAATTCTAAGGTCCCTTGGCGGGGACCGTAAAGGACGTGTGGTCGGACCACACGTTCTTTACGGGGCCCGTTAAGGGACCTTGGAGCTAATAACGGGCCCGCAATTAGCGGACCTGTCGTTCAGGTTGGAATTGCCGTTGCATTTCGGAGCTGGACTGCCCCAGGGCAGGACAAAAACTGATATGCAAATGGATATTCCCCATCTGTGAAAGACACAGTGAGTAAAAGCAGTGGCTGCGAACTCTCAAGTGGTTAATAACCACTGAACAGGTTATCAGGCCTTGTTCTGTCGAGAGAGGGGCGCCCGCTACCTTTGCAAACTAAATTTCAAGGAACCTGGGATTGGTAACCCTAGGTCTCCTGGGGGCAACCAGACGTGGTCTCCCTCTCACTGTGCTTAGAGAGGCATCAGCTTCACCTCACTGATGATCCCCAACAAGGGTGAAACACGTGTATGGGGTTGCTGGTGGTACTCTCGTTCAGATTGGAATTGCCATTGCATTTCGGTGCTGGACTGCCCCTGGGCAGGACAAAGACTGATATGCAAATGGATATTTCCCATCTGTGAAAGGCACAGTGAGTAAAAGCAGTGGCTGCGAACTCTCAAGTGGTTAATAACCACTGAACAGGTTATCAGGCCTTGTTCTGTCGAGAGAGGGGCGCCCGCTACCTTTGCAAACCTTCCCATCGCTTGCCTTATCTTCCACTCCTTTCCGTCCACAATTTTCCTTTCTGCTTCCTCTCCTCTTCCCTTCCCTTTCATTTCCATTTCTTTCCATGCCTTCCTTTTTTCTACATTCTTTCTAACTCCTTCACGCTTCTTTCCATCGGTTTCCTCACTTTTCCAATCAACAACTTTCCTTTCTGTTTCCTGTTCCTCTCTACCTCCTCTCTGTTTTTATCTTTTACAAGGTAGATTTATCCGCACTATAGAAGGGCATGGCCACGGTTGCGGGTGCATGACTCAGCGCAAAACCTCCGTTAAAAAGGGCAAACTGGTGACATCATGGGTGGACCTCTGGGAGGGGGCCCAAAAAATCAGTCCGGGTTTCCATACATAATAAAACAATGCGACGACTGCGCTCTGTTTTGGGATCAGCACGATGCCCTGGCTTTTGTATGAGCGGTGTAGACTTGCACCAGGGGCAGTGAATTGCATGACTGCACAATCCTTTGCATTGGACTGCATACGGAACCAAAATGTCTAGTGGAAGTGCCTATTGTGGTAGATATATAGAGGGTTTGTCTAGAGCAGACAGTAAATGGTGCTGGAGTGGCACGGAACACACACATGCGGACTTTTGCAATTCGTCGGGCTTTGCTAATGAGATCTCCTCTACTTATCTGTGCATGGCAGACTGCAGCATTGTGGGCATGTGGGCATTGTAGGCATGTGCCCCAGTGGCACAAGCAATCTTTAAACAAAACGTGTTGCTTGGTTTAATGTTAGGAATAATAAACTTATTTTATTTTTCAAAAGGTCAGCTGCTTGCGTTTTCTTTAACAGGCACAAAAACAAATTACTTCAAATGTATCTTGTCCAGCGACGTCATTTCACTAAAATGCCAGAAGGTAGAGGAAGTGACATCACATGAGCTTTGACCTGTAATGACACCACAGGAAGTGATGTAATTTGACCCCGCCCCTAAGTGACATCACAGGAAGTGATGGCACACGACCTGCAGATGCGTCTAACACCGTCCCGTTCCTCCTAAAAATCCTGGACAAAGCAGCTCACATCCAGATCCAATCATACATAGAAGCTAACTCCATACTAGGCAAAAGACAATGGGCCTCATTACGACCCTGGCGGTAAGGGGTTAACGCCAGCGTTAGCTGCGCCGACCCCTTACCGCCAATTACGAGTTCCCCTAGCGCCATGGTGCTTTTAACACCTGCTTTTAGCGGGTGTTAAAATCCATGGCGCTAAGGGACCATGGAGTTAATTACGCCACCGTAATTTACGGTGGCGTAATTAACGCCTTCCCCACTCCCATTATGCCCTATGGGGCAAAAATGGGAATGGGGAAGGGTAAATGGGGATTGGGGACTTACCGCCCCGCCAAGGTCGGAATGGGGCGGTAAGTCCGCCAACCACCATGGCGTAAACGTAGTTTACGCCATGGTGGTAAAGTCACGGCCCAGGCGGTAACTTACCGCCTGGGTCGTAATGAGGCCCAATGGGGGTCATTACAACCCAGGCGCTAATTGCGCCAACTTTACCACCATGGTGTAAACTAGGTTTACACCATGGTGGATGGCGGATTTACCGCCCCATTCCAAGGTGAGTGGGGCGGTAAATCCCCATTTCCCATTTTCCCTTCCCCATTCCCATTTTTGCCCCATAGGCATAATGGGAGTGGGGAAGGCGCTACTTACGCCACCGTAAATTACGGTGGCGTAATTAGCATCATGGCAGGTTAGCGCCATGGATTTTAACGGCTGCTAAAAGCAGCCGTTAAAATCAGAATAGGCGTTAAGGGTTAACGACGCCGTTAACCCTTAACGCCTGGGTCGTAATGAGGCCCAATCTGGCTTCCGTGTCGAGCATGGAACAGAATCTGCCTTATTAGACCTAAAAAATCAAATCTCACAGATCATGGACAAAGGCAAACCTGCCTTGCTCCTCCTCCTCGATCTATCAGCTGCTTTTGACCTGGTAGATCACAAAACGCTCACCACCCACCTCACCCATGCAGCCCATTTCTCTAATCAAGCAGCATCCTGGATCACTTCCTTCCTTGAAGGAAGAGCCATGATGGTCTACTCCGACACAGCTAACGCAGATCCTACCACTATAAACTGCGGTGTCCCCCAAGGATCTTGTACAGCCCCCACCCTCTATAACCTCTTCACAAAACCCCTCTTCGACCTACTTGACTCCATGGGTGTTGCATATACAAACTATGCAGACGACACTCAAGTACCTTTACCACTATCTGGACTCTATCACCAAGACGCCACGGCCCTTCACAACATCTATGCCACTATCCAAGCTTGGATGGCAATCAATGGCCTCTGTCTTGGGCCAGACAAACACATTATCGAAAGTAAGCCCCCAATACACCAACTTCAACATAGACAACTCAACCATCTCCGTATCATCCTCTGTCAAGACTCTAGGTGTTCAGATTGATGCAAATCTATCGATGAACAAACAAGTCAGCGCCATAGCCTCTGCATCAGCGTTCAGCACCAAACTCATCAATACCATTGAACCCTACTTATCCACCCCAACCGCTTGGCCATAGCTAGAGCAACTATAGGAGCCAAACTCGATTATTGCAACACCCTTCTAGCCTGCACCTCCGCCAAAAACATTCACAGACTGCAAACCACACAAAACAATGCCCTCAGAGCCGCCATGAGCATCCCTAGAAGAGACCATATATCCCACGCCAGACGTGAAGCACGGTGGCTCCAAGTCAAAGACCGTATTACTCTGAAAATCCTCACCATCACTCACAGGTGCATCAATAAAACCTCTCCAGCATACCCATCTGAAGCAATATCAAGGACCACATCCACTCCCCCCACCAGAGCTCAGTACACCAACCAGCTACACATACCACGCATAAAGAGAGCCACAGCGGGAGGTCTAGGCTTCTCCTATATTGCACCAAAACTCTGGAACTCACTCCCTGCCACCCTTAGAGCTGAAACTTCCATCTCTGTCTTACGCAACAACCTCAAGGCCACTCTCCTCAACTAGCAAGTGGAGGACTGCCTCCTCCACTTGTGCCATGTATATTGTAATATAACACAAATGTAATATAACTATATTGTGACCTGTATATATACTGCTAATGACTATGTAACTATATTGCAACCTGTATATATATTGCTAATGACCATGTAACTAAGTAACTAAGCTTTGCACTGTAACAAGTGCCACGATGTTGTATGGGAGGATAGGTCCAAGGGACCCCCCTCCCCTGCAGCCCCCCCTTGTGGAGTCCATGGCTCGTCAGGGGTCCCCCCCTGCCACCAGGGCCCAGGTGGCGGGTGAACCACTGGCTGAAACATTGACCAAACGTGCTGTATTAAGATAGGCCCTGGAAGCCATTTTGTGAAATCAAAATGGCATGCGCCCTGTACGCTGCAGCACGCCCCCCACCCTTGGAGAGTTCTCACTTGTCCCCGCGGCCGCAGCTCCCTGGCAGATCCGCTGAGAGCCTGTTCCCACAACCAGGCAGACATGAGCGAGTGCTAGAAACAAACACTGTAACATTCACCTTCCGCAGAGTACCACTGCCCACAGTATGACCCGACCAGCAGGGCCGGGCTGGAAAAGAACTGTAAAATGATCCCCCGGCAAAAGTAGAGACCTTAAATACCAATATACAAACTGCCTGTGATAAAACCCTTTTCTCCACGACCTTTTGATAAAACATGTAACCTCCATGAAGATGGCAGAGTGAATGTGTTCACGTGGCATTCTGGTTGAAATACCTATATCCCTGTAGCTCTGCGCAAATGGTAGAAGTGTCCCAGGGTTTTATGTTATATGTTTTTCCGAGAAGAATGTACTCCAAGGCCCAATGCTATAACTGAACTAATGCTGCTAGAGTGCAAAGGAAAATAAATGCAACCGCATCGGGAGCTCATGCAAATTATGTAAGAAAACGCATAGAATATATTCGAATGTTCAAGCTCGCCATGTGTCACTGCCATCAATATCATTGGCCAGTTGTTCCTGCGTGCTCCACCAACCTTAATACTACCTCGCTTATCGTGCATGCATAAAATATAAGAACATGTCATAGATGTCACATACTTAGCATATAGTTAACAATAACAACATTGGTATATGTAACACATTTTGAAATGGCCATGTAAAGGTATTAACAAAGTAGACATGCAATCTTTGAAGAAAAAGCTCAACGAGTATTGTACTGTATATGAATTATTATGTCTTTTTTGTATAACCTGCAAACGCACAAGGAAAATACCATTGTGGGCATATCCAAGGCCACTTCCCCTCCCTCCCCAGTGACGCCTGCCAGATGAAAGGCAGAGGCCCGGGATGCTCTGCCTCACCTCCCCCAATTCGGCTGGAGCCGCTTCGAGCATTCACGTCCCCCCGCAGCTCACATGGCCACAGCCAGCTACCTTCATTATTTACAACCCGGCAATAAACCCCGGTCATAAACGCAGGCCAAAAGGCGCCCTTCCTCAGGCCCAACGACCCCCCAGCTCACCCCAGGTTAATGGCCCCTGTAAAATTAGGACACCCAATATTATAGCAACACTGAAGGAACACATTCATAATGACTTCTAAAGAGCCATGATAACTTGGACAGTTTTACCCCATGCCCTGAGACCCAACCTCGTGACCTATGATACCCGGTCAACAGGATGATGGTAACCATGTATTGATGTATTACCAAAGGATCCCACTCTAGGTGCATTCCTCTTGTGTTGCGTTAAACTGTAGAATAACCTATTGTAGGATTTACAGGGGAAAATAATATTACGGTATTGAATGAATGCGGTGTGCGTGGCCTTAGGGCAGAAAGCCAAGAAAGACGTTCATCAATGACACTGGTCACGCCTGGCACAACAACACCGCCCAGATGAGCCCAGCTGACCTGCCCGGCCCGGTCCACGTGGGCAACCAGTGACGCCCACCAACCATGGCAAACCACATCACATCTGCACCTATAGTTAGTCGTCGCCACCCAATCCCCACGAGCATGTGCCCCCTATAGTGTGTAGGTTCTTATGACGCATTTTGTAAATATATACGCCTGTCTTTGCTATTGTCAAATAGAGCGCTCTCGGAGTTTGCAGAGTTCTTTGCATGCCCTATTCTGACTTATATAAACTCCCATTAAGCTCACCCGCACTTTGTTTTAGCCTTATTCCCATCTTGGGAGAGTCCATTATTGTCTCTCATCGTGGAGAGATTGTGCTATCTGGGGACGCTCGCCTTCAGTGGTGACCCCGACAGCGTGATTATTTTTCCTTAAATATATCCCTACCGTCCCATTTGGCACGAAAATCTCCAGTCGAAAAGGGATATGCACAGTGCGCCGGCTCTGGCAGGCTGCCCACCAACGGTGACCGGTACGCTCAGAAGTGCGCACTCAACAGAGAGAGGATACGGGATCCTGGTTGAAAAATCCCCTTTGAGTACCGCTCGCCTGAGCCGGGGCGGACCGTTGAGGGTACGGCAACACTGCCTGGATGGACCCAGTTTGGAAACTCTCGGTTCAAGACGGGCACGTGAGTATTAAGTGCAAGCGACCATAAAGGGAGCAGGGGAGGAAAACAGGACAGGGAACGAGGTTGTTTGAAAGGGGACACTTTGGGACTACAGAACCACTCTAGGCGTTCTTTACTTTCTCTTTGCATATGACCATTAGGATCAAGAGGTGAAAAGAGATAACGAGACGGGAACCTAGCTCCGCGAGGGGGTAGAAGGCGGCGCCGCATAGTGCTATCTTGACTAGTACTGGGAATATATGAAGAAGTGAAAATAAGATAAAGGTGTCTGGTAAAAGGGAGACACAGTGAATACATTAGTAACTGCTATTCTTTCTATTCTTCTCTCTGGGTTTATGGGGAAAAAACAGGGGTAGTACCAATAAAAAAAAAAAGAAGATAACCTAAGTAAAAAAGATGAGTTTATATTAAAACTACAAAGACAAATTCATATCAGATCAAGAAAGAAAGGGACAGCTAGCAAGGGAGGAAAGGGTTTATAAATTGATAAATTGAGCTGTGAATAGAGTGTTCCCTATTGGTGTGTACGCATCACATGTGTCAGAACAAATTTGTCAAGTTGAATGTGTAAAAGTGGTAAAAAGTGCATAATCATGGTGTGGTCATGGTAAGTGTGACCAGAAGACATTTTACGGGGAAGGCCTGATGCAGTAAAATGACTGTTTTTTTTTTTAATAAATGTGCTGAAAATAGTGGTGGTGAACAAAGGGTGGTTTGCTTTTGTATGTGCCTCCGAAATTATACAGAACAGAGGCTGTGCACGCCCATTCTTATATTGCCCAGGTGGCGGAAACACACACAGGTCCCCACACGTTGAGATACACAAATACATAGATATATTTAGTGATATATATATATATATATATATATATATATATATATACACACATATCGAACAACCACGAACCATGGGGGCAGAGACACCATTAGCCCATATTTGTAAGAATCTACCTGGGTATGCTGAACGTATTAAGAAATATCATGATCAGTGGATTACAGAACTAAAGGGGGAAGGGTTACCCCAGATATGGCCAGAAGGGTGATCGTTTGACAAGAGTGTCCTAGATATGGTAGCTATATGCATTTGTTTAAAATACAAGGGGAAGCAGTTACATAATAGGAAAGAAATATTAGATCTATGGAGATTGTTTGAAGAAGTACCCCCGCCAAAAAAAGGGAGTTAGGTACTGATCTGCCATCTACCACTGACAATCCATTACTGATACCAAAAGACGACAAGGTGTTGCCAGAAGGGGAATCACCAGTAGAGGTAACTAGATTGTACCCAATACTAAATAAGCCAGTGCCCGCAGAAGGATACAGTGACCCGACATATGTACCCCCAACAACAGTCACTACGACTCAAGGACCAACGGCACCCCCACCGTATGAGAGCTATAGACAGAGCAACCAGGTAAGTACATCCACAGAAAATATAGAGAAACTAACAGAAGACTTAGGGCCTCATTACATGGATGGCGGTAAGGATTTACCGGTACCGGTAAAATACCGGTACCGGTAAATCCTTACCGCCTTACTACGAGGTCCCTTTGCGGGTTGAGGGATTTAACGCCTGCTTTTTGCAGGCGTTAAAAACCAACCCGCAAAGGGACCCAGGGAGCTAATTACGGTACCGCAATTTGCGGTACCGTAATTAGCGCCTTCCCCATTCCCATTATGCCTTATGGGGCAAAAATGGGAATGGGGAAGGGCAATGGTGGAAGGGGGAATTACCGCCCCGCCAACCTTGGAATGGGGCGGTAATTCCCCTTTCCGCCAAGGCGGTGCCGGTATTTTACCGGCATGAACCATGGCGCTAATAGCGCCATGGTTCTCTGCCATCCGTGTTACGAGGCCCTTAGAGTCTAGGCTCTCCGTAGCAAAAGATGAGCTCTCGAGGATAAAAAGCATATGTGAACAGAGTGGGGCTAACGCTGCTCGGTCAGAGCTAACATCAAGAACACAGGGTCATGATAAAACAATTGAGGAAGGGTGGAAGAAGGGGGAGATACTGTTCAGAATACAGGAAGAACCAACTCGAATAATTGAACTAGAGGAAAGGGAGGAGCATACTGACGATGAGATAATGACCACGGGAGGTAGAGAGGAACTATGGTGCGATATAGAAGAGGACTCAGAGGAAGGTGCAAGATTAAGTATGGCGATAGGAGGAGGAAATGAGGGGATGGATGGTGCATGTTCAGGAAGAACAATGGAAGAAGAATGGACAGGATGACTAAGGAATAGGTTGGGGAAAATGGCGCCACTAGGAAAGAATGGAATGAAGGTGAGTACAGATAAGACAGCAAAGGGGAAGTTACAACTCCCACTAATACACAGAGGAGGAGGGAGGCCGAATTGCATACCCTGAGCTCAGATGGACAAGGCCAATTTGTTAAAGCTATTACCACCATTATCAGGAGGGGCAAGCAAGTGGATATATGCATTTGAGAAGCACACAGCCGGGGGACCACTAGCAATAGGTGATGTGAAAAGTTTGCTAGTATCGGCGGTTGGGGATCAAGCTGACAGAGTATGGGTAAAGGCTGGCTTCCCGGGGGTAATGTTAGACTGCGATTGCCATGATGGTGCCTCGTTTAACACAGTATGTGCAAGGGTGTGGGACGCATTAAGAGAGACATTCCCAGACACCCCAGATTTGCAGTCAGTAATGCAATGCACGATGAATGATGGGGAAGACGCTATGGATTACATTTTTCGGGGTCCAGGAGATGTGGAGAGCGGAAACGGGCACGCCCTGGTATCAGTCAACCTCATTATTTTACTTTATAATAAAGAGAGGGCTCCCCAAAGAGGTACAAAAGGCACTTGACAAAATTGCAGGTATTGAAGCGAAAGGGTGGCCCGAAATACAGAGCATAATAGTTCACCACTGTAAAAGAATAAAGGAGAGGGAAAAGGAGATAGCTCAAAAAAGATTGCCAGATGAGGCGAAGTTAGTACAAACAAAACTGGTGAAGGTCACTGCAGCAGTAGCCGCGCTCCCACACAGCAGGGAGGGAGAAGAAGAGGAGGAGGGGCTGGTAGCAATACAAGGGAGGATGGCAACGAATTGGGCAGGAGCAGGCAACTACAGTGGAACGAGAAGGAGCAGAACGGAGTTCCGCAGTGGCAAGATTGGGCCCCTCGAGGGGGACGAGGTGGGTACAGGGGTCGCAGAGGGGGTGGACAAGGGTACGGGGGAAAATGGGAAATGGATGGCAAGGTCCCAGAGGTGTACAGTGAAGCTGTTGGAACTGCGGGAGGTGGGGGCACTTTTCCAGAGAGTGCAGGAATAGATCGAACAACGAATTTCAAGAGATGGAACACTATGGTAGCCCCCACCTGGGAAGCCCATACGGTCTTCCAATGGGACGACAACAGAGGGGACAAGAACAGGGATACGCAGAGCAAAGGCAAGCGCACCATTACAGATCACAGAATCACCCACAAAACAACAACAATATGCACTACACCCTAGGCAACGCTTTCGCAACGAATGCCAATGGAGCACCAGCCCCAGCCCCCTATAGTGGTGTGTCATTAGTTTCAGGAAGCGTCTTCAGCCAAGGGGGGACAATGAGACAACCAGCATAGGACAGCCCACAGAGAACACTTGGGTGTCCTGTTCTATCTACCACCTACGATGCAGCGGAGGAACCATTGGTAGGGGTGCAGATAGGAGACAAGCAGTTCATATTTATGGTAGATTCGGGAGCCGAGAAATCATGTATCCGTGAGGGCCGGTTTCCACTATCTAACCGGAAGTTAGAGACGCAGGGGTTCTCTGGGGCTGTAATTGAAGTTCCTTACACAGAAGATTTGGATGTGACAGTGGGGGGTAAAACGGTGAAGACACCCTTAATGTATTATGAACAATCGCCAATAAACTTGCTTGGAAGAGACCTTCTTAGCAAGCGTAACATGACAATATCATTTACAGAAAGAGGGATAGTGTGCTCAACCCCAGGAATATGCCCATTACGCGTAATGCTGGTGGTACATGCCCAGGCAACAGCACCAGAAATACGCGGCATGCCAGTGGACAAAAGAATGTTCATCGAAGGATTAAAAACACTGGCCCAAGTAGTCCCCGAGCTAAAAAAGTTAGAGTGGAGGATACCAGCAGAATTTATCTTCCGCCCAATAGTACGCCCGGACATAGCACCAGGTTCAGTGGTATCCTTAGGCCTGCATGCTGTACAGGTATCAGCAAAAAGGATTGCAGTAATTGGGATGGACGTAGACGGGTGTGAATGGCGCACTGTACTGTGCATCAATGCTGATATTGCCCTACCAGACTTATCTGATGAGGATCTCTTTTCTGATTCGGAGAGTGATGGCGAGATAATAATGGAAATAGCAATGCCCTGTGACATTTTGATTCAGACAAGACAAGTACCCGTCCAGTTGATGGCAGTGGTGGGAACGCTACCATCCTTTTTTGATGATGACATGCGACTGGTGCCAAACCATTTGTGGACAACAGGCCCCCATGATGTAGTCTTGTTGCATGGAGTGACACCAGTGGTAATCAAACTCAAACCAGGGGCAATTGTGCCCCGGGTGAAGCAATACCCATTGTCCCGTGAAGCTGAGGAAGGGATAAAAGAGACAATAAATGCATTGCTAGCACAGGGGATAATAGTGCCCTCAAACTCCCCATGTAACCCCTGTATCTATCCGATCAAAAAAGCAAAGGGAGTGGCTTGGAGGATGATCCAAGATTTATGCCCCCTAAATGACATCATACAAAAGGAATTTCCTTTGGTCCCGAACCCTGCATCCATACTGTGCAGCATCCCAAAAACGGCATCATATTTCACAGTGGTTGATTTGAAAAATGCATTCCTCTCCATCCCCTTGGCCGAAGAAAGCAGATACTTGACAGCATTCACACTAGGGGGAAAGAGATACGAGCACTGCAGGCTACCTCAGGGGTACTGTGAAAGTCCAAGCATATTCAACCGCATATTACACGAAGACCTGGGCAATTTATCAGTCGAAAGCACGATCATTCAGTACGTAGAGGATTTGCCTGTCTGTGCACAGAGTGAAGAGACGTGCAGAAGAGACTCAGTCACCCTCTTGACACCGCTGGCGAATAAAGGGTACAAGGTGGACAAGGGGAAGTTACAATACTGCCAGTCAGAAGTGCTGTACCTGGGAAGCTTATATCAAAAGACGGGAAAAGAATAATACCTGACAGAGTGGAAGCAATAAGGTCAGTGAGAGAACCAATCACAGTGAAGGAGATGCAGAAATTCTTGGGAATGTGCAACTATTGCAGAGAAGGATACTAGATTATGCAGCCTACACCAGACCATTACTGCAGGCACTCAAAGAGGCCCAGCAAGAGGACAGGAAAATAGAGTGGTCAAAAGAAATGAGGGACTCGTTTGGGTCGCTAAAAGAGCTAATTTCGAGTGCTCCAGTACTTGCCAATCCTGATGATGAGCGCAAATTTTACCTGTTCTCACATTGCAAGGGAACAGTTATAAATGCTGTACTGACACAAAAGACTTCCCCGGGACACAAAGCATTGGCCTACTATAGCGGCACATTGGATGCAGTGATGCAAGGTCACTTCACGTGCGAGCAATCTCTCGCTGCCGCTGCGTTAGCCATTGAGAAAAGTGCCACGATAGTAATGGGGTGGCCTGTCACGTTGTTTGTGGAACACTCATTGTTTGCAATACTTGAAAGATCAAAAAGCACACTGACCACACAGCGAGCAACTGCCTATGAGATAATATTGTCCAGCGCCAATATTCACGTAGTGAGGTGCAGGACAGTAAACCCAGCAACATTCATCACAGAACCATGCACACTAGAGGACATGCAAGAACACAATTGTGCAACATACACAGGAGAAACGGGGGAGGGCACGGTGGTGTGTGAAAATGCCCTGAGCGAGGGAGAGGTGTACTTTGTAGATGGGTCAGCATCAATTGACATGGACACAGGAGAGAAACATGTGGGACTAGCAGTAGTGAGGCTAGAAGAAGGTGAGTTTGAAGTGTTAGTACAATATCGCCTTCCGTCCCATTTCTCAGCCCAAGCAGCAGAACTTATCACCCTAATAGAAGCATTACATGCAGCTAAAGGATGCGCAGTAACAATATACACAGATTCAGCCTACATGACGACCACCGTACATGGAGGTCTAGCCCGGTGGGGGCGGAGAGGGTTTCGAAGGGCAGATGGGACCCCAGTGCAACATGCAAAACTGTTGAAGGAATTGATTGAGGCCCTGAAAGATCCAACAGTAGTAGCAATAGTGAAATGCCAAGCACATATGTCCAACACCGACGTTGTGTCTTTGGGGAACACGGCAGCAGACGCTGTTGCCAAGGAGGCTTCGTACTTTGAAAGACATGGTACAGGTGAGTACCTATTGCAGCACCAGACGAACGAAGAGCTTCCAGAAGGATAGAATGCCATGCCTACATCACAAATACTAGAGCTACAGGAAGGTGCCAGTTGTGACGAAAAGAAAAAAGGGGGTGCAGCCAATCGGCAACAGACTTATTGTGGCGCCAAAATAACTCAGGAAAAGTAGTAATGCCCATCAAACTGTTAGAGATAGCATTCCAGCAATTACACTTTCCAGCACACAATTCT
The DNA here is from genome assembly GCF_040938575.1 of Ambystoma mexicanum. Taxonomy (NCBI): domain Eukaryota; kingdom Metazoa; phylum Chordata; class Amphibia; order Caudata; family Ambystomatidae; genus Ambystoma; species Ambystoma mexicanum. The sequence continues at coordinate 136,278,569 of NC_090922.1, forward strand.
AAACAACACATTGCGGCAGAGATACAGGAAGATTGGTTTGTGCCATGTCTCCAGGAACACATATCTAGATTGACAATGGAGTGCACGACGTGCCAAATATATAACTCCGGGATGACCCTACAGACACTCAGGGGGACGATTCCAAAACCAACAGCGCCCTTCAGAGAACTGCACATCGATTATGCAGACATGGGGGAGAGGTGTAATGGGGCACGCTACTTCATAGTGGTTGTATGTCCATTTTCCAGGTGGGTGGAAGCGGATCCATGTGCGCGACCTGATGCTAAGAGCGCTGCAAAGTTCCTAGTGAGGGAAGTGTTCCCGCGCTGAGGAATTTGTGACGTGATTCGCTCAGACAACGGCACTCATTTTGTGAATGAGCTCTTCAAGGAAGTGACTGCGTTGTTGGGAATAAAGCATAAACTCTGCTCGATTTATCATTCTCAAAGTAACGGCGTTGTCGAAAAGATGAATGGCCTGTTAAAAGGGAGATTGTCTAAATTGTGTTTTTCGTTGAAGAAAAACTGGATCTACTGCTTACCCCTTGCACTGTTTGAGCTGAGGAACCAGCCGAGCAAGGATCACCATCTGTCCCCACACAAAATCGTGACAGGGAGACGGATGCACACAGCACATTCCCCACTGCGCCAACACTCAGATGCATACAGAAGCGCCACCATATTAGGAGATGAATTCACAGATTACCTAAAGAAGCTAACTAGGGCAGCGCGTGCAATCTCAAGGCAGCTCTCACCACCATTCAGAAGGGAAGAAGGGATCACAAAGGTGTCGTTTGTGGAACCTGAAACACAAGTTTAATTAATGCCAGGAGAGTTCATTTATGTCCGGAGCTTTGTGTCGGCTGGTGGAATGCCCCAAGGTTCCATGGGCCGTATGAAGTAGTATTTTGTACACCCACAGCTATAAAGGTGAAAGGGCTCAGGTATTGGTACATTTGACAGATGTTCCGAAAAGGCATATAATAGTGTGCAGGAAGAAGTGGATGAGGAGGCACAGACAACAGCAAGCCAAAATAATGAAAATGATGAGTGAACATGAACAGATGAATGAAGGAGTGTAACTGATAGATGACGCTGTTAACGAAAAAATGTTATTACAGGCTACTGATCGAGATAAATGAAAAAAAAATGTGTTTAACTGAAAATAACGGTGTAAAATATATGTATTGTCTGCTCCCTTCTCTGTGCAACCCACACCCCTTTTTTTCCCTTTTTTATGACCTCCTGGTACATACAGTGCCAACAAAAATGTTTACATGCACGTACTTAATGCACTTTTATATCTCAAACAGGAACTACCATGGCAACAAACGGGCAGCCTGCAACAAATAGATTGATTAGATATAGAGATGTTTTAGCCGAGAGGTGTAGATATTCGTATGAGTGTGGGTTGTCTGTATGCATTACATTATTTTTTACAATACTGTTTGGCCTGGTTACTTATTGGTTTATAGCGTTCATCTCTATCGAGATGACCGAGGGGGGAGGGAATAACGGGATTAATGTAACAAATCAAACTACAACTGCAAATACTAAAGAAGGTGATTTTTTGGTGTGGGACGGATCTAAACTTGTATGGGGATATTACACGACACCGCCCAATGTTTTTACCTCGCCAAATGAAAGAATGCAGGAAAAAATGCGAAACAGCACAGCTTCCCCGCCAAAAGCCTCTGATTACAATGCCCACAGTTTAAATGATCGCAACCCTTCTGTTATATCATGGCTGTACAACACCCCCACCAGCATGCTCACCCCCACAACAGAAAACACACTGCTTGATAGCACAAAGAAAGAGAATGAAGAGATGACAGTGAGATATACAGCATTATACAATGAATGGGGAAAGGGGAGCGAAGGGAAGAAAGGGGGGTCAAGAGTGTCCCTCGCCCATGAAGCCGGGAGATATCTCAGAAATAATAGGAGGAAAAGGGAGGCGGGAAGGAGAAAATACGACGAGTATTACGGGTTGGGACTCGACAAGATAGAAGACCCACGTCACCCCCACCAGACAAATAAATGGTATGCAGACATGAGTGCAACTGCAAAACAAACAACAAATGAGAGTTGCTATGTCTGCTCCCTCGTTCCCCATGCTTCAGGTACACCCAAAGTATTGCTGCCAAAAGAGTTGCCTATTGTCGATGCCCAATGTCTCCTTCATCTGATGTTGTGCAGAATTAAGAACACCTTCCAGGCACACGAGGTAACGTTTAAAATGCTGCAGAATGAGAAGACCTGCTACCCGAAAGCGGAAGGAGTGATATGTTTGGAAGAACCATTCTTTATAATACGAGGGACATTATTTTCAGAAAATAAGTGGAAAAATGAAGAAATAATGTGCAAAGCTGAAGCGCTGCGAGGTGTGGCACCAGAGAAACTGCAGTGGATAGAGAAAACATGTACACCAGTATGGAAGGAGCACATCTCAAAATTGACCTGTGTGACGGCCATTGAAAAGCCTTTCAAGCTACAGAAAGAAATAAACTATGAACTGTGTTTCAAGGGAGACGGGAAAACTATCATGGGGGGTAACCAAAAATTGCAACAAGACCCTCACCATCCCGGATATGAGAAAAGGAACAGCGGCCCTCATGGACACTTATTGGGTATGTGGCAACCAGGCATACCTGCACCTCCCACAATCCTGGAGCGGCAGCTGCTCATTGGCCACCCTACATTCTGCACTATTGGTGATACCGGAGAGCCACATTGATGGGAGCAAGAAAATGCGAGAGACCCCTCAGCAGAATGAGGCCCAACCAACTACAGAATTACAAGTATATGTCCTGTCTTCCGGTAACAAGGGGGAGATGATGTCACAGAACAGACGATCGTCGAACTACATATAAAAAGCATCCTCAGAGCTACTGGCACAGATCCCAGACAGATATCGACTATTCAGCTCTGCAGAGACTTTCTTCGCCTCACTCATCCCCAGCATCCAGGCATGGGCAAATGCAAAATGGCTCCAAATTACACGCTGGGAGCTGATCCAGCTGGCAAATGACACTGAAGAAGGATTTAACGTAATAAAAGTGGAACTACGAGCACTGTGGCTAATGACCATGCAAAACAGGTATGTTTTAGACCTGCTAACAGCGATGGGCGGAGGTGTTTGCCGAAAAATTGGAAGTGCCTGCTGCACTTTCGTACCTTCCAAAGATGCAGATAATGGTTCCTTATGCCACGTGATCGAAGTCGTACATAACCTAGGAGAAAGAATGAAAATGGAAGGTGGAGCAGAAGCAAGCACATGGTTCGACAACATCTTCTCCTGGGTCCCATCGTGGCTGGGAATGACTGTTAAATTTCTGATGCCGGCAGTAGTGTTCCTCCTTTTTATTTTTTGTATGTGCCAGGTGGGTCTTTGATGTTGTGCTAACACAGTACCAAATGGTGCAATGATGATGGCGACAATGGGCAACGCTCGCGGTACGATACAACATATGCAGGAAGTAGAGGTACAAACAGGAGTAGAAAACACACCAAGATTCCAGATGGTGCCCATATACCACAGCGGGGATGTAGTAGATAGGCTATGGAACACTACAATTAAAGAGCCCCGTGAACTTGAATGGTATGAGGAGGTGTGGGTGGATTTGGAAGGGGATGGAGGTTGTATATATATGACCTGCACCCCGGACGAATATGCTAGAAGGGGAGAAAGCCTACGAGGGGTGTGTAGGGCATGGATGCCCATAAAAGGCACCCCAGCATGGGATGAGGCTGTAGCTGAAGAAGAAGAACGCAAGAGGTTGAGGGAGTTACAGTATTCGTTACTTAAGTAACGAAAGGGGGGAAATGTATGGGAGGATAGGTCCAAGGGACCCCCCCCTCCGCTGCAGCCCCCCCTTGTGGAGTCCATGGCTCGTCAGGGGTCCCCCCTGCCACGAGGGCCCAGGTGGCGGGTGAACCACTGGCTGAAACATTGACCAAACGTGTTGTATTAAGCTAGGCCCTGGAAGCCATTTTGTGAAATCAAAATGGCATGAGCCCTGTACGCCGCAGCACGGCCCCCACCCTTGGAGAGTTCTCACTTGTCCCCACGGCCGCAGCTCCCTGGGAGATCCGCTGAGAGCCCGTTCCCACGACCAGGCGGACAAGAGCGAGTGCTAGAAACAAACACTGTAACATTCACCTTCCGCAGAGTATCACTGCCCACAGTATGACCCGACCAGCAGGGCCGGGGTGGAAAAGAACTGTAAAATGATCCCCCGGCAAAAGTAGAGACCTTAAATACCAATATAGAAACTGCCTGTGATAAAACCCTTTTCTCCACGACCTTTTGATAAAACATGTAACCTCCATGAAGATGGCAGAGTGTATGTGTTCACGTGGCATTCTGGTTGAAATACCTATATCCCTGTAGCTCTGCGCAAATGGTAGAAGTGTCCCAGGGTTTTATGTTATATGTTTTTCCGAGAAGAATGTACTCCAAGGCCCAATGCTATAACTGAACTAATGCTGCTAGAGTGCAAAGGAAAATAAATGCAACCGCATCGGGAGCTCATGCAAATTATGTAAGAAAACGCATAGAATATATTCGAATGGTCAAGCTCGCCATGTGTCACTGCCATCAATATCATATATGTTCCTGCGTGCTCCACCAACCTTAATACTACCTCGCTTATCGTGCATGCATAAAATATAAAAAAATGTCATAGATGTCACATACTTAGCATATAGTTAACAATAACAACATTGGTATATGTAACACATTTTGAAATGGCCATGTAAAGGTATTAACAAAGTAGACATGCAATCTTTGAAGAAAAAGCTCAACGAGTATTGTACTGTATATGAATTATTATGTCTTTTTTGTATAACCTGCAAACGCACGAGGAAAATACCATTGTGGGCATATCCAAGGCCACTTCCCCTCCCTCCCCAGTGACGCCTACCAGATGAAAGGCAGAGGCCCGGGATGCTCTGCCTCACCTCCCCCAATTCGGCTGGAGCCGCTTCGAGCATTCACGTCCCCCCGCAGCTCACATGGCCACGGCCAGCCACCTTCATTATTTACAACCCGGCAGTAAACCCCGGTCATAAACGCAGGCCAAAAGGCGCCCTTCCTCAGGCCCCACGACCCACCAGCTCACCCCAGGTTAATGGCCCCTGTAAAATTAGGACACCCAATATTATAGCAACACTGAAGGAACACATTCATAATGACTTCTAACGAGCCATGATAACTTGGACAGTTTTACCCCATGCCCTGAGACCCAACCTCTTGACCTATGATACCCAGTCAACAGGATGATGGTAACCATGTATTGATGTATTACCAAAGGATCCCACTCTAGGTGCATTCCTCTTGTGTTGCGTTAAACTGTAGAATAACCTATTGTGGGTTTTACAGGGTAAAATAATATTACGGTATTAAATGAATGCGGTGTGCGTGGCCTTTGGGCAGAAAGCCAAGAAAGACGTTCATCAATGACACTGGTCACGCCTGGCACAACAACAGCGCCCGGATGAGCCCAGCTGACCTGCCCGGCCCGGCCCACGTGGGCAACCAGTGACGTCCACCAACCTCGGCAAATCACATCACAGCTGTACCTATAGTTAGTCGTCGCCACCCAATCCCCACGAGCATGTGCCCCCTATAGTGTGTAGGTTCTTATGATGCATTTTGTAAATATATACGCCTGTCTTTGCTATTGTCAGACAGAGCGGTCTCAGAGTTTGCAGAGTCCTTTGCATGCCCTATTCTGACTTATATAAACTCCCATTAAGCTCACCCGCACTTTGTCTCAGCCTTATTCCCATCTTGGGAGAGTCCATTATTGTCTCTCATTGTGGAGAGGATCGTGCTATCTGGGGACGCTCGCCTTCAATGTCCTCGGGCTGTTGTGCGCTATATAAATCCGAATAAAACAAAACAAACTCGTGTTTCCATCAGAACATTCAAACACACACTATGACATTTCTACTCATTCACTCACCAGTCTCTCACTCATACACCTTCTCTTATGTCCACTCTCCAAACAGGCACACACCCATCCAGAACATTCAAACACACACACTATCACTTTTCTTCTCTTTCACCCACCACTCACTGACCCATGCACATACATACATATCATCTGACACGCACTTCACACATGCACAGTACACATCACATTAAAAAAGAAAGCCTTCTTACCAGTTTCAGTAAATCCTTCGAGGCCACCCTCGGCTCCTCCATGCTTCTCACAAACAGGAACCAGGAAGCTAGGCGAGCTTCTTGGTTCCTGTATATGAGCCATGAGGAAACTGAAGGGAAGGGGTTGGAGCTGAACATGGCATGTACACGTGCACATGTCATGGTCAGCTCACTCCACTGAGCGCTTCTTTCTTGTGCTCCAAGGCACAGCCCAGCCTTCATCCTGATGGGCGAGGATTGGTCTGGGTCCCCTCAGACCTTGTGTGGTGGGGCCCCTACTCCTGCAGTGCCTTGGAGCTTCCAATTAAAACAACATTTTTCTTTGTGTTCATTTTTTTAATACAGGGGTAGCAAGGGAAACTGCAGGGGTAGCAAAGGAGCCAACAGGGGCCACGGCTGCGACCCCTGATGACCCCCAAATGACGTCCTCGATCTTGTCTTCCCTGTAGGTTTCCGGTATTTAAATGAAGATCTCAATACCCACATCTTGCCAACTCTTTGCAATGTAGGGCAATCATTCATTTCTCCCAAATAACCTTTCTTTTCTCCTGCACATTAATGCAGATTGCCGTTTTATATTGTGTACTTTGCATAATGGTGAAACTGTTTGATTCAAGTAAAAACCATTACAATCCTAATTTATAATCGATAAATTAATGGGGTATGTACTTAATTTTTCATCTACTGTTACTCTTAGCATAGTGTCACAGAAGCACATAGTAGCATTGGTATGTATTTCCTCATTTCACCCCAATCAATGCTATAGAATTTGGGCAAAGATATATGAGGCTGGGGCAGATGGTGAACACGCTATGGGAATCGGAATTAAAGGTAATAAGAAAAAGCTTAAAAGCACAGATTGCTGGATATTTCTAATAATAATGCATGAATAATATATGAAGACTGATGCAGAAATGTTCCAAGGCAATGGAGTCTACACCAGATGTAATTCAGATATAATTAAATCATTTGACGAATTTGGCAGGTGGAGCAGTTTCAAGTGACACATTGAACAAAATGGAGGCTCGGGAGCCCAGACTGTGTGGGCGGAGATATCAGTTTGCACACCAACCATGACTATGAAACATCTGGTACTTATGACATAGTTCTAAAAGTTAGTGCGAATCCAATTTGTAAACATAAATGTTACTCAACTTGGGAAAGTAAGAGGTATCAGGAAAAGTGACTGCAAAAGGCAAAATAACTGAAATGGCATTTCTGTCAAATTAGCAAGAATCCTGTTAATTTATTTTAGCAACCTTTTCAGAATGCTCTGTCTAGCTCCGCTAATCAGTAACCAGTACATAGAGCAAATTCTGGGCACAATTAGCCGTATTTGCTTGGATTCCCCATTTATGACCAGCTTGTCCAAACTGAATCTCAGTGCCTCTGCAATACACCGCTTTGTCACTTACTCTACCTTCCAGTAACATGCCTCATGCCTTCATCCACACTCATCTTCTCTGGGGGCCAGTCTTGCACCTCTTTCGTCTTACTCAGCCAGCCGCCTCTTTTTTTCAGTGGCCGATGTGGGTGGGCTGATCTGCCCCGCTTTCCCACCTTTGTGAATGTGAGGGCCTGCCTACACCGTCCCATGTTCTGCCCTTCTAATATGGCGTCCCACAATGTGGCCTTGTTGCGCTGGCTGCAGAAATGTGGGTATGCCACATTCTATGTTTAAATGATTTCCCTTCTGTTTTGGGACTGAATGCCCAAACTCCACGCATGCTAAAGTCATAAGCACCTGCAGGGTGGAATTCCTGGTCATTATGATTACACGCTTCACTCAGGGCTTTTAAGTTGCGCTTTCACGGTGTCTATAGACTGAAAATTGCCCCCCGCCGGCTCGGCCTAAGGCATAGATACAATGTTTTATGATACTTTGGGTTTCATGGAGATTTTGAAGAACATTGGAAAGAAATAAAAATGTAAATATAAATGGTAACTTTCCTCTAACCAATAGAAATTAGTTTCTATAAAAAAGTTTAAGAGGGTAATTTTGGAAAAATTATTTGGGGTGAAGACATGGCCGTTAGCATAAAGGATAGATGGTATGTACTGAATGGAGGGCCTCATTTTTGTGGAGGTGGTGTTAGATGTCACGGATGGTAAAAAGCCGGCAATTGCCTGCTACCCTACCCATCTAATTTTGTGGTCTATGTCCATACAGAACGAGGCACAAACTGGACACTCCACACCTTACCTTTCCCTGATGCATGCAGGAACAATGCTAGCATCTCCGCTGCTATCTGATGGAAACTGGCCTTCTCTTGCTAGGCCCCAGCCTACCAGACAACAGCCGGGTTGCAATCAGGACCAAGCAATGCTCCTACATCTCAAGAAGGATCTCAAGACCCAGCTCTTTAGGGAATATCTAGGGATTACTTAATACCTGCTACTCTTAAGAATGTACCACCCCTGTAGCAGGAGATATCCAAGCTGCTACAACCACTAACCTACCTTTTCACCAACCTCTGTTGACCTCAAATGACTTTGCCAGTGCTCTGTTGCTAAAAGGCAAAGGTACCTGGCAACTGCACAGATATGTGTACCATACTACTTCTTGGCCCGAGAAATTACAAAAATCTGCCAGAGCCCCAAGAATTTACAAAAATCTGCCAGACCAGACATTAGGTCCTGTCGCGCAGGCATGCTTCTTCGACAAATTGTAAATATCATTTAAAATGAGATTGAATGTATGAATGGTGTCTTAAAAGATCTTGGCTTGTGGGCCACAATTTACCCCCTCTTTGTGGGTTGTGGGTGCCTGTAATGGAACACCTGGCAGGTGATAAGTATAGTCTTGAACTGTATCCTATGTCTGAATGTAAGCTAGTGGAGTGTTTTGAGGGTAGACGTGATGTGTTTGTGTCTTTAGCGTCTCAGTTTGGCCACTGTGTTTTGAGCTCCATGTAGTCTGGAAAGTAGTTCAAGATGCCCAGTTAGAGGCTTCTTAGCATACTCTAGCCTGGAGAGTGCAGGTGCAATCATTACCATGGTGCCGTGGGTGAAAGTCAGAAATGTCACTATGCAACAGATGGTTCGAAGTGCGAAGAAACAGGTTCTTGGGATATTTACATTAGGTTCTAGGGCGGGGACACTTTCCATTAAGACTGGACATTTTTGATGGTTGGAGTCAGTGTGGGCAGGTTCCAATTTGTTCTGGTTCTCAGTGATTGTCATGGTGCCGCAGATCATTATTTCAGTTTTGGTTGGGTTGAAATTGAAACAGATTGTCATTATCAAGGTTTTGACATTTGTGAGGCAGGTGGCAAGATTGGGTTTGTTTGATGTAGATCTTTCAAAAAGGTTGAACATGATTTGGCTATCAACCTGATAATTGAAACATGTCAGAATGGAATTGTTAATTGTTAATGGCTTCAAATACAGGGTTACTGTAAATGTTGAAGAGCAGTGGCGAAAGACTGGATCCTTGGGTGATACGCACAGGTGATGAAGCAGGGGCATGAATTGTAAGGAGTTATGTGGGCTTTGTTAGTTATTTCTGTGAGGAATTCATTAAACTAGCGCACCACAGTTGTCTCAAATATGAGGCCTATATGCAGTTGTGTTGAATGCGGCTGGAATATCCAAGAGTGTGATTGCATTGTTGTTGTTTTTTTTTTACCGTACCCCAGATGGCTGAAGTGCTGATTCCATTCCCCTTATTGGCCTGAACCCATGTTGTGATTCCTGTAAGAGGTTGTTGGATTCAACTTCATCCCACAGTTGTTGTTAGATGATTTTCTTCAGGATTTTGGCAGTGAAGGGTGTGTTGGAAATGGTGTGGTACCTTGCTTAGTCAATGGTCTTACCTGTCAGTTTTTGAGTAGAGGTTTCACGAAAAATGTTGTGAAGGCTCATGGGACAATGCCTTGTTCTGTCAATGAGTTGAGAATGGATCGAAATATAGGGTTGAGTTCAGCTTGTTGGGATATGACATTTTAGATAATGGGGGACATGGGTCGTTGTGCAATACTTCTGGGTTGGTCAGCTTACAGTGGCTATACATTCCTGCATTGAGAAGGGTCAGGAGGCAACTAGTGATGGTGTTTATCATCGGCTTGGTGCTAATTCCAACATAAGGTTTAGTGTTGTTTGGCCTTTTTTTGTCTAAGTGGTCTTGAATATTTCAGTTATCCCACTGCTGTGAGCTGAAAGGGAGTCACAGGGTTATTGAGAGGTGGCCAGACATATGTTGAAGGCTGAATGGTTCTTGAATTCCTTGAAGATTCCGAAATATATTTTGAGGAGATTGCATGCCATCTGACTATTGAGGTTTCTTTTCTTTAATCATGTCTGCTCTGCATATCCAGAGTTGCTGGTAGTAAGCAATTCTGTACATTGGTGAGTGGCTTTCTTTACAGGTACACTTAACTCTTTTGTTTATTTCTTGATCTTGTTGAATTTGAAAGGAAACCACTGAGTGCCTTGTTTCCTTTGCGGGCATCTCAAAAGCTTCGTTGAGCCAGTATATAAACAGTTTGCGATATTTTTGATTGAAAGTTGTGGAGTCCTTCCTGTGGTGTTTCAAACTAGATATCACTAGATATGCAAGTTTGGGAGGTTTCTAATTTGCCTAGTAACACATCAAACGTGATGCCCTTTTGGGGCCTAGCTGACATAGTAGAAGCATTGATGCCCATTTTTAGTGGTGCAACTTTGGTAAATGGGATGACAAAGGGGTCTCTCACACAGTAAAGGGGAAAGAGTGGTGATATATTTGCTGCAGAAAATATTATTTCCTAGTCTTTAGAGTGGGGTTATACAGTGGTGGGGTGGATTGTTAGTTTGGCCTTGTGAAGGAGTCCGAGTCTCTCTACCGGGATCTGACTGGTGATGCTCTCACCACTGTTCATATGCTAACTTTGAGCCCTGCTGTTGGTTTCCCCCTCCCCTTCATGTTGGTCTGTCTCTATTTATTATTTATTTATTTATTGAGATTTGTAGAGCGCACGGCAGCCCGGGGGCATCGTGGCGCTTGTTACAGACAATATCTTAGTTACATAGGATACAGTAATTACATACAAATACAGTATTTACACTAGACATGAATACGTTAGCTATGCAGTATATTTACATGGATTCCTGAAAGTTTCCTAATTATTATGCAAGGAATCAGGTTTTTAGTTTCCTGCGAAAAATAGGGAGTGAGTTTTCCACTCTAATGTCTGCAGGAAGAGCGTTCCAGGTCTTGGCTGCAATGTAGGGGAAACTTAGGCCTCTGGCTTTTTGGATGCGTGGGATGCAGATTAGGTTGGAGTATTGCGTCCTGGTGGGACGGGAGGAGGATGGTTTGAGGATAGTTATAGAGTGTGGGTGCAGTGCATGATCCTTGAGGGACCCCGCAGTGGATTGTCGCGGGAGTGGCGTTGGCGATGTCCGAGAAGACTTTCATGGCTCTTCCCTCTAGGAAGGAGAAGATCCAGAGGGCTGCTTCTTTGGAGAAGTTGGCTGAGTGTGTGAGGTGTGAAGTGAGAGTCTTGTGATCAACCAGATCAAAAGCGGCTGAGAGATCTAGAAGGAGCAGAAGAGCAGGCTTGCCTTTGTCCATGATTTGAGTGATCTGACTCTTCAGATCTACCAGGGCTGTTTCTGTGCCATGTCCTTTCCAGAAGCCTGATTGCCTAGTGCCGAGGATGGAGTGGGTTTCCAAAAAGTGTTGGATTTGGCAGCGTGCGGCTTTGTCCTGTAATTTCAGCAGGAATGGCACCGTGGTTATTGGTCTGTAGTTGTTTGGTTGTAAGGGGTCGAGAGTAGGTTTTTTTTAGGAGAGGCCGGACCCGAGCCTCTTTGAGGTTAGCTGGGATGATGCCTGTTTTAAAGGACGCATTGATGAATGCCGTGAAGAGCGGCGTAAAGCAGTCTGCGCAGTCTTTGACGAATTTTGGTGGGCAAATATCGCCTTTACAGGGGGAGGCTTTGAGATTTTTTAGTAGGTTAATAACTTCTGATTCAATGACGTCTCTGAAGGAGAAGTCAGGTATGGTGGGCTTGGACAAGGTGGGTGGGGTGTTGGTAGGTTTAGTTCCTGTCTGTTGAGGAAGTGCTTTGCAGTGGTCTTTGATTTTCTTTTGGAGAAGGTCAATTTTGTGTAGCATGGCAGCTTGGATGCTGGTACACCAAGCTTCATCTTTGATTATTTCGTCCAGTGTATTGGGGAGGCAGATGAGCTCATTAGAAATGGCGAAGATCTCTTTAGAGTGTGATTTGGCATTGGAGATTTGAGTGTTGAAGGCGTTGGCTCTGGCATCGGTGATAGCTGTCTTGTATTGGTGGGAGATTAAATTGAATTTGTTTTTGGTACTGGTGCAGGGGTCAGATTGCCAGTCTTTAGTGCTGCTCTTTTTTGGGATCGCATTGAGTGCAGTTCTTCAGTAAACCATGAGTTGGTGTGCAGGGATTTCTTCTCTTTTTTCCATTCGAGTGGTGCTATTTCATTGATAGCTTTGGTGATGACATCTTTGTAGATGTCTGCTAGGATATTGGGGTAATTGGCGAATGGGGGAGCTAACTCGGGGGTATTGAGGTATGGGCGCAGGTTATCCTCTGTGAGTTTTTTAGAGCTTCTGACTTGTGCAGCGCTAGCAGGGGTCAGAGTTTTGTGGTTTTTGGTGATAGGAATAGAGAACTCGATGCAGTTGTGGTCAGTCCAGGGCAGTGAGGAATTAGAGGCGATAGTGGAGAGGCAGTTATGGTCTGCAATCCAGTCAAGAATGCAGCCTTTGGTGTGAGTAGGACTTTCTCCTTTTTGGGTGAAGCCCAGGTCATTGAGTTCCTTGGTGAGAGTGGCTGCAGATTTGTCCTTAGTATCATTGAATCCGATATTGAGGTCTCCTAGTAGAAGGGCTTTGGTGGAGCTTTTGATATTATTGCTGAGGATGTGAATGATGTTATCCTGGGAGTCTGGGGGGCGGTATAGTAGGTGAATGTTGTTGGTGCTGTTGGGTGACAGTGTGAGTTTGGCCGATAAGAGGTCAGAGTTGTTGTTCGAGGGGTGACTGACAAGTCGGAACTGGAGGTTCTCCTTGTAGATGAGGCCTACTCTGCCTCCTATTCGGTCTGGCCTATCTTGTCTGAGTATGGTGAAGCCAGGTGGTAGTGCAAGTGCAATGGCGGAGCCTGATGCTTCATGTAACCATGTTTCAGTGATGGCTAATAGGTCAATGTTATTGTTGGTTATGAGGTCATGAATATCAGATGCATGAGCTGGGAGAGATCGGACATTGAGGAGGGCACATTTGATGTGAGGTGTGTGTGGTTTGTTTGTGGAAGTGCGCATGGTGGTCGTATCTGATATGTTATGTGATGTGGTATTGTGTGATGAGGCGAGGTTAGTGGGTGGTGGGCTGTGGGAGAGTGGGTATCCCATGCAGGGGCAGTGTTTGGAAGTGGTGTGGGAACTCAGTCGATAGTTTCTGTATTCTGTGGGAAGGGGTAGTGTGCTAAGTTCTGTGGTCTGTGTGCGAGCTCTAAGTCTTTCTAGTCTATGCATAATTACGACACAGGGTGTGCGATGTGGCATGGTTAGTGTGGTATCCGGGGTAGCGAGATGCTTGTGGTAGGGGAGTGGGCTTAGTGGTGTGGGTATGAGGGGATGGATAGGAGTATAGAGTTTGAGAGCAGTGAGTGTTGTGAGGAGAGTGAGCAGCGTGGTGGTGGCAACGGTGAGCTTGCAGGACGCTATGGGCATGATTGTATGCTGGGCGGGGCTGTATGTGGAGGAGGACACAGTCAGGTTGGGTGGACCTAGCCTGAGGTAGGCAGGAGTGGATAGGTTCAGAGTGGGCTGAAAAGCATCCTAGGGTACTAGGAGGTATCAGTGTGGCTGGGCGCAGCAAGAGGCACCGGTCGGATCGCAGATGAGCGACTATAAGGCACAACACAATTCGAGTGTGGTCTGTGAGTGACCATAAGGCGCAACACACTTCAAATGTGGTCTGAGGACGACCATAAGGCACAACACAATTCAAATGTGGTCTGAGGGAGACCATAGGGGACAACACAATTCAAATGTGGTCTGAAAGCGACCATAGGGCACAACAGAATTCAAATGTGGTCTGAAAGCGACCATAGGGCACAACACAATTCAAATGTGGTCTGAAGGTGACCATAGGGCACAGCACAATTCAAATGTGATCTGAAGGCGACCATAGGGCACAACACAATTCAAATGTGGTCTGAAGGCGACCTTAGGACACAACACAATTCAAATGTGGTCTGAAAGCGACCATAGGGCACAACACAATTCAAATGTGGTCTGAAAGCGACCATAGGGCACAACACAGTTCAAATGTGGTCTGAAGGCGAATATAGGGCACAACAAAATTCAAATGTGGTCTGAAAGTGACCATATGCACAACACAATTCAAATGTGGTCTGAAGGCGAATATAGGGCACAACACAATTCAAATGTGCTCTGAAGGTGACCATAGGGCACAACACAATTCAAATGTGGTCTGAAAGCGACCATAGGGCACAACACAATTCAAGTGTGGTCTGAAGGCGACCATAGGGCACAACACAATTCAAATGTGGTCTGAAAGCGACCATAGGGCACAACACAATTCAAATGTAAGGCAGCACTGACCAAAATACAATGCAAGTACATAAGTCAAGGTGGCACTGTGAGGTAGTGGTGATCAAATGTGAGGTCAACGGCAAACATCAAAGCAGAAGAACACAATGATAGGCCTAAGGTGTTAATGCTGGTACATGCAGCAGTATGCTATCATGATGAATTAAAATACTGGAATGTTTGTGCGAGCGCATAGACTCATTTGTGACTTACTGATGAGTCATAGGATGCAGCATGTCATGTGGAAGAGGGCAGTGTGCCATATGGAAGAGGCTGTAGGAGCATAATAGCGTGGGTGCGTTATCTATGCAAATGCATTTACCAGATTACACAATGCGGATCGACATAATGTTAAGCCAGGATAGCTTACCTAATAGTTAGTAGTTCTATGCGTTTGGTGGCAACACGTTTAAGATGAAGACTTCGTAGGCGCGCCCATGCGCAAACAGGGGCAAACAGGATGGCCTTATTCGGCCTTTGTCGGCCGCCGGCTTTCCGCCTGCCTGCGGAAGTGCGTTGTACATATTACGATGCGTTGCTTAGCAACAGAGAGGCCTTCAAGCCTCACTCTGATGCCGAGCAGTGTCCGGCATTTTGTTTCTGTAGTTGGATATGCAGACCAGCTGATCTTGGTGCTCGGTGCTGCAGAGTCCGGTCAGATGCAGGTAGGGCATGAAACAAGGAAAGATTGAGGCAGTAGTTGTTGTGATGGCCCACACGGTCGGCGATGGCTGGAATCAGCTGTTCTCAGCCTTTGTGAAGCGGACGGATTACACTGCAGTCTGCAGCCTTGTGGTCCTGCAAGAGGTTGGTGGGGGCTCCTGCCCTCGCCACCTGGATGCCGAAAGTGATGAAACCGAAACCCAGAGACAGTGTTTGTATCTGGGATTTTCTCTTCAGTTCACTGATTGGGTAGCAATAAAATCGACAATAAGCCCCGAGGAGACTTTTCCCAGAATGTTATGTAACCAATCTTCTCAGGTTCTGGGTTTGAGTTCTTCTGCATTTTTGAACACTGACATAGGGCCTCATTACAAGCCTGGCGGTAATGGTGCCGGTAAAACGCTGCCTTCCTTGCCAGTTCACAGCAGGTGATTCTAACCACACCGGTCCAGAAAGTCAGGCGCCGGAAAATTGGAAAGGGGGTACACGGAAGCACCAGCACCGTTAATAATGGTGCCGGTGCTTCCGTGTAAGACTACCTACCATGGCCGCAATGCCCAGCAGGGTCAGACCTGCCGGGCACAGCAATTTCTGCAGATAGACTTGCAGTGTGCTGGTCCTGTAACAACAGTGCTGGTAGGCTTACCAGCACAGTCGTTACCGAACCGGCACACTTGTAATGAGGCCCATAGTCTTGCATGCCCTCCAAAGGTGGTCACAATTTAGTTGACGTATCTTGCCTACTTTCTCATTTGTTTGGCAGTGTTTGAAAGATTCAACTAGGGTTACCTTTGCTGTTCTGGGCCTCTCAAAAATGATCACACTCTGTACCCATTCCCAAAAGAATGACCAGTTAAAGCGGAAGTTCTCTCAAGAATGTTATTGCCACAATGGATAGAGCATGTATTTTTGAGCATATATCGAACGATCAGAATTTCTTTTCCAATGCATTTTACGCTTGATTTTCTAACATTTAGACATGCAAAACTCATGGTCATAAACTGCCATCTTGTGATAAGGTTATCCGAAGTTCAAGCACCCGGGTAGCTTTAAATCTCAACACCCGGCCCGCAAGGTGACATCGACATGCCAAACCGATTTGCTATGCCTCTTGTCGTGACTTTCGTGCATAGTGTAGCCAAACGTCTTCTTTTATCAACTATGCCAGCACGTTACTTAATGGAAAATGCGGAAGATACACACACACACACATACACACATGCAGTAAATGCTTACCCGCTTTTCACAAAAGGAATGTAGCTACTTACACTTCTCATTTATTACTCATAGTCAGGAATTTACTAAATCAGTATATTTCTTAATGTAAAGAAAACAGTTAAATACATTCAATGCAGCCATTACTTCCTTTCTCGCACATAATACATGGAAGAACAGATTGTTTACTCCATCCATGGCAATCATGTTTAGGTCGACGGTCACAATCCATGCAATTTCTCAGTTTCCATTCTTCAATGTCTTTTATCCCAGTCTTTAAATTATGCATGTGAAAGTACTGTGGAGTTTATTAAAAATCTACAGAGTTGCATCATCCATTTTCTCTCTAAGCACATGGTGTTCCATTTGGGAGAAAAAGAGTTTAGTTACACATCGACCAAAAAAGTTCCTCTCTGCATGTCATCATTGAAGAAATGCTGGCACGTTTGTCAGATGACAGGCACCGCAAATGGGCAAATTGGGGCGGCAAGGCCGTCCCAGAATATGGAAATTAATGTTCTGTTCATAATGCGCAATGCTCCAGTTCTGGTTGAAGAACCCATCCATGGGCAGATGGTTGCCATGACATACACACTTCTTTATGATGTAACTATTTCGATTTAAGAAAGGAAAAATATATTTTAGTACCCATTGCCAAATTTGTAACACAATTAACTACATTTAAATAAAACATAACTTTTTATGTATACGCTATATTTGAATTTAAAAAATGTGCTGTCTTTGCATCAACCTGAATAGAAATGTGGGACATAGTTACATGTCAAACACACATTTACATCAATTTTATGATGTTACCAACAACATTACTTAGAGGAATTTCCGTTCTCGCAAAGTAAAATGCAGGTTGTTCTCTTTGGACAGCTCTTATGGATAGAAATCTGAATTTCGTCCTTTCTATTTCTTTCAGCTTCATCTTATCTTTTCATTCAGCTTACTCACTAGCTTTTGTCCTTGGAATTTTAACTATGTAGGATTCAGGGACAAATTACAATGAGCCTCCACAATTGCAAGGTCACCTTGGCTTTCGGTTTCGCCTTTATTGGAGAAATGAAAAATATTATGTTTGCTATTTCAATTTTGACCCCTACATAAAAAAGAAAATGGCCCTCATTACAACACCGGCGGTAACCAATGGCGCTATTAGCACCATGGTTGCTGCCGGTATTGTAACGAATCCGCCATGGTGCAATGGGGAATTACCACCCCATTCCAAGATTGGCGGGGCGGTAATTCCCCATGCACCATTGGCCCTTCCCCTTTCCCATTTTTGCTCCGTAGGGCTCAATGGGAATGGGGAAGGCGGTAATTACGGTACTGCAAATTGCGGTACCGTAATTACCTTCAAGGTCCCTTTGGGGGTCCCTACTTTAACGGCTGGTCCAGACCAGCCGTTAAGGCCGGGAGCCGCAAAGGGACCTCGTAATTAGGTGCTAAGGGGTTAATAGCGCCGCAGCCTTTTATGGCGCCGTTAACCCCTTAGCGCCAGGGTCGTAATGTGGCCCAATATTTGTTCTCTTCCTCTACAACATAATATTTACTTCAAACATTACTATTAATATACACATTCTTAAACCATGTTAAATTATTAACAAGATTACATGCAGATGGAAGAGAGTGTTCTTGTGCTATTGCTGGTCTGCCACTTTTAATTTGTAAAGAGATTACTGCTACTTTTCCCAGTCAACTGTATTTGGGTAAAATGAATATCAATTAACTTCTTTTAACCAAAGTAAACAGTGTCGTATACTAACAACGAGAATTCAATTAAATTTGTATTGCTTTTTTAAATAAAATAGTAATGTTTCACAAAATAGAGTCATCTTGGTCTACAATTGCAAAAACCAAGTACTCTCTTAAACATTGGGCCTCATTACGAGGTAGGTGGTAAGGGATTACCGGCATCGGTAAGGACACCGGTGCCGGTAATCCCTTACCACCCTTTTCCGAGGTCCCTTAGCGGGTCCCTTCCTTAACGCCTGATTTTACCAGGCGTTAAGGAAGGGACCCGTTAAGGGACTTCAGAGCTAATAACGGTACCGCAAATTGCGGTACCGTTATTAGCTCCAACCCCATTCCCATTGAGCCCTATGGGGGCTCGATTGGGAATGGGGAATGGTTCTGGAATGGGGACTTACCGGGTCCTCCAAGGTTGGAATGATGTTCTGGAAGCAGCTCAAAACTTTCCTCTTCTCCTCTGCTTTCGCTCTCTCCCTCCCCTGCTGACCTACCTGTCTGCTGTACCGACTGGTTGCTTGGCTACCCTCAGAGTCTCACTGAGTCCAGGCTCTTTCTTGATCAGTCACCATTGCACTGCCTCCAGCCTACCACGCACTTAGGGACTGTAACTGTAACCCTACAATCCCTTGTTCTCCTTGCACTACTAAGAGCCGCACTGTCCTGGCTGCACTTACAGAGAGCATTACAGCCTGTTTTCCCCTCCCTTCTTCCCTGCACGTTCCCCCTCCCATGCCCCTTGCATTTCTCATTCTCGCACTTACACGATTTGAATTACATAAGGCCTAGTAAGATCATTTGTCTTGTCCCCCTCTACCTTCACTCCACTGCTTGTCGCGCCAAGAAACACTTGTGTACAGGCGTGTTAATATCATATTTTATCACAGATGCTCAGAAAAATATACAATGCTGCAGTAAGAAATGGCTAGACTGGCAGCACCCAAATGCCAATCTAGTCAGGTAATTACACTTCGCAGGACTGCTTTATCAGAAATGAGCAGTAAAAAAAAAGTCATACTAAACTGAGGAATAACTAGACTGGCTGCACAAAAATGGCTCTCTAGCCACTAATACCACATATCATGCCTGCTTAGCCTGGACATGGACAACCATTATGATTTATCGCACAATCCCACCTCCCACACATCCCCTCTCCCTCAAATGCCCTACCCCAACCTCCAAAATCAGCTCCTTGGCCCAGACTTACCTTCACGTCTCTCTTCCTTGTCCCAAAGTTTACATTTGAGGCTCCTTGCCTCATATGTAAGTACTGGGATGAGGAAGAGTGGGATTAGGAGTAACGAATATACAGGTAGCTAAGTCAGGCATTACTTCCATGTACCTCTACCAAATCCCAGTGCTTGTGTATGAGGCATACAGCCTCATACACAAGTACTGCCTCATACACAAGTACAGGGACAAGGAAGAATTGGGCTAAGAGAAATGACCATTACCAATAAGTAATTAAGGCATTAAACACAAGTAGGGGCTTAACAATATTCAGTTGACTGGGCTGCAGCACTCACCCACAGCCATTTTGGGCTATGTTGACTCAACTTGGCTGACCTTTATAGCAGTTGCAGGACAGAGCAGGACACAGATGTTAAATGGCACTTGGGTTTCGCTGTTAACAAGGGCCCAGCAGTAAGTAACGTAAAGCATTTCACTGCTAGTACCTGCATTCAAATGCCACATTTTTTAGGCAATTGAAATTGTGATGTGGGTTTAGTACTTTCATGCCAGGGAAGTGATTGGAAGGGTAGACAGGGAACAGGAGACCGTTCATTCTCACAACAGTTCATAAGTGGGTGCTTTCACACCTAAAGGAGAGAGTTAACTGCTTGTAACATTTAAGCTGCACTAGAATAGTCTCATTAAAATGCATAAAGAAGTTAGATGCCCCCACACAAATAAGTTTGCCTTCCCCACCACCCGTGAAGTTAGCACCTCTCCCAACATTTGAAGGAACAGCCCCCCGAAATGTAGATTTTGTTGCTGCCCTGATCACAAGCACAAACACCGTTCACCATATACACTCATGCACACCCAGCCATCCTTACATTTAAGTGTGCACTCTTTCACCATACAGTCACACCCAGACACCCATTCATACATTTATGTGTGCACCATATACTCACACAGGCAGCCACCTCCATATTTAAGTGTACACCCTTTCACAATACACTCACACACACACACATACACACACGTCATTGGGTTGAGGGGAGCCCCATTACTTCAAAATGAAATTGGGCCTCAGTATAAGTTTGCTGGTCCGGTAACAACGGTGCTGGTAAGCTTACCGGTACCGTTGTTGCCAGACCAGAAAACTATGAGTTCTGCTCACGGGTGCCTTCCCGTGTGCTGGCACCTGCGAGCAGAGCATGCCGGATGCACTGGCACCATTCTGAATGCTGCTGGTGCATCCAAGCTCCCCATTCCCATTGAACCCTATGGGGATCAAATGGGAATGGGGAGCACATTTTTCCAGTGCCCGTAAATGGGCAATTACTGGGTCCGGCGGGGCCGTAATGACCCAGAATTGCCCATTCGCGGAAGCCTAAAAAAAGTGCAGATTTGGCGGCAGCCTGCCGGTTTTACCGGCAAGGCTACTGCCAAACTTGTAATGAGGCTGATTGTTTCTTTTTGAAATCACTCTGACTTCATAAAGACATTTTTTTCTGTTAAGGACCGAACCATAACGGAAATCATTTCTTTATGAAGGCAGAGTGACTTCAAATATAAACTATTTCTTTTTGAAGTCATAGGGCTACCTCACCCCATGACATGCTGGCCTCCAGCCGGGGGTCTTCCATGTCATGGGGTATGGGGAGCCCTCAGACTTGAAAAAGAAAGTTTCAGCCACTCTGTCTTCATAAAGACATTATTTCTGTTACATAAATAATGTCTTTATGAAGGCAAAGTGATTTCAAAAAGAAATGAAAAATATATATTTTGAAAAAATATTTTTTTCATTTTTTTTTCCAAGTAGGGGCCCCTTCCAGGACATGTGCTAGCAGGCCCCCCGCACTGCGGGGGCTTCAGGGGCCCCTGTTACTCCAGTGTTTGGATCTAAAAATCCAAATGGATGAGGCGAGGGACAATGGAAAACCGGCCCTACTACTCCTACTTGACTTGTCAGCTCCGTTCGACTTAGTCGACCACAATATATTAACTATTCATCTCACTACAGCTGCCTCATTCTTCACCAAGCCGCAGCCTGGGTGAACTCCTTCCTCTCAGACAGATCTATGAGGCTATTCTCCCTCACCACATCAGCAGAACCTTCTCCAATCACATGTGGAGTCCCACAAGGTTCATGTGTCTCCCCCACTCTCTATAACATCTTCACATAGCTCCTGTTTGATCACCTAGATGATCTTGGCGTATCATACACGAATTACGCAGACGATACGCAAATCCTCATCATACTCTCAGGCTCCTATCACTCTGACTCAATACTCTTAAATGAAATATACAGTAAAATCTAAGCATGGGTGGCCAAGCATGGGTTATGTCTTAACAACAATAAAACCAAGCTGCTGCTCATTCGCTCTAAGATAAGACTCAACAAGTGGGGTCCCCAATACTCTTCCTTCAGTATTGATGGCAACAACATCAAAGTTGACAAGGAAGCCAAAACCCTAGATTTCTATTTGGACTCCTCCTTGTCACTCCACAGACAAGTCAACACCACTTCATCAACAGCCTATACATCCAAATTAATAAATGCTTGAAGACCATTCCTATCCACTAGCAGCTGTATCACCTTGGCAAGAGCTCTTACACTCTCCAAACTGGACTATTGTAATACTCTTTACCTAGCACTAGCCAGAGAAACCTTCACAGCTTCAAGTATCACCCAAAGAACAGCCTTAAATATTCCTTGCTCTAACCATATCTCTCAAACCGGACATAACACTATCTGGCTCCCTATTCAAGACGAGATTACTTTCAGAACTCTAATGATCAGTCACAAGTGTCTAAACAACTCAGCCCCCAAGTACCTAATTGACAAATTCTCTAGAAAGGACTCCACTAGACCTACCAGAGCTAACTACGTGCATTGGCTTAACATACCTAAATTCAAACTGACCAAAGCTAGAGGAGCTAGCTTCGCATTGCTAGCAGCCAAAACCTGGAACACTTTGCCACCCGTCCTACGAACAGAACCACTGTTCCTATCCTTCCATAACAAGGTTAAAACCTGGTTGCTCTCCCAGTCTAATTAACTGCCACAAACATACTATTGTGATTACCGACCAAACTGCGAGACCTGACTTTGCCCATAGCCTATTTACGTATCAACAGACGACCACCTGAGGGTCACACCTCAAGACTGTCCTAAGCTATGTTATGAACTTTTGTATATATCCTCTACAAACTGGCAACCTGACTTGTTTCACAAATCAAAGACCTGTGCTTGGCACTGCACTCTACTTCCTCTCCTTATAAATATCTCGGTATCAGCACACTAGCTAGTATTCTACCTGCACTGTATAGAATACTACCTATGCTTGGACTCTTAACTCTCTCGCTGCAATCGTACGACTTGACATGTAACACAAGTCTAACACTTGATTTCTGCTACGTACTTTGTCTCTCACTTCTTTCTGCCACCTTTCCTGTAATTGTATTTTTTGGTTCTTTCTGTAACCACTGTTATATACCATATAAAAGTTGTTACTTTATTTCGGTGTACTTTCTGTAACCCTTGTTGTATACCAAGTAAAATCACCTAGATACCTCCGGCTCAGCACGCTATATAAGCAAATAAAACAAACAAAACAAAAGCAATTTCTGTTCTAGCTTGTTCCCTACCAATGTTCTCATTGTGAGCACCTTGTTCTGGACTTCATACCATCTATGCTGAAATGCAACCCTTTAGGCCTGTACTTTAAGCACATTTCATGGAAAAACCTACAAATCAGCAGTGGAACAAACTCAGTTAGGCCCTTTAGATCTCTGGTAAGCATTTTGCTGCACACAATATTTTATAGGGCTATGTGAGGAGGGGAACCATGCACCAACCACAATTTTTTTTCTTATGACCGTGCCCTTCTCTCAAAGGTCCAAGTACACATTAATGAAAATGCTTCTTATCCACCCATGAGTGTATTTTTAAACTATGATGGAGCTTTGAATGCCACTTTTCAACTAGAATCTGGACGGAACCCTCACCAGTTTTTGAACATCACCATAGATGGTTGCTGATGGACAGGGACCATTTTAACATTTCTTCTGACCCCCTTTTTTTTACAAGCAGCTGTTATTATTTTGGATTATGATCTGGTGTAGTGCCAGACATCAATTTAATGCTTTATGTACGGAAACTGCTCTCAAATGACCTTTGCTATTCCCACATGCCTGTCCGTGGCTATCAATTCTATTTGCAATCCCCTTGATTGTAGAAGTTGAATTGATTTAATGAAACCATATTCCTCCGAGGCAACAGAAGATGTATATTCTGACACCTGCACCATGACAGAACTCACTTTTCTTTGGGTATCTATGTCCTGGAAATCGTAAGTGCAGTAGTTCACAGAAAATCCAGGAATGTCACACTATCCATCATCAGCAAGCCTGACCCTTTTGCCTGTGAGAGCATTGCCTATGCTTATCTGTTTGAGATCCTAGGCCTCGCCAATAATAGGTAACAGGAACTGTCTCTGATATTTGTAGTATGGAGTTTTAGCAATGAACTGAAGTCCTATACATTTACAGAAACTTGATATCTTACTAAACGTTGAACCACTAAGCAACACAGCCCAAGAACATAGCACATTTCCAATAGGTACTTTTCCAGGAACGGGTTGTGCAGATCAAGAGAATTTGGAATGTTTGTGCAGACAGCTCCCCATGATCTTCCGGTTGGTGCCTTTTACTTCTCGAGTAAATCTCCGCAACTGCTCCCCACAAATCGTCCCACATTTCCCATAGTTGCATTTAATCATTTGTATAATCTATATCAGTCATCATATGAGAAGTTATCTATTTTGGTTCCCTTAATATCCAATCCTCCAGTGACATAGTGGTTTGTGATTCTAGGGTGGTTTATAAGTTCTCCGCCCTACCCATGATGAAGCCAGGTTCATGTACATTGTCATCTAAGAATTCCAAAGATGCCTCACAATGATCCATTGTTACTTCCCATAGCTCGCTGGTGATATTCATTTAAAATTCCGGCCACTGCACATCGGCATCGCGATTCTGAACCTTAGGATGAGCATTCGCAACCTCAAACATTATTTGATCCCAAGTGATATCGGATTGGCAAGCTACAACATTTGTTAGTGGTGTGGTCTGAGTCGTCCTGCTCTTCTTCTTCCTAGGCCTCTAATATAGTAAAAGAATAAGCAGTGTTTCTTTCACACTTCCAAACAAATGAATATCAACCTTACTATCTAATACTAACTAATACATTTCCAAAAAACCACTTTGTAAAAAATGTAAAAGCCAGTTTGTTTGTTTGTTTGTTTATTTTATTTATATAGCACGCCTGACCTGTGGGTATCTGGGTGCTAGTAAATGAACAATTGGTTACATGTTACGAAAACCTATGAAGGTACATAGGTCACATAATATGTTACAATCATTTAAGATTACAGATGTCACTTAGGGTAAATCATGCAGGGGAATACTTGGGACATAATATACCAGGCGATTAGAATCAAGGCAGTGCATTGGAACAAGCCTATGTCACATGGTGTAGAGTCATACAAGAGCAAGTGGAGTCATGTATAGGCAGGCTAGGTGCAGAAGGCTGGGTTGGAGATAAAGTTAGTTCTTATTGAGTATCCAGGTGATAACACATCTTCTGAAATTTTTGAAAACTTGTATCGTTTTTATATCATGTGGGAGTGTGTTTCATAGCTGGGCGGTCAGGACGGGGAAGCTGGAGCCACCCGCTCTTTTAAGGATGTATTTTGGAACCAAGAGGCAGGGGGTGTTGGAGGATCTAGTATTACGGGTAGACGATCTCATGGTGAATTTGTCCGTCAGATAGGGTGGGGCACTGTGGTTCAGTGCTTTGTGGGTAAGGCAGAGAGTTTGAGGTTAATTTTATCTTGAATGGAGAGCCATTTGCAAATTTTTCTAGTTGCAGATATGTGCTCTTTACTAGGTATGTTCAGTGCGGCACTGAGCGCGTTGTTTTTCAAAATCTGCAGTTTGTTCAGGATGGACTTATTGGCACCTAAGTAAAGACCATTACAGTAGTCCAGTTTGGATTGTATAAGTGCTCTGGTGAGAATGAGACAGCTGTTAAGTAATAGCAATAGTCTGCACACCCTGATCAGCTTAACTGTATAGGCGGTAGCTGAGGCGGTCATGTTTACAAGTTTGGTAAATTTGGAATTTGCATCGAAGTAAAAGCCTAAGGTGTTTACATTTTAGGGAATGGGTATGTTGTTCCCATCAATGCAGATGCTGGTGAAGTTAAAGCTGAGTTTCTGTAGGTTGGTATGTGATCCTACTAGGAAAATCTCAGTCGTCTCATCATTCAGGCAGATGCCATGGAGGGCCATCCATGCCTGAATGATGGTATAGATTTAATTGATCCTGTGGCATAGGTACCTGATAAAGGTAGGAATATCTGGGTGTCGTCTGCATAATTAGTGTAGGTGAAACCCAGACGGTCCAGTTTATCAAATAGGGGTTTTATAAAGATATTGTACAAAGTGGGCGACACACATGAACCTTGTGGCACTCCACAGGCGATCGGGATTGGGTCAGCAGCTGCTGAGGGTGAGAAGACCTGCATGGTCCTGTTATCAAGGAATGATTGAATCCACTTGATAGCTGATCTTGAAAAATTAGCTGCCGATGCGAGGTAGTCACAGAGTACCTTGCGCTCTGAAACACTTGTGTATGAGCGCGATAGAAATAAAATATCAAGATCAATATCAATACCTTGTGGTCGACCAGGTCAAAGTCTGCCGACAAGTCAAGGAGGAGTGGGATGGCCACTCTACCTTTATCTTTTAGTTTGACAAGCTGGCTTTTAAGATCAACAAGGGCAGTTTCCGTTCCATGTTGTGGTCTATAGCCAGATTGTCATGAACCAAGTAGTTTATTGGTCTCAATGTAGTCTTGGATTTGCAAATATGCAACCCTATCTAAAAATTTTAAAAGGAATGGGACCGTTGTCATCATTCTATAGTTAGTGGGTATCGATGGATCTAGTGTTTGTTTTGTGTGTAATGGGAGCACCCAGGATTCCTTTAAATTGCATGGTACAGAGTTACTGGAGAATGATGAATTAATAAGTTTAGTGATAAAAGGGGCCAGATCTCTAGCCGTGTCTTTTATGATCTGTGCTGGGCAACTGTCACCTTTACAGTTCGAGGGTTTTAAGGATGCTATAATTTGTTGTACTTCTGGTACTGTTACATTGGTGAATTTAAAACCTAAGTCGGTATTTGTGGGGCTAGGGGTGGTCGGACTGAGCAGTTATTTGCTGTTGATTGTTGGCTATTTTAGTCTGGAGACCAGTGATTTTGTTGGCGAGTGCATTTTGGATGCTAGTGCACCAGGTTCTGCCCTTAATGCATGAGTCTGTAGGTGGGTTGGGATTTTCCAACTCTCTTAGGATGTTAAACAATTCTTTTGAACTGGAGCTTGCTTGGTTTATCCTATCATTAAAGGTATCTTTTCTGGTGCAGATAATCTCCTTTTTGTAGGTGGCAGTGATATTTGCTACGTTGGTTTTGTTCTCAATGGAAGGGCTGTTCTTCCAAAGAATTTAGAATGTCCTCTTTTCTGTGCATAGTATTTTAAGTTCAGGGGTAAAACAAGAATTCAGATGTGCTCTTGGTTTCCCACTGTGCATTTTTAGAGGCGCTACCGTGTCTAGGGCTTTGATCATTGATTCAATGTACCAATCAACAATCAGATTTGGGTGGCTGGTAGGGGTAGCACATTGAGTAATGGGATAACTAGAGGTAGGATGGCCTCAACAGTTATATTATGTTTATTTCTGGTCAGGCAAGGTGGTACCGCCAGACTTTTTAACAACTCTAAATTGTTGATGTTAAGCTCAAATGAGAGGAGGTGGTGGTCGGTCCATAATAGGGGAGATGACAATTTAGGTCTGCTACCCAGTTGAGTGTCCTACCTTTCTCATGGGTAGGTTGTGTCATTTTTTGTAGGAAGCCGTGTTCTAACAAGGCATTGGCTACCGACCTGGATTGTGTTTACCCTGGTGTCATGGCGGCTGGTCAAGGGCCATTACCTTTATGCCCTACAGGGTCCACCTGGGCCCAGTCCTGGCGCCTTTGGCACCGGCTCATTTGAAAGTGTGCTCTGCACACAGTGTGCCTAAGGCACATGCATCCAGGCCATGCGTGGCCATACTAAAGCATTGGAACCACGTGCAGAAGTCTGAGGGAGTGGTAATGTGGGGCCACAAGGCGGAGCTTAAGGGGAGTGGCTGGTGCCAGGCTATATAAGCCAGCCCCACCCGCATGCTGGCGCTTCGCGTTAGACTGCTGTGTGAAGCGTAATGCTTACCGCCGCTTACAGCTTCTTACATGTTTCCAGCTCTGCACGCTTCTTTTCAGTCTCTGGAATTCCATCTCCAGCGCGCACCTACCTGAGTCCAACCACGCCATTGCTCGAAGCGCAGCTAATATGATCTTCACTTTGCAGCTACAGCGCGCATCTTACCTGAGCTTAGCCATGCCATCACTCGAAGCGCCGCTAACCTAATTCCAATTCTGCACCTACAGCGCGCATCTTACCTGAGTTCAGCCACGCCATTGCTCGAAGCGCCGCTTACCTAATTCCATCTCTGAAGCTTCCAGACGCATCTTACCTGACTTGTCTCTGCAAACCCGATGCCTGCAGCACCTCGTATCCTTAACTGTTCAGAACGCCCAACAGCACAGGAGACATTCTCCGGCTCAGCATCCTCACAGATCCATCCATTGGGCAGCCGACAGGTCCTTGGATAACCGCTCACCATCAAGCGCCACCAGGTCGAACCTGCAAGGGAGACAGAACGCACAAGGTTAGCAAGTGCATAAACTTTAAACGCTTGGCCGCGCAACACGCTAATCTTGCGCACCATCCGGAAACCCAACTTACCTTCTAGTGGGGGTCTTCCAATATCCCCTCTGGCACCGTTTGAACTCGCTTCCATCATTGCGACGCCACGTGGCCATCTTCACATCTATAGGGGAGAGAAATGATATTACAAAATTACAAACAATAATCATTGGGAAAAAGTCAATACTAAAGGACACGGACAATAATCACTGCTACAAAACTTACCTTCAATTTGGATTGGTCACAGCCAGACTGGGCCACCATGCACACGGCCCAGTGATGCAACTTGGTCCAGCAACGGTGCCCCTGCTGAGAGAAACAGGACGGAGAGCTCATCCTTACAAAACAACAGGTGAAATGATATGGGAAAACGCATGCTCATCTCACTCTGGAACAGAGGGTTTGAGGGGGATCACAATTCAACCACAGCATTTTCATTGCCTCTTACCTTCTCCCAAGGGTATTGCCAGCCACTAGAGCAGTGCACACTATCGCAGCTGTGGGTGAAGCCTGAATCAGAGGGGTCCAGTCCAGGGAGGGCTCCAACCATGCCCCAACACCCCCGCAAAGACCAGGTGAGCGTAACACCTGGTTTTCCAAAGGTGTTTTGATACAGTCAATCTTGATGTGCCTAGTTCAGCCCCCATTTGTAACAGAACATACACAAAAAGTTGTAAACGACTGTAAATATCTTGAGTGCCAAGAAATGTAAATACATATACAACAAGTACACTATTTCACTTTGATAAACATTTTACACAATGAATGGAACATTATGAGTCCAATGGATGATAAATGATGACTCTCACCATTATTTGTATACATGTGGTCCATGTGTCTTTTCCATATCAACCTCTTGAGTGGTAGACTCCTTGTACATATAAACACATGCAATAAACATGGGATGATTATTAGACCATGTAATGTTAACTTGTTTGATAACAAAGAATACATCTTGATAAGTTACCTTGTATGCTTGTCAAATTTCAACAAGTGATGCAAACGTCAAAAAAAGGTAAAGATATTGAAAAAAGTACTTTTACATAAGTGAAAAAACATTTCTTTTTTATAAAGAGAAAGTCAACCATTATAACTAACTAAGCATGTTAACAATACTTGATTTTGAAATGTGCATGTTAAACTTAACTGGTATCTCTGGGAATTGGTGTTAAAGTTAGCACAATACTTTCATCCTTAAAAAGAGAATACATGATTTACACCAACGATATGTAATATTCTAATGTTGATTTTCATTTCCTGTACTTCAGATGTACAGCAACAGTATATAAATACATACATAGAGTGTTTGGAGAATAAGAGAATCCTTGTACTTGATCTACAGTCATACTTTTTGGAATGGATTACTGTCAATGTTGCATGTTGGAAGGTGACTGACACTACTATATTGATGATTGCATGCATTCATATTTTTCACAAATGTCAAACCTTTAGTTATTTACACAATCCAAGATAACTTGATTAATATCTCGTACATTTTATTATTTTAAATAAAATAGTTCCAATTTCAATTAATATTATTTAATGAAGTATCACATATCATAACTCACCGATCTGACTAGTTGTAATTAAGAAGAGTATGTTGCAGAAGTACCAGCATCCTACTGTATATAAACATGTTTTTAATTATGTTTAAAGAGAACTATAGCAATATAAATTAAGCTAAAAGGAGAATAAATACTGTTGTACGATTCTACATTCTAATTATTGTCAAAAAGACAAATAATCAATAATAATGTTCAATTTGTTAAATGTTGAACTTCACCTTAGACATCTATAGTATACTCGCAGACACATTTAGAATTGAAAAACATATTACTTGAAAGGAAAGTGAATTTGCTGTTGATTCCAGAATAGTTGTCAATGATGAAGCTTGTTCCTTTATTCAATTGATATATTCATAACAATGGTCAATAAAAACGATATGTAATTTATAAAATATAGACAATTTAATACACTATAAACCAGTTTCTGTGCATGTGAGTAGGCTTCACCGTTTGGATATTGGAAGTGTCTATCGTTTCTTCAGAGGTAAAAGTCTGGACTTCCATCACTGTGTTCTACGTAATGACAGACATTTCAATCAATACATCTGAAAAATAACCAAAGTACAGTTACTGCCATTACATTTCCAGAAAGGCTAACATTGCAGTGAGCTTTATGTGAATCCAAAAATTATATATATATTCAAGGTCAAAGTCTAAAATTTAAAGATGTCTGTAAATTGAAACATAATTGAAAAAGTGACAATGAAATATCTATACCAATACTTCCCATCAATATTTATCAATATATATTATATATATATATATATATATATATATATATATATATATATATATATATATATATATATATACATATGTATATATATATATATATATATATATATATATATATATATATATATATACATGTATACATACGTATATATATATGTGTGTGTGTGTGTATATAAACATGCATTAATCATTCATGTTCACAACTCTCCTGATTCTGTATGTGATGACAAACTGTTGTAACAGCATTGGGAAGTGACTTGCGAGTGAGTCTGTGGTGATGTTTTTAGTGAACTTTGAAGTTTCATACACATCTTCTGAGAAGTGCATGCTGAAGACATGGACCTGTTTGCCCCTTACATCCTCCAAGACATCCTTGACTATGCTGTCAATCTTGGATACTGGAAAGCCACAATTGCGCAACCATGTCTGTATTATCGACATATCCTTGGGCAAAATGTGCATCATTGTACCAGGAGTCTTATGTTGGCCACCGCAAAGCAATACATGAAGGCATTGCTTAGTTTATGCACAGGTAGAGTTAGTAGAAAAATTACAAAAACCTTTTAATTATTAAAATATGACAGGGATTGATTCACCAATAGAAACCATGCAAAGATAAAGCGCTTTTGAGCTTAGTAACTGCATGTAAGATAGTCTGAACAGGCAGGCTCACCACCTGCTTTTATGTCAATGGTCTGTCACACGAAGTAATCTATGACTGGTACGTTGATCAACAGTTGTGCCACAAAAAGATACATGTGATGTAAAAAATTACATATTTAAAAAATACCTTATTATGTAATGTAGGGATTCAAGATATAATAATATATAGAAAGGTTGATAATGGAGAAGTAATTGAGATATCTGAAAAGAAAATGTGGATGTAAATTGCGTAAAAAGCACTATACATGTACCAAGTTGAAAACGAGAACACTGCAATAACCGAGAGCTGAATTACCTGTAGTTGATCAAATCTACAAGGAGATTCAGCAACAAAGATAACACGGCATGCAATGATGATATTCATAGTAGACTTCACACATGTTTTCTTGCTAAGGATTTAAAGAACTTTATAAACACTTTAAAAATTATGTGTTTTAATTTGTTTCATGGATGGACTGTAATTGGTCCTTTTTTAATTGGTATGATATGCTATTAGGACATAGCCATATTTAGGTATTTGTAAAGATTGAGGTTGGTGAAGGAATGATGATGTCAAATTTCATAAAGAAACGTTGGCACATACCAACAACCATTGCGAGCACATGGACCAAGTGAGAAAAGCCATTCATAAAGGATGGGGCGAATAAGGATGAAGTAAGCGGAAAAGATCCAGGTCCTCTTGAATGTTCACAAACTTATCTTGATTACAGGGACAGGGTCTTCAAAGGAAAGTATGGAAACACTCGAGAGGAAAGACCCAGAGACGTCATTTCACCAAAATGCCAGGTAGTGAAAGTGACATCACACTACCCTTGGCCTGCCTGGTGACATAGGAAGTGATGTAATTTGGCCCGCCCCCAAGTGACATCACAGGAAGTGTTGGCAAACATCATTTCACCCCTGGACATCACAGGGAGAGGCATCACAGAGCATTGTCCTTGTGGGCTAGGGGAATATTCTAGTCCCTGGAGGTTCAGTGCTGTTGCTGCCCAAAGAGCCCAGTACCACAAAACGTATAGGCTGTCGATTGATCCCCATGCTTCAACTACCCTCCCTTTGGTGAGCTGCAACACAGCACCCAATACCCTGACATCTCTGCCTGGCAGTAATTGGCAGTCAGACACTCCTACAGAGACTCTTACTATGTTCTGGGATGCTCTTTCTGTTGCCTGATATGCGAAAGCATGCAGAGACTGCGCTGGAGTGCAATGCAGTGGGGCACTCAATGCCCTTTGCCTAGGATCAGAGCACAAATAATTCAGGGGTACTGTGTGTGCCACGGAGCCCAAAGTAAAAAATATTTGGTGTGCTCTGCTACCAGTTTTAATCACCAGTACGAGCCACATTAAACAGGGGGCGAGGGTCCAGTGCCGAGGGTGCAGTGCCAGAGATGAAATATTCTCATCTGTGAGCCCACAACCTTTCACCCCCCCATTCTCAAAGTAAAAACAAATAATTGTAATCCACTCTTTTGACCTTGTGTGTGGTGTGTACTCATACTTCATGGCAATTAAAGGGTCACCTTGATATAAAGCCCTCTTTAAAAGACTACGGGAGAAAACATGCCTCTTTCATTACGTACCCCGTGCCCCAATCATGCTTTCTAGTTATTTTAAGCATAATATGCTACTGAAAGTCGTTGCATTTTATTTTTAGGTATTTTCAATGATTTC
The DNA here is from genome assembly GCF_040938575.1 of Ambystoma mexicanum. Lineage (NCBI taxonomy): Eukaryota > Metazoa > Chordata > Amphibia > Caudata > Ambystomatidae > Ambystoma > Ambystoma mexicanum. Next base: position 136,311,631 of record NC_090922.1, read on the forward strand.
GCTCCATTTTTAAAAATATTTCTTTGCTTTACAATCTGTGTAGACACAATAGTTATTTTAATAAAACGTTTCTACGAATTTATTTATTTATTTATTCATATTTTTAAAGCGCACATCAGCCCAAAGGCATTGTAGTGCTGTTACAGATAATCTTGCTGGTTACAGAAGGGAGGAAGGCATATTATTGCATTTAGTTACAGTGATTTCAGCTTAGGTGTTACAGGAATAGCAAATAAAACATCTTAGAGTAAGTAGATATATACATATATTGCGCCAGCAGAATATATGCATGTGGACGGCAGGAGGCCAGAGTATTGTGGGGTTATGTGAACAGGGTGGTTTTAAGGGACTTGTGAAAGGAGTATAGAGAGGGTTCTGCTCTGAGCACGTTGGGTAAGGCATTCCAGAGTTTGGGCGCTAGGTAGGGGAAGCCTATGCCGCCTGCGTAAGCTCTTTTTATGGGGGGGAACCGGAGTTGGTTCTCATACTGGCTTCTTTTAGGATGGGCAGAGGTGTCCTTGGTTAATGATTCTGATAGGTATGACGGTGCAGAGAGATTGATACATTTGTGGATGAGGGTGAGGATTTTAAAGTTGATCCTTTCCTTGACTGGGAGCCAATGGACGTCCCGTCTGGCCTGAGTGATGTGTTCATTTTTGGGTATGTGAAGGGCTGTGTGGAGTGCGTTGTTTTGTACTATTTGGAGTCTGTTGATGTTTTTAGTGGAGGTGCCTGCCAGCAGGGAATTGCAATAGTCCAGTCTGGCACCTATTGTGGCGCTGACGATGCAGAGGCAGTTTTGGGTGGTGAGAAAGGGTTTAATAGCATATACTAGTTTAGTGGTGAGGGCTGAGGCAGACGAGATGGCGCTGATCTGTCTGGTCATTGAGAGTGTGGAGTCTAAGTAGACTCCAAGGGTCTTGACTGCTGTGGAGACTGGTATGTTAATGTTGTCAATGGTGAAGTGGGTGTATTTTTGGTTAAGTAGATGGAGAATGACCCTCCAAGCTGCGTGACATGCAGGCCTTGTTTTGGATTTGGCCCTCCCACCCGTATTCAACAGCGTTGTTATTGGAGGACTGATGGAATGGCCAGGGGTTGCAAGGGATTGACCAGGCATCTCAAGCTAACGACCAGGGTTGGTAGCTATGACCCATAGTCACCCCAAAATGATGTCCCTGGCAAAACCCCTTTGAGTTGTACATGGTATTTATCATCGTGTGCGTCCCCATCCACCCACCTTCATTCAGAGTGCATGGCCAAAGTGAGAACAGCCTTTG